>NC_087357.1:23571993-23875024 GCF_030014295.1 Loxodonta africana
GCCAAGGTTCTCATGCTTGGACTCCAAGGTTGCAGCTCTCGTTGCTTAGTTCAGTCAGTACCCACGCTGAGCCTTCTCACAGGGGATCCACTTGCCCAAGAGTGGGGTCAGTGCTGGGGCAGGACAACCACACCACCCTCAGTAGGAAGGTACTGCAAAGTCACCTGGCAACAGCATGAATGCAAAGAAGGGTAAAGCAGTAGGCCAAATATAAAAGCTTACCATCGGCTCTGACTCATGGTAACCTGATGTGTGTCAGAATAGAACTGTGCTCCATAGGGTTTTCAATGTCTAATTTTTCAGAAGAAGATCACTAGGCCTTTCTTCTGAGGCACCTGTAGGTAGACTAGAACTTTCAACTTTTCAGTTAGCAGCTGAGGATGTTAATTGTTCGCTCCATCCAGGAACTATAGTCTATCATAGGGCCAGAAAAAACCATCACACAATCATTGTGCCTTGATGGCCAAGTAGAAGGGGACCTCTAGCTAGCCACACAGATTACTTGTGCTTGTCCATTTTAGCTCTTTATGTTAATACGAGTTTACACAAGATTTTAAACAGTAAAAATAAAGCATTTCTAATTTTTCCACTTTTACTTTCCACTTATTCCTAAAAATTATTTGAAACAGTCCATTAAAAAAAAAAAGAAAAACTCGAAAATGATAAAGATGAAAACAAGAACCAAGTAAAAATACCAGGGGAGAGAATAATTGTATTAAAAATCCTACACTATGGAAGGCTACTGCAACTGGGTTCCAAATTAGCCTTCAGTTTCCAAAGGCAAAGAGAGACTCAGGGTCTCATAAAAGGACAAATACTACTTCATCAGTACAAAAATTTTCCTAGTTCTAATAGCTTTTTTTTTTTTATAGCTTAGAATGTTAATGTGATAATAATAATTTGGTCCATTACAAATAAATATTTTAAATTTTTTTAAAGAAAGAGCATGAGTTTTTAGGCAGGGTTACCAGATAATTGTCATTTAAACCAGCACACCTTTGAGAGTGAAATGGTACGCTATTTATTAATAATGATGATGGAACAATGGTGCTAATTACAGCTATTCCATGTAAACTGGGATACATGCTCATCTTAGCTCCAGGACATGTGATCATGCACTGGGTTAATACAAGTGGGTTCCACACAATAATGCTATTTCTTTCCAAAAGACATTCGGTACAATTACGTGCAAACCCCCAAATCAACTGCTATAAACACATTGCCATCGAGTCGATTCCAACTCATAACACCCTATGGGACAGAGTAGAACTGCCCCATAGAGTTTCCAAGGCTGTAAATCCTTACAAAAAACAGACTGCCACATCTTTCTTCCACGGACTGGCTGGTGGGTTCAAACCACTGACCTTTCAGTTAGTAGCCGAGTGCTTAACCACAGTGCCACCACTCCCCATAAGACTCATTAGGGACTTACCTCAGAAGATGGGAAGTTTTATTTGCTCTTAAACAGTCATCTTAAAAATATGCGTACTTATTCAGCATCATCACCAATTAAGATGACTCTGGATACCTAGCCAGGAACCTATAAATATGCCTCTTTATCTAGATTTAAAATAAGAAATGACTGGGCTTTTCAACTGCCATTTTCCCTTGAGGAAATGTGGACAAACGTTTTTCTGTATGTTTAAAGTTCAAACTTAGGGCAATTGTCTTCTAGTTCTCAATATAAAGTGGTCTGTTAATGAAAGCATTTCTGAATGTCCCACTGGAGCCCACCCTGGAAGAGACTGCCTTAAGATTTATGAATTATGTTAAAAATCCAAGCTGCATTCAAACCTCCTTAGATATATTAAATTGTATGGATACTACAATAATAATGGATAACATTTATTGAACTCTTACTATGTTCCAGGTGCCTCATGTTTTCCTTTTTTTTTTTAATTCTCACTACAATCCTAGGAGATATTATTTCTACGTCATAGACAAAGAAACCAAGGATCAGAGAAGCTAAGAAACTGGCCCATACTTGCACTGATAGTAAACGGCAAGGTTACAATTCAAAGCCAAGTCTATCTGGTTCCAGAGTTTAAATCCTTAACCATTGCACTAGCTCACCAGTCATCTTTCATTCCTTCCGATCCAATGGAAAGTAGTTTCAGAAAAGTTATTAAAGGGGAAAGGCTCATAAAGGGACAAATAAAATATCCTAGATGATCATTTCCCTGTTTTCCTAAGAGCTCCAGAAAAGGGCTACTCAAAGCCTAACCCAATAGGTAACTCCAACATCAACATCTCTCCCACCACAGAGCAGCTGTTGGCGACCCTGCTCCTGGTCAAATTTCCTCTTTCCTTCCAGCAACAGGGGCACGTTCCAAGGCTGAGCCTAGGACCTTAGGCTTAGAAATATTTATTGTTTGTGAGTTGGACCAAAGGAAAGTTTTGAGATGGTAATGTGGTTAGAAGATTAAATTACAGAATACCAAAAAGGTCAAATCCTTGAGGAGAAGTTTGCAAAGATAATTGGAGAATGACATTTTACATAAAACAAGAGAAGTTTAAAGATCAAAAGGTATGTGTGATAGGCTGAGCTGCTCACTGCAGAGAATGCTTGTCATCTCCTCTTTGGGCTATTAAAGACTGCAGAGTTTGCTTTTCATTTCTGAAGCACAGAATTTCAAGGTTTTAAAGTCTACAGTCTCAAAAGACCCCAAGCCTTTCTTGAGCCTGTTTATCAAGTCAAAAAGATGGACCCAGAGGAATGAGAGGCCGGAATTGTTTTGCTGAGAGCCCTATGAGATAAAATCTGAGTTTATTCATTGTCATAAGAAATTAATCCAAAATGGTAACATGACTTTAGATTCTGTCTTACTGTCAACACAGATGCTAGAAGAGCTTCTCCAGGTTCAAACTTCGGAGTTATTGTTAAAAAGAAGTGAAGGTGAAATATTCCGATTAGGGAAATCCAAAAAGACAGGAAGCAGATTAGTGATTCCCAGGGGCTAAGGGAAAGGAGGAATGGGGAGAGTGTCTGCTTAATAGGTGTGGGGTTTCCTTTTGGGGTGATAAAAATGTTTTGGAACTAAATAGAAGTGGTGGTTCCACAACATTGTGAATGTACTAAATGTCACTGAATTGCTCACTTTAAAAACGGTTAACTTTGTTATGTGAATTTCATGTCAATAAAATTATTTTTTTAGTTTCTTTTAAAGAAACAATAAAAGAATCTTGATGTTCAAACACTTGTGTTCTTCTGATGGACTTGTTTAAAGTCTGAAATTTCACAATATGCTGTACACCAGGATCTCATAGTCATTTTTGTCCTCAAAACAAGAATGAATAATGGTAGCAAGGAAGATAACACCAACCTATTCAGTTTTGAACTTGCTAAGAATAGGGTGCAGAAGAAGGGCCACTGTGCCTGCGTGCATAATTAATTTAAAAGGCATAGATATCTACTTCTAATCCTTCCATCCATTCTACAGAAAAGGCAAACAGAAGGAAAGTAGCAAGATTATATTCAGCTGGTTCGCTAGAAAGCACATGACAGAAACCCAATTGAAATAGATTGGGAAATATGAAGAGGATTAACTGACCCACACCACCCAAACTGCAAGAAGGGCAGCCATAGAGCTGGCTAAGGACTTTGGTGCCTTCAGAGCCCTCCACCTTTTCTACTGTTCTTTCCAGAAGTCAGTTCCATCCCCTCTGACTGCACACTAATTCCTTCCACAATGCTGAAACAATGGCTGCTAATGGATCTGGCCCCCAAAATATTTCAAGTTTCAGTGACAGGGTAGACTATTTGCAAATATTAGTGTTAACAGCCTGTGATATCCAGATGACACAACCTTGCTTGCCAAAAGTGAAGAGGGCTTAAGGCACTTTCTGGTGAGGATCAAAGACTACAGCCTTCAGTATGGATTATACCTCCACATAAAGAATACAGAAAAATCATCACACCTGGACCAATAAACAACGTCATGATAAATGGAGAAAAGATTGAAGTTGTCAAGGATTTCATTTTACTTGGCTCCACAATTAATGCCCATTGAAGCAGCAGTTAAGAAATCAAATGATGTATTGCATTGGGTAAATCTGCTGCAAAAGACCTCTTTAAAGTGTTGAGAAGCAAAGATGTCATTTTGAGGACTAAGGTGTGCCTAACCCAAGACGTGATATTTCAGTCTACTCATACGCATGTGAAAGCTGGACAGACCAAAGAAGAACTGATGCCTTTGAATTATGGTGTTGGTGAAGAATATCAAACATACCACAGACAGCCAGAAGAATGAACAAATCTGTCTTGGAAGAAGTACAGCCACAATAATCCTTGGAAGCAAGGATGGTGAGACTTTGTCTCACGTACTTTAGACACGTTATCAGGAGGAAACAGTTCCTGGAGAAGGACATCATGCTTGGTAAGAAAAAAAAAAAAAGGAAGACCTCCAATGAGATGGATTGGCATAGTGGCTGCAACAATGGGCTCAAACAGGACCAGGCAGTGTTTTGTTCTGTCGTACACAGGGTCACTATGAGTTGGAACCAACTCTACTGCACCTAACAACAATAACATTAGCAGAGTAACTCCTTCTGTCTCCATGCAGATGATCCCTTGCACAATGATTTTGCTTTTCCTTCCACTAAGAGGTGATATTTATTTCCCCTTGTCTTGAATCTGGGCTTGCCCTGTGACTTGCCTTAACCAAAATACAGTGGAAGTAACATTGTTTGATGTCTAATCTTCAGCATCAAAAGGCCTTGAGTTTTCTGTTTTTGACCTTCTGGAGCACTCCCACTGCCATGAAAGGAAGCCCAGCATGGACCTACATGGAGAGAGGCCCAGCTAATAGCAAGCACCAAGGCTCTAAAATGAAAGTGAGGCCATGCTAGACCCTCCAGTCCCACCCAAGTGATCAACTGACTGCAGCTATACAGCATAAGGAAACACATTTAAGACCAGCAAAAGAATCACCCAGGTAACAGACAGAATTATTAAAATAATAAATCATTGCTATATTAAGTCACTACGTTTTGGGGTGGTTTGTTATGCAGCAATAGGAAATGGATGAAGGTGAAATGCCTGTCTTTAGACCAATCGTTGTTCCCAAAGTGGGCAGGATTATCTACCAAAATGACAGGTCCCATTGGACTATATGTCAGAGTGAGGGAATTCCCCCAAAGGAAGGGTGATGTTGTTCCCAAAGCAGGTGGGCTTAGGAGAACAAATAAATGCCTAGTATCATGCAGTAGGAGCCCTGGTGGTGCAGTGGTTAAAAGCTAGGCTGCTAACCAAAAGGTTGGCAGTTCAAATCCACCAGCCACTCCTTGGGAACACTATGAGGCTGTTCTACTCTGTCCTATAGGGTCGCTATGAGTTGGAATCAACTTGACGGCAAGAGGTTTTTTGTTTTACCATGTTGTAGCACTTCACGGTTAATAAATATCTTGCTTGAATTTTGACAAGGGCCCAGTGATGTCACAAGATCAAATATTCTGATTTTACTGATGAGGAAACTGAGACTCAGAGTGGTTTCAAGTCTTTCACAAGATCGCTAAGCTATCGTGTTGCAAAGCCAGAGGTCAAACTCAACACTTCCGACTCTAAGTCCAACGTTTGTCCTATTAAAGACTGTCCTGAGATGAGACAGCAGTTATTCAAGCCAATAAATCACTGACTACCAACATGTCCAAAGCAGGAGAGTGGCAATTGACTCAGCATCTTAGCCAACGGCCAATGCACACGTCCAACATCATGCCCCCCTCCACCCCAAGCCCTCGGGTTAACAGATGGAATCCATTGGCCCAATATATTAATAGATTCATCACCACTGGCCTCACGGAGGCATAAGCAAACAGCAGGAAGGTAGACAAATATATCACAAGTATGGGGAGCTCCATTAGGTTAAGGTACGAGACTGCTGCTACATTTAAAAGAAAAATGACTTCAATTTAGACTGAAAATCGAAGCCCCTTCAGTGGAAGCCACCAAGGAAGAACCTGTTCTGTGATATCATCTGGTGGCCCCAGGATTACCAGAGGCAGCACAAACACCCACATGCTCAATATCCTCACTGCAGTAAGCCCCTTCCATTTTTTTTTCTCTCCATGAACACCAGGCTTTGAGAGTTTTGAACTTCTAAATACACTGCAATTCTTAACAATTTATAATCCTGGATTTTTAGGCATCGAAGACAATTCTGACTACGAACTAAGCAATCTAATCAGCATGAGATAGTGTTACCACCTGAGTTGCTGTAATTTCAGCCAAAAGCAAAGAAAAATTTTAGTTCGCATATTTACCCACAGTTAAGTTTCACAGGCTATTTCTATCAAACTTCTTTTAAATATTGAAGAGAGTTGAAGAACTCTCCTTAATACCTTCAATGATTTATAAGGGCCCAAGCTGCTAAAAAGGAAAAAGAAAAGTATAAACACTTTTTGATTGTCAAAGTTTCATAGGTTACCAAGGAATTTTGCAGATTCATTATTTATTAAAATTGGTACTTCGCACATTTCCCAAGAGAATCTGAGGTGGTTTGCAATATAGTAGTCCTATATAGTGAGCAGAAAAATGAAATTAAAATCATTTAAATTCATATTTTAAAATTAGAAGAGAGGAAAAGAAAAATAAACCCAAAACCAAGGCTCGTATAATTACTTTGATCAAATAATGCATTAATCTCTAAGCTTCCTGGTGTGTCAGCTTCCAGGTAGCCAAGTCAAAAAGGTAAGGATAGGGAATAAGACATGTCATCACATTAGGAAAAAAAAAAAAAAGCATCAGAAAGAGAGCCTTTTATATATTTAACATTAGTATACATCTAAGGTGAGTCTTACGGCAGTCTTTTTGGGAATTATTACGTAATTACTAAGGAAAACCTGGAAAAGGCAAAAAAAAAAAGGTTACTTGGAAGCCTAACAGCCATTACAAGCCCAAGCCCTATCGTCCTACGTTTTCGCGTTCTCCTTCAGTCTTTTCCTCTACGCGTGAGGTATTCCTAAGCTTAATTCTAATTGAAGTGCTTATGCAAGTTTATGTTGTAGCTTTTTCACTTTGTATTATAATCATTACTCTGTTTTATTACTTAAATTGTCATCAGAAATGATGATTACAAAATACTCCTTTGCATCAATATGCCATATTTTACTCAAATATTGCCCAATCGTTGAACATTTTACTGATTTCTCACTATTATAAATAAAGCCACCTGAGTAACTTTGGGCATAAAGCTTTCTATATTTTATGCCATCACCTTAGGATAAGTTCCCAAAGGTGGTATAACTATAAATCAGCATTTCTCTTTATTTCTGGTTTTAAAAGGAGCATGTGTTTATTATGGGCAGTTTGGAACGTTTAAATAAGGAGAAGAAGAGAGAGTCGCTCAGAGATGCAGTGGCTATTGGCTGCTTGTCATATCTTTTATACACAGTTTGGTATGGCTGGGGATCACGTGTGTCAACAGTCTTAGCCTTCTTTTTCTAGTCATAATATCATTATGCACTACTCGTAAATAATGGCTTCAGAACCTTCTATCACATGGCTGATCACAATTTGCTCCACCAAATACTACTTCAAGCCAAACCTTAAAAGTGTTAAAATAAAAACTCAATGAACGGAGGTTGCAAATCGGAAGTCAGGCACCAAATCTGGCCCAAAGTCAAGTTTTGTTTGGCTAGCATGATGTTTTGTTTTTTAATTTCTTTTTTTTTGGGAATTGCTGACATTTAAAAAGTGCGACGGCCCATGAAAAATCTGGACTTCCCATTTCCTGTACAATGATTAAGGTCCAAGAACACGGAGCCCAGATTTCTATTCGGCAGTGAGAGTCAGATGTGCGGAGAAGGTGGTGGCTTCGAAGGATGTGCGTAATCCAGTCACCCATAATCCTTTGCCTGCCTGGGCCCTGGAGCACTGGAGTCTGTCGTCATCAGTCATGGGTTTCTTTGAAAGTGTGGCAGCGCCCAGCCCCGGGTAAATAAAAGCCTGCACCCACAATAAGTTGCCTCTGAGTCTGGAATGCAAACGTTTTAAGTAGAGGAAGTGTGTCCAAATCTGTTGCCATCAAGTCAACAGGACAGAGTAGAACTGCCCCATAGGGTTTCCAAGGCTGTAATCTTTAAGGAAGCAGGCTGCCACATCTTTCTCCCATTGAGCAGCTGGTAGGTTCTAGCCCTCCGCCTTTCGGTTAGCAGCCAACTGCTTAACCACAGCTCCACCAAGGGCTCCTTAGAGTGAATGTGTGGGATAGCTAAAAAGAACCAAATGAGAGGTTAACCACCTATCCTCTATCTAGACTCCACCAACCATAGCTGGGTAACCTGTGCTCATACAGAGTGTCTCCGAACCTGATTCCTGTATTGAGGGAAGCAGATTAGACAGAATTTATGGTTCCCAAGGCCAATCTTGGATACAAATGCATAATTTAGTCAATTAAAATAAAATTCCCTGGTCAATGATTTTCAGATAAATAACTGACTGTGCCATGCTAGGCCAGCAGGGCCCATGAGCAGGACAGTCTCTGCCTCTGCAGTCCTTTCCTATGGGCCTGGATACCTGCATAGAGACCTTCTCCACAACCCTGCCAGGGAAGGAAAGAGAGGCTGGAGGCCTGTGAGCTGCTGCTCTAAAACTTCTTGAATGTCAGCCAAAACACTGCAAACTGAGTGGAAATAACGATACAACACAAGTTCCATTTTCTTCAACAACCTTAAGTGAAATTGGATTTCACCAAAGTACCCAGGCAAGCAGGCATTTGAGACCCATTGTCCTAACGTATCACTGGATATAAAAACCCGAAAACCAAACCCGTTGCCATCAAGTCAATTCAGACTCATAGCAAACCCATAAGGTCGGGTAGAATTGCCCCATAGGGTTTTTTAAGGAACGCCTAGTAGATTGAAGCTGCTGACCTTTTGGTTAGCAGCCTAACACTTAACCACTACACCACCAGGGTTCCCCACTGGATACAGACCCCATAAAACACACATCTGCATCAAGGTAGTACCAAAGAATTAAGGAAATATAGCAATATTTTCTCTCGAATACAGAAAAACAAAAGCATATTGTACTTTTATGTTTCTAAAATCAGGATGCATCATAAATTATACAGATTTAATGTGACTGTCATTTGAACTGATGGTATGTTTTATAACTGATGGCATCTTGTTGTTGTTATTTTTAGGTGCCATGGAGTCAGCTCCAACTCATAGCGACCCTATGTACAACAGAACGAAACACTGTCCAGTCCTATGCCATCTTCACAATCTTTGCTATGCTTGAGCCCATTGTTGCAGCCACTGTGTCAATCCATTACATTGAGGGTCTTCCTCATTTTCACTGACCGAGTATGATGTCTTTCTCCAGGGACTGGTCCTTCCTGATAACATGTCTAAAGTACGTGAGACGAAGTTTTGTTATCCTCACTTCTAAGGAGCATTCTGGCTGTACTTCTTCCAAAACAGATTTGTTCATTCTGGCAGTCCATGATATATTCAATCATCTTCACCAACGCCATAATTCAAAGACATCAATTCTTCTTTGGTCTTCCTCACTCATCGTGCAGCTTTCACATGCATATAAGACAATTGAAAATATCAGGACTTAGGTCAGGTGTACCTTAGTCCTCAAAGTGACATCTTTGCTTTTCAACAGTTTAAAGAAGTCTTTTGTAGCAGATTTACCCAGTGGAATATGTCTTCTGATTTCTTAACAGCTGCTTCCATGGACATTGATTGTGGATTCAAGTAAAATGAAATCCTTGACCACTTCGATATTTTATGCATTTATCATGATGTTGCTTATTGGTCCGGTTGTGAGAATTTTTGTTTTCTTCATGTGGAAGTGTAATCCATACTGAAGGCTGTGGTCTTTGATCTTCATCAGCAAGCACTTCAAATCCTCTTCACTTTCAGCAAGCAAGGTTGTGTCATCTGCATAATGCAGGTTGTTAATGAATCTTCTTCCAATCCTGATGCCATGTTCTTTTTCATATAGTCCAGCTTCTCGGATTATTTACTCAGCATACAGATTGAATAAGCATGATGAAAGGATACAAGCCTGACGCACACCTTTCCTGACTTTAAACCGTGCAGTAGCCCCTTGTTATGTTTGAACGACTGCCTCTTGGTGTAAGTACAGGTTCCTCATGAGTACAATTAAGTGTTCTGGAATTCTCATTCTTTGCAATGTTACCCATAATTTGTTATGATTGACACAGTCGAATACCTTTGCATAATCAACAAAACACAGACAACTTTCTGATATTCTCTGCTTTCAGCCAAGATGCATCTGACATCAACAATGATATCTCTCACTCTGCATCCTCTTCCGAACCCAGCTTGAACTTCAGGGAGTTGCCTGTTGATGTATAGCTGCAACAACTTTTGAGTGATCTTCAGCAATATTTTACTTGTGTGTGATACTAATGATATTGTTCAATAATTTCTGCATTCTGTTGGATCACTTTTCTTTGGAATGGATACAAATATGGATCTCTTCCAGTTGGTTGGCCAGGAAGCTCTCTTCCAAATTTCTTGATACAGACTAGTGAGCACCTCCAGCAATGCATCTGTTTGTTGAACCATCTGAATTGGTATTCCATCAATTCCTGGAGCCTTGTTTTTCGTCATTCCCTTCAGTGCAGCTTGGACTTCTTTCTCCAATACCGTCAGTCCTTGATCATATGCTGCCTCCTGAAATGGTTGGAAGTTAACCAATTCTTTTTGGTACAGTGACTGTGTATTCCTTCCATCTTCTTTTGATGCTTTCTACGTCATTCAATATTTTGCCCATAGGATCCTTCAATATTGCAACTCCAGGTTTGAATTTTTTTTTTCTTCAGTTCTTTCAGCTTGAGAAATGCCCAGTGTGTTCTTCCATCTTGGTTTGCTAACTCCAGGTCTTTGCACACTTCATTATAATACTTTACTTTGTCTTCTCAAGCTGCCCTTTGAAATCTTTTGTTCAGATCTTTTACTTCATCCTTTCTTCTGTTCGCTTTAGCAACTCTCCATTCAAGAGCAAGTTTCAGAGCCTCTTCTGACATCTATTTTGGTCTTTTCTTACCTTCCTGTCTTTTTAATGATCTTTTGCTTTCTTCATGTATGATGTACTTGATGTCATCCCACAACTTGTCTGGTCTTCTATCATTAGTGTTCAATGCGTCAAATCTATTCTTGAGATGGTCTCTAAATTCAGGTCATATTTTGGCTGTCGTGACTTGCTCTAATTTTCTTCAGCTTCATCTTGAACTTGCACATGAGCAATTGATGGTCTGTTCCACAGTCAGCCCCTGGCCTTGTTCCAATTGATGATATTGAGCTTCTCCGTCATCTCTTTTCATGGATGTGGTTGATTTAATTCCCGTGTATTCCATCTGGTGAGGTCCACATGTACACCTGTTGATGTCATAGCGTCATAGCGACTCATAGTGACTCTATGGGACAGAGTAGAACTGCCCCATAGTGTTTCCAATTAGCAGCTGGTGGATTTGAACTGCCAACCTTTTGGTTGGCAGCCATGGCTCTTAACCACTGCAATAGTTGCCATTTATATTGTTGAAAAAATGTGTTTGCAATGAAGAAGTCATTGGTCTTGCAATCATTTCTATCACTTAGGCCATGTTTTCCAACTACTGATCCTTCTTGTTTCCAACTTTTGCATCCCAATCCCCAGTTATTATCAATACATCTTGGTGGCATGTTCCATCAATTTCAGATGGCACAAGTTGGTAAAAATCTTCAATTTCCTCATCTTTGGCATTAGCAGTTGGCACATAAATTTGAATAATAGTCTTCTTTGTGGGTGTATGGATATTATTATATCACTGACAGTATTGTACTTCAAGATAGATCTTGAAATGTTCTTTTTGATGATGAGTGTAGAACTGCCCCATGAGATTTCCAAGCAGCAACTGGTGGATTGGAACTGCTGACCTTTTGGTTAACAGCTGTAGCTCACCATAGTTCTTAACCACTGTGCCGCCAGGGCTCTGATAGTACCTTAGAATGTAAAAAATAATGGAGATCATATCTTTTTAAATGCTAATGTAATGTTGCCAACTGTCTTTTCTTAAGAGAAACTATCCTTTATTCTGAATCTCCATCCCTTCTAATTTTTTTAATGTTAAACTATGCTTCGATTTAATAAACGCTGCTGTAATACACGGTTGGTTTGTGCAAATATCATTACTAACAAATAAAATGTTGTCATCTCAATCAGCCCCAAGTATTTCTTTTACTCACCCATGAAATCTAAACATCTGGGAACCACTGAACTGAATGACCTCCACCATCCCTTCCAGACCAGATAGTACTGTATACGATGTTCTTCCTATGATCCAATGATCAATCTGATGAGTCCTCTCAAACTTTCACTTCAGGTCATCTGCTTCACTGGAGAGTTTCCTTTTTTTTTTTTTTAACCGAAGGATTCTATACCAGAGGACTCATAAGATTTATACTTAATTATCCAACCAAGCCCCTCCAGAACCTCAGAACCCCCCAGGGCCACAGACCATGTGACAATAAACTCTCCTGTTCGATTCACTCACCATCTTTGCTACATGGGAACATCCTACTAGACTTCATAACTTACTAGCTCTTACCAGCACATGCTCAGATTTTGAGATACCATAAGTATGTTGGTTCAAGTCCTAGTTACGCCATTTACAAAACCTGTGAACCTGGACCAATCCTCAGCCTCATCTGTTGAACTGAGAGCAATGTAATGCCATACTTCATTAGAATATAAGAAGGATGTAATAAACAATTGTGACCAAAATGTCCACAAGAGTGCTCAGCACATATTAAATACTCAGCAAATGTTTTACAGAAACAAACTTTGAGACTGGTCTGGGTAGAACTTCAAATGCCC
This sequence comes from Loxodonta africana, assembly GCF_030014295.1. Taxonomy (NCBI): domain Eukaryota; kingdom Metazoa; phylum Chordata; class Mammalia; order Proboscidea; family Elephantidae; genus Loxodonta; species Loxodonta africana. Next base: position 23,584,826 of record NC_087357.1, read on the forward strand.
TTTACTAATGAAGCTATTGGTTGTATACTTCAAAGGAACCACAAATGTTTGTGGTTTGCCATTATCTCCTGGAAAGGCTGACTGACACCATTGGTCACAGCTCTACATCTGCTCAACAAGCACAAAAACTTGATCAAGTGGCATCTAGTAAATGTTCAACTTAAATGAACCCTTTAGAGAGATGAGGGGAGAGCTGAGAGCTCTCAGTAGCCTATTCTTTCTTCATCCCTAGTGGTATATATTCATTTCCTCCTTCCACTCAATCACTCACCCAATCAACAAATATGGAGTAAGTGCTTATCCAGTGCCAGGCACTGGGGATGTAAGAAAGAATTAGACAAAACCACCACCCCAAAGGAACTCCTCACAGAGTCAGGGTGGGGCACCGTCAGATAATTACAATGCCACCGCCAACTTCTGTGGTAAGGAATGAGTATGATATGCTTGGTCAAGCCCCGTTGCACAAGTACCTGGAAGGAAGGGAAAATTTCAGTAGAAACTTTCACATTCTCTCCTTTAAGGAAACATGGACATGATTTCCTCTGTCAGTTTTCCCTCTCAACATCACAGAAAGTGGTGCACTGCTGGTAGGAAGCCCTTCTCTCCCGGAGGAACATTAATAATGGGGTAACACTGTGCTGCCTCTGTTCCATGTATTCATTACAGCTGTGACTCTGTCTACATGCAGACTTCTAGGGTTTTATTTATTCCTCCATCAGCCGCACTGAGATTACTGGACCATTTACCATGCTGCCTCTGTCAGGCATATATATATATATATATATATATATATATATATATATATATATATATATATATATAGTCACTTTTTATGTATAGTCACTATGAGTTGGAATCCAATCAATTGCAATGGGTCTGTCAGGCAGCTTTTTATTTGCAGCTGGTATAAGGCAAAGTGTGTAAATGGTTTTGAAATGGTGGGTTCTTGAAGCTTGCAAAATTTAGAAAGGGAACAAAGAAGCAAGTTTGCAGAGTTGCTACTTAGTGCAAAAATTACAGCAACAAGGGGACTATTGGCTACGATAGGAAGCATACACCAGCCTGAGTGGCATGGCCATTAAAGGGTAGTTTTTTTCTCTATTTCCAAACCAGACCTGGGTAATATGAGCTTCTGACTACTTCTCCCCCCATTCTCCCAGCTCCACTTGTGTTTCTATCAGTCTCTTAACAGGACGGCCATGGCAATAGCCAAAAATAGTATTGGAGCATCCACTTGCCTGCCTTTTCAGCTTTTATGACACTTCTATGATCCTTCCAAACCTTGTTTCAGAGACACTAGGGTTACTTTCGCTATTGTGTCTGCTATAGACACTGCCAGTGAGCCAAAAAACATAAAACAAATATTTGTCCCAGAGATGTCTTTGTGTTGTATTCCTGTTTGGTGCCAGTGAGTGAATTCTGGCTCATAGTGACCCTATATGACAGAGTAGAACTGCCTCATAGGGCTTCCTAGTTGAAAACTTTATGGGAACAGATTGCCAGGTCTTTTCTCCCGCAGAGTGCCTTTTGGGTTCGAACCACCAGCCTTTTCGTTAGCAGCCAAACACTAAACCATTGCACCACCAGGGCTCCTAAAATGTCTTTGGGTCCCCTTAAGTTTCTGAATACATAGAGGTTGCTCCTCAGAGAGGAAAAAGAGCTAAGCCATATCTATTTGTTATTTTTTGTTTCATTGTGGCTCCCAGAATATTGAAACATGAAAAAACATTGTACCATAGTTACAAAGTGATTGGATATTTTCAATGCTTATTTTCACAAATTGTCACCATGTAAAGGAACACAATTTTAATATTGTATGATGAATCTCTCCCTTCAGTCTTGCCAGAATAGCTCAGGAACTGTATGTTTAAACATGTAGCAACAATGTCAATAATGTCAGAGTGTAAACTTGAAGTCCTTGATGAATGTGATGTCCTCTTGGCCCTGTCTGGAGATGGACTCTTCTTCCTGCTTCCTTTAGACACACCTGCACAGCAAAGAAAGGGCATTCACACAGGAGAAGAGGTGGCAGGAGACCTTGGAACTAGCTCCTCAGGGCTGCAGGGACCAATGGATTGGGCTGTCTAGGGTCTGCACTATTAACTCACCTTGCTTGTCCATCAGTCCAGTCAGATATCTTGACCTCTTTCCATTCCTGGAGCCAGCTCAAAGGAGGTACTCAATGAAGCCATGCAGCGGGGAGGGGGGGTGGTGGCGAGCTTTGCATTTCTGAGGGCAAACCATGTTCCAGGAAGTAAAGGAAAAGATCTGGAACCTCACTCAAAATGACAGTGAATCTTTCTTGGTTTGACTAATCACTCCATCCAATTTTGATGATAATTATATTTCCCAGGTGTCCAAGAGGAGTCAGAAGAAGGCAGACTGTAGAACTGTTCTCTATAAAAAAGATACCTTTAAATTGGAGGTCTGGCTCACCCCACCTAGGGCAATGAGCAGAGGGGAGGTTAATGAGGTCAGAGTGTGTGTGGCACTTGGAAGGGGGACACCAAGCTGGGAATAGGAAGAGGACAGGGCCAGAGAGAAAAGGGAGTTGTACAGAACACCATAGAATGCTCCTCAGGGCACTCAGAGAATTCTGGGCATCTGGCATCTTCACTGGAGATGTGGGAATTTGCATGTGACCAAACTTTCACTGAAAACAATGAGGCTCCAAGATGAGCCTATAGGCTTGAGCGTAAAAGTGCCACAAAAGAGGACAGCATGCAGGTGCATGGTGTGGGGCTCTCAAGAATCCTGATGAAAGGTTTTAGCTACCTTGGGGTTCAGGGGAGTTCATCCAGATCTCTGAGGGCTGGAGGCATTAGCCAATATCTGGGCTACCCTAACCATATATTTCCTAGAGAAAAACTTACATTTTTCCTTCTTCTTTCCCAGATGTTATGGATTAAATTGTGTTCCCCAAAAAGCTATGTTGAAGTCCTAAGCTCTGTACCTGTAAATATAACTCTGTTTGGAACAGAAGTTTTCTTTTGTTATGTTAATAAGGTCATACCAGAGTAGGGTGGGTCCTAAGCCTAATCACTTCCAAGTGGTGTCTTATACAAAGGACAGAGTAGACACAAACACACAGAGGGAAATGCCATGTGACAATGGAGGCTCATGCATCCATAAGCAGCAAAGGAACCTTAGGGATTGTGGGTAACAACCAGAAGCTAGGACAGAGGCCCACAGAAGGAATCAACAACCGAGATCCTGATTTGGACTTTTAGCCTCCAGAACGGTAAGAAAATTAATTTCTGTTCTTAAAGTCACCCACTTGTAGTATTTTTTTCTTACGGCAACATGAGGTAACTAAGACATCGATGTTCATCCCCTTTTCCTCTCTCTACTGTCTTTTCTTGGCTCCCTTCCCTATCAACTACCTCTAAGTCTAGTGAATCTGGAGTTGGTGGGGAGTGGGTGGGTCAGTGTCTTAGTTATCCAGTGCTGCCATAACAGAAATACCACAAGTGGGCAGCTTTAACAATGAGAAAGTTATTTTCTCACACTCTAGTAGATTAAAAGTCCAAACTCAGGGCGTCGGCTCCAGGGGAAGGCCTTCTTTCTCAGTTGCCTCTGGAGGAAGGTCTTTGTCCTCCATCTTCCCCTGGTCAAGGAGCTTCTCAGTTGCAGGGACCTCGTGTCCAAAGGACTCGCTCTGCTCCTGGTGCTGCTTTTTTGGTGGTGTGAGGTCCCCAACTCTCTGCTTGCTTCCCTTTCCTTTTTATCTCTTGAGAGATAAAAAGTAGTACAGGCCACACCCCAGGGAAACTCCCTTTACCTTGGATCAGAGAGGTGACCTGAGCAAGGGTGGTATTAAAATCCCACCCTCATCCTCTTTAATATAAAATTACCATCACAAAATGGAGGACAACCACAGAATACCGGGAATCATGGCCTAACCAAGTTAACACACATATTTGGGGGGATACAATTCAATCCATGACAGTTAGCCAGCTCAGTAAGGGAATCCTGCCAAGCTCCATTCCCCTAGGGGGGAGCAGCACAGTCCTGGACAACCACAGGGCCAACAGGGCTGGCACAGGAGGGAAGAAGAGAGGGAGAGCCATCTGCTTCTGTCACGCCCAGGGGCCTTTCCTGTGTCCACCTACTGGCTCACTGTAAACAGTGCCTCCCAGGGTGGATATTCTCAACCTGACGTCCCTACTTACCTTTCCTTGCTATGGGGAGCATCTCCCCCTTGCAGAGAGAACCATGGCCCTCAATCATCCCACTCAACTCAGTACTGCAACAACATTAAGGGGACCTCACACTGACCCCTGTTCCAGCTGGAAAACCCCCAAAGAGGAAATAATTATAAGAAACCTGAAAACTCAGTTAGGACCAAGGGCCATTGAGTCAATTCTTACAGGTAAATAATAACAGCTGTTACTTTTTCAGGCATTTCTTCATTTAGCAAGTGTTCACTAAGCCAGGTGCTAAGTACCAGGTAGGCACTCAGCAAATGTTTGTCGAATGGGTAAATGACTGAATGAGATACCACCTTTGCCCTGATGAAATAAACAAAACCAAAACCAAATCCAGTGCCGTTGAGTCGATTCTGACTCATAGCGACCCGATGGGACAGAGTAGAACTGCCCCATAGAGTTTCCAAGCAGCGCCTGGCAGATTTGAACTGCCTACCCTTTGGTTAGCAGTCATAGCACCTAACCACTAGGCCACCAGGGTTTCCCTGATGAGATAAGGAATGCAAAAGTGTTTTGTAAATTTTATGCCATTTATTTTCCTTTGATTTCAATTGATCTTTACAACAAATCTGAGAAGAGGCATTACTACAAACAAGAAGAAAACCAAGCTTAGAGAGATTAAATAAATTTTCTACCATGCAACTAATAGTTTTACTGGGGCTCAAACCACCTTTTTCTTTTTTAAGGCAGAGCCTAGCACAATTTCTGGCACAGAGTAAAAGCTTCTCAGTTAAATATTTGCTGAGTCGATTGTATAGAACCAACTTTGCCACGTGCCTTTGTCAAAGCAAATGATTGCTCAGAGAAAAACTTTGCCATCAAATAACTCAAGAACCATCCAATCCCTGTTCTGAAAGCCAGAAAGAATACATCAGTTCCACAGGATTTCTAGAAGTTTCAGCAATACTGAAAAGGCAGCACACCCAGATAGCTTACAGGAATGGTTGCTTGTTGTCAAGCCTAAAATGCTGAGATGTCTCATTTCATCCATGTGCCATGTAATTCAGAGAACAGTTTCACATCTGGGGACATGCAGACTTTGGAAGTGCTACTAAAAGTCATTACATTTAAGAAGGATATTGAAACTACAGTAAAAAATAAAGATAAGACAAGGTGAAGGATCAAATGAATGCCCCAGATTCATGATAAGGAAGGTCTTGACTTATTGACCCCACAAACTTCCTTTCTGTTCCTGACCAAAGCCTTTGCCCAAACCCCTTAATTCCCCAGAAAATATCCTAGTGCAACACTTCCTACCATGAACTTTCCCTCTCACCCACACAGCAAATGATTTTCTGCTAAGGTCATTATTCTTCCAAACTTTGTGGATTTCTTAGATAAATTTAAAATCTACTCCATTAAATAGAAGTTACTAACGTAACTCTTCAAGATAAGTCCTTCTCTCAAACTCTAGACTCCCTGTGAAGCCACTGTGGGATAAAACCATTAAGATACTTAGAAACTCTTGTAAAACAATGTCTATGAGGATTTGGCAGAAACCATGCAGGCAAGAAGGCAATGGGATAACATATATAAACCTTGAAAGAAAAAAAATGCCAACCAAGAATAATATATCCTGCAAAAGTCTCATTCAAATAGGATGGTAAAATTAAGACATTTCCAGATAAACAGAAATTAAGGGAATATGTAAAAACCAAACCAAACTTACAAGAATTATTAAAGGGAGTCATTCCACTTGAGGACAAACAACATCAGATGACAGCCTGAATCTAGGACACAAGATCAAGCCAGCCAGATACTAACCTAGGAAATGAACACTTAAGGACTATTCAAAACCAACAGATTTACAACAGGGAACCAGAGAGGTTAATCTGTAAATGACAACATCAGAAAATAAAAGAGGGAATAAACAGTGTAGGTATAGAACTTCCTAACAAAACCAACAGCCAACATTATTTTAATGGAGAGAGGCTGAAAATATTCCCCTTGAGAAGAGGAACAAGACAAGGATGCCCTTTATCACCACTCCTATTTAACACTGGACTGGAAATCCTAGCTACAGCAACAAGGCAAGAAAAAGAAATAAAAGGCATTCAAATTGGTAATGAAGAGGTAAAACAGTCCTTATCTGCAGATGATATGATATTATACATAGAAAACCCAAAAGACTTCATGAGAAAACTACTGGAACTAACAGACAGATTTAGCAGAGTAGCAGGATATAAGATAAACATACAAAAATCAGTTGGATTCCTATATACCAATAAAAGGAATGAAGAAGAGGAAATCAGGAAAACAACAATAGCACCTAAAAAATAAAATATTTAGGAATAAATCTAACCAGGATGTAAAAGACCCATACAAAGAAAACTACAAAACACTACTGTAAGAAACCAAAAGAGATCTAATTAAATGGGAAAACATACCATGTTCATGGATAGGTAGACTCAACATTGTGAAAACAACAATTCCACCCAAAGCAATCTACAAATACAATGCAATCCCCATCCAAATACCAACAGCATTCTTTAAAGACATGACAAAGCTAATTAAACTTTATATGGAAAGGGAAGAGGTCCCAGATAAGTGAAGCAGTATTGAAGAAGAAGAATAAAAGAGAACTCACACTACTTGACCTCAGAACCTACTATACAACTATGGTAGTCAAAACAACCTGGTATGGCTAAAATGACAGATACATTAACCAATGGAGCAGAATTGAGAACGCAGATGTAAATCTATACACCTAAAGTCACCTGATCTTTGACGATGGCCCAAAGTCCATCGAATGGGGAAAAGACAGTCTCTTAACTAATGGTGCTGGCAAACTGGATGTCCATCTGCAAAAAAAATGAAACAGGACCCATACCTCACACCCATATACAAAACTTAATTCAAAATGGATCAAAGACCTAAATATAAAACCAAAAACTATAAAGATCATAGAAGAAAAAATAAGATCAACTCTAGAGACCCTAATACACAGCACTAACAGGATACAAACCATAACTAACAACACACAAACTCCAAAAGATAAGCTAGATAACTGAGATCTTCTAAAAATTAAATACTTTTGCTTATCACAAGACTTCACCAAAAGAGTAAAAACAGAACCTACAGACTGGGGGGGAAAAAAAACCGGCTATTACAAATCCCACAAAGATCTAATCTCTAAAATCTACGGAAAAATCCAACACCTCTACAGCAAAAAGACAAATAATCCAGTTAAGAAATGGGCAAAGGAAATTAGCTGATACTTCACCAAAGAAGACGTTCAAGCAGATGACAGACACGTGAGGGAATGCTCTCGAGACCACTAGCCATTAGAGAAGTGCAAACCAAAATCACATGAGATACCATCTCAGCCTGGCATTACTGGCAAGGATCAAAAAAAAAAAAAAAAACAGAAAATAACAAATGTTGGAGAGGCTGCAGGGAGACTGGAACTCTTATCCACTGCTGGTGGGAATGCAAAATGGTACAACCATTTTGGAAAACGATATGGCGCTTCCTTAAAAAGGTAGAAATAGAAATACTGTATGATCCATCAATCCCACTCTTAGGAATATATCCTAGAGAAATAAGAGCCGTCACACTAATAGACATATGCACACCCATGTTTATTGCAGCATTGTTCACAATAACAAAAACATGGAAACGATCTAGATGCCCATCAACAAGTGAATGGATAAACAAACTATGGTATATAAACACACTGGAGTACTACAAAATTATACAGAGCAATGATGAATCTGTGAAGCATCTCACAACATGGATGAACCTGTAGGCCATTATGCTGAGTGAAATAAGTCAACACAAAAGGACAAATGCTGAGTGAAATAAGTCAACACAAAAGGACAAAAGTCAACACAAAAGGATAAATGAGACCTCTACTATAAAAATTCATTAAAAAAGTTTACACAAAAAAGAAACAATCTTTGAAGGTTATGTGGGATGGGGATGGAAAAACAATAACTAGACAATAAATAAGTGTTAACTTTGGTGAAGGGTAAGAGAATACGTGATACTGGGGAAGCCAGCACAACCCACACAAGGAAGATTATGGAAGCACCATAGACACATCCAAACTCCTTGAGGGAAGGAATTACTTGGCTGAGGGGTGTGGGGACCATGGTCTTGGGGAACATCCAGCTCAATTGGCATAACATCGTTTATAAGGAAAACATTCTACATTCTACTTCAGTGAGTAGTGTCTGGGGTCATAGAAGCCTGTGAGTGGCCATCTAAGATACTCCACTAGTCTCACCCCTTCAGGGGCAAGGGAGAATGAAGAAACTAAAGACACAAGGGAAAGATTAGTCTGAAGGACTAATGGACTACAACTCCCTCAACCTCCACCAGACTAGATGGTGCCTGGCTACCAACACTGACTGCTCTGACAGGGATCAGAATAGAGGACCCTGGACACAGCTAGAGAAAAATGTAGAACAAAATTCTAACTCACAAAAAAAGACCAGACTTACTGGCCTGACAGAGACACCTGGAGAGTATGGCCCCCAGACACTCCTGTAGCTCAGTAATGAAGTCACTCCTGAGGTTCACCCATCAGCCAGAGGTTAGACAGACCCATAAAACAAAACAAGACTAAAGGGGCTCACCAGCCCATGGGCAAAGATGAGAAGTCAGGAGGGGACAGGAAAGCTGGTAATAGGGAACCCGAGGCCGAGAAGGGAGAGTGTTGATATGTCGTGGGGTTGTTAACCTATGTCATGAAACAATATGTGTACTAATTATTTAATGAGAAGCTAGTTTGTTCTGTAAACCTTCATCTAAAGTACAATTTAAAAAAAAAAGTCTATGAGGAATGTCCTTGAGAACCCCAGAAGTCTTCTGTTGCAGTCAAATGTTTATGAGGCACCGCCTTAAATCATTTTGATATCTTACAAAGACACACATGGCAGATGCATCAGCAAGCCCAGGAACTGTAAGGATTGGTGGTTGCTAAAAGCTGAAATAGACAGGGAAGGGCCCCCCCACCCCAAGAGCCATGCTCTGATTTGGGGGTTCTGGCTTCCTGAACTGTGAGAAAATAAATTTGTGTTCTTTAAAACTTTTTTTGTTATGGTGGCACTAGGTAACTAAGACCAATTTCTCCCATGGCAGGGCTCCAAGGACAAGTATTCCCAGCAGTCTGTAGCCTTTTTTGACCTAATCTTGGAAGTCACATAGTTTAATTTCTATTGTACTCTACTACCGAAGCAGTCACAGGCATGCCCAGATTCAAGGAGAAGGAGCATAGACTTCATCTCCCAATGAGTGTTAAAAAATCTGTGGCCACGTTTTAAAACTGTCAACAGCATTTACTGCCAAATGTGTAGTCAGCAATAAAGATGAAGAAGTTGGAATGAAGAGGCTCCTTGAATAGTTTATAACTGAAAAGCTAATTATCATTCATCTGAGGAGACGTGGTACCAAATCCAAGGAATATGAAGGGTTAAAGTACCTCTTCATCCCTCAGAAGCAAAAATCAGAAAGAAGACTGAAGATGAAAATCACAAAGGGAAGATAGATTTTCAAAAAAATTTAAGACTGTCCCTTGTCAAAGGGGAGCCCTGGTGGCATAGTGGTTAAGAGCTTGCCTGCTAACCGAAAGGCTGGCAGTTCAAATCTGCCAGCTGCTCCTTGGAAACCCTATGGGTGCAGTTCTACTCTGTCCTATAGGGTCACTATGAGTCGGAATTGACTTTGTGACAACGGGTTTGGTTTTTTATGGTTCTTGTCAGAGGATATTCTATCTAGAGACAGAAAGAGAGACAGAGTAGAGAGACAGAGAGAAGGGGGCAGAGGGAGAGAATCATGCAAATATGCATATGCCGTAAGTCTTCATGTTTAAAGAAAGGTCAATAAAACTGTGTTTTGTGTGTGTGTGTGTGTGTGTGTGTGTGATTCTATGTAAGGAAGCGTTCTTCCAATAATCTTAAAGGAACAAATGAGAAAATATTTGCTATGACTTGAGTGATTTACTGAAACCTTGGAAGAATATTACCAGGAAGAGTGACGGGGAGTGGTTGGAACATCTCAGGTCAGGCTGTGTGATGCTGTACTAAAAGTTCTGGAATGGGAATTGAGGGCCCTGTGTCCTGATCCTGGCTGCATCCTAACATAGATAAGGAAGTGATTAGCCTAAAGTGGTGCCAGGAATCAGAGTTTCTCAAATTACAGGCTATTGGAACACTGATAGCCCATGAGTATATAGAGGCATTACACTACTAAAATCAAATAACAGCAGTCTTCTTCCAAATCACATAAGATTAAGTAAATGTACGGTATTTTCTCAATTTTTAAGTTTTTTCCCGTACATTTTTTCTTAAACCATGGGTGCTTTTTACTACTTTTCTGTACTCTAAGACATCTGACTTATTAAACTCAACATATCATAAAATAACATATTTCATGATGTTCCAAAGAACACTGTGAATTCTAGGTACAGTAGTTCCCCCTTATTTGTGGGAAATACTTTACAAGACACCGGGGAATGCCTGAAACCGTGGATAGTACTATATACTATTTTTTTCCTATACATATATACCCAGAATAAACTTTACCTTATAATTTAGAGAGGTTTAAAAACAATAACTATGGCATATCCAAATTGCTTTGGGACCATTATTAAGTAAAACGAGTGTTACTTGAACGCAAGCTCTGTGATACGGTGAAAGTGGATCTGATAATCTAGACGGCTACTGAGTGGCTAATGGGTGGGTAGCATATACAACATGGATATGCTGGACGAAGGGATGATTCACATCCTGGGCAGGATGGCATGAGATTTCATCACTCTACTCAGAATTGCATGCAATTTACAACTTATAAATTGTTTATTTCCGGAATTTTCAATTTGGTATTTTCAGACAGTGGTTGACTGCAGGTAACTGAAACTGCGGAAAGTGAAACCTCAGATAAAGGGGAACTAATGCACTTCGCTGTTGGAACAAGCTAGTGAATCCCCGTTCAGACGTTCTCAGTACTGACACTGCGTGTCTAAGAGTGAGGCGTATATAATGTTCTCATTCTTTTATTATTCCAAAAGTGTGGCCTGGCACAACAGCTCACAAACAGAGCTGGCAAGGGAATAATAGGTGGAAAAGACACTCTGTGTGAAGGGAGGGGACTGGTCTGGGCAACCTCCCCAGGAGCATTTTAGACACTCTGTTTTGATTAAAGGTATCTGTTCAGCACCTTTAAGTGTCAGCACCCAATATGCCGATTCTCAGAATTCTAATGGTCTTATATCATTGTTAATTTCACCCTTTGAACCAAAATGCCAACAAGTTTCCTGCCAGCAGAGAGACAGAATGCTGAGAGACAATTCTCATTGGGTCTATGGGTCGTTCACATTTCAGAACATCTTGTGACAGGGGCACTGACTGTCTTTGTCCTGGGCTATCTTTTCAAAGACTTTGTATAGCAAATAGTCTTAGTAGGTAGGAATAGCATCTCCCTCCAGAAAAGAAGGAAGATTTGGTTACTTTCCAGTGTAATAAATATTAAGGTTCCCTAAGTGTGGGGTTCCTCTCCTATAACACCCCACTACCTGTGCATTTATTATCTTGCCCTTTTCATGTCATCTGTGGGGATTTAGGCTCAGGGAATCAGGCAAATGCTGCTATCCTGACTACTGATATTGCTGTCCTTTCTCTCTCACCCCGGGAATCTTGTAGCTTCTGCCAGCCTCCATAAAACATGGCAGACTAACTTGTTACCTTGCAGTGGGGTGAAATATCAGATCCTTCACAGTTCTTGACACAGAATGCCTACTTATCAGTTTGCTGCCATGGAAAAACACTTCGCTGAACATTCAGGGCCAAAGCGTCCCTTTCTTATAGAAGTCCTCTATATTTTTGTTTAGGGCCTTAGCTATGCGAAGGGAATGAGCAATTCCTCCATCTTAAGAAAGCTGTCAGGTGTAGAGGAAGAGATGCTCACTGCAACATTGTTTGTAAATGAAAACTTTAGAAAAAGTTGAAATAAATTTTGGTAGAGCCATACATTGAATTGTGTGCATCAGTCACAATAGATATGCGACTGCTGACATGGACCAGCATTCAGAACGTATTATGTGGAGAAAAGGGGGCCATAAAATAGATGTGATCCTACTCTAGTATCAAGAGGCATTTCTTTACAGAGAAAAAAAACTCCAGAATGATATATACTAAAATATTAACGGAGTCACTTTGGATGGGAAAATTTCAGGATTTGCTTTTCTCCCTTTGGCATACCCTGTTTTCTAATTTTTGTGCAATAAACATGCATTTCCTGTTGCTTACAGATGTTTACAGATGTAGAAAAATAATCTGGTCAATAGCTCTTTTCCCTAAACCCCTTTTTAAAAAGTTTTAAAAGCCCCAGAAAGAGCGGTAGCAGGACACGCATGCATAGGGGGAGTAGGGAGGCCACAGCAGGGGAGACATTGAGAACCCATGCTTGCAGGCTAGGGTCTGCTATCGGGTCAGGAGCACAAAGCTCTCCACACACAATCTGCTAGATCTTTTCTGCCTCTGAATGCTGTGTCCTCTAAACAGCCAAGGCTGCCTTTTGTGAAAAGGCCCATACGCCATCTTGCTCTGGCTTATTTGGGATAACCCAAGACTGCAGGGATTTTAATGTGCTCACAAAGCAGATCTAGAGATAAATCAATCAGTAGCCCCAATCCTCACCCTCTTTTTCTTCAGCTAAAATAGCTGTACTATCTATCATATTCTCATATTCAGAAGCCAGTTTTCTGCTAGCTGGCTTCACCCTACACGTTAAGATTATTGTCAATATGTTGCTTTCTGATTCTAAATATGAAATTCATTTGGTCAGAAGTCTCCAAATTGCTTCCTATTGATATGATCGGTCCCAGCTAATGCTGAGAAAGATCTGGCCCACCCAAGTTTTTGGAATGTAGGGTATTGGGTGCTACGGTTCTTGAAACTGAAGTACTGAATATACTAAATTTTGAATCCTAACCAGGGCTTGAAACTGGTTCTTCCCAGTTCAGCCATGGCTGAGCAAGTGACATCAGAACACACCCAAATTTTTCACAAATTGGGCAAACCAGAACAGTAACTGGAACGGGAAAAATTACAGGTCGAAGCCCTGCTAGAAATTTAATCTCCCGCTTAGAAAACAAGGGCAGCATACAGGTTACATAGCAATTAAATCTCTTGCCCGTCAAATTTTGAGCTGAGTGGGAAACAGCAGTGGCCCACTCAAAGGTGGCAGCCAACCTAGCGGCCTTGAATGTGTATCCCGCTCCACAGTCCTGGCAATAATCCAGTCTTTCACATCAAACCCCTGAAAGGGTTCACTATATCTCTTCCGAGTCTCCCATTCCAGGGCTTCGACCTGTAATTTTTCCCATTCCAGTTATCATTCCGTATTACCAAAATTGAAAAATTCTGGTCTGTTCCAGTTTCACGTTGTCAACCATGACTGAACCAGTTCGAACCTGTTTGAAGCCCTGTTCTAACACTGACTTTCAATTCTGACTCTGTTAATTACTGACTGTTGTTCCGTAGCTAAGACAGTGAACTACTCAACTTCCCCCTTTGTAAGATGGGGATCACGACACTCTCTACTTCACAAGGGAATGGGGTACCGGAGTCCCCGGGTGGTGCAAACGGTTCATGTGCTTGGCTGCTAACTGAGAGGTTGGAGGCACCTCAGAAAAACACTTGAAGATCTACTTCCAAAAAACCAAGCAATGAAAACCCTACGGAGCACAGTTCTACTCTGACACACACGGGGTCTCCATGAGTCAGAGTGGGCTCGACAGCAACTGGTTTAGTTATGAACAAAGTGATCCAAAAACTAAGAAAATTCCAAATGTACTAGGGGAGGGGGGAGTATTTCAAACCCTTCATAAAGCCCAAGTACTCTTACTTCTGAAGGACCCACCCCAACACAGTGTCAAACATACTAAACCATAACCATATCCCACCCACAATAAACGTAAATGTTGATATGAACATAAATGAGTGCTCACCATAAAAATATTTTGAAGGAGATTTTATAATTTTGCCTTTGAAATCTGGTTACAAGTAACTCATTTACAAATGAATACGGTTTCTCAGCAATCACCACGCATTTTCAGGAATTCTTATAAAGTGAAAAAGAATGCAGCCTACAAATTGTTTTCAAATATAGTGAAATTTTTACAAATACTAAACTTAACAGTGAATAGACTTGGCATCTTTGGCAGGCAACTTGGATTTTACAGTTGTCTATTCTTAATTTGGAGCCAACACAATTTTTTCAGGTCTCTAACCACTGGCCCCAGAAAAGCTTTTAGGTCTAGAATGCCCAGTAGATAAACTAGTAGGAGCCTCCAGAGTATTCCCAGAGGTGGTCTAGAGCAGCAGCCCACCAGGAATGCTGATTAAAATGCAGATTCTCAGGCCTCATCCTAGCCGTATTGTGTGCCATGGAATCAATTCCAACTCAGCAAACCTGAAGGATAGCGTAGAACTGCTCCATACGGTTTTCTAGGCTGTAATCTTTCCTCCTGCTGAGTGGGCTCAAACCACTGACCTTCAGTTAGTAGCCAAGCGCTTAACTATTGGACTATCAGGGCTCTTCCACCTAGCCCTAGTGAACTGGAATTACTGGCAGCATACCCCAGGAATCTACATATTTAAAAATCTCTGCAGGGCAATGGAATACTACGCATTGATAAAGAACAGTGACGAATCTGTGAAACATTTCATAACATGGAGGAACCTGGAAGGCATTATGCTGAGTGAAATTAGTCAGAGGCAAAAGGACAAATATTGTATAAGACCACTATTATAAGATCTTGAGAAATAGTATAAAATGAGAAGAACACATACTTTTGTGGTTACGAGAGGGGGGAGGGAGGGAGGGTGGGAGAGGGTTTTTTACTGATTAATTAGTAGATAAGAACTGCTTTAGGTGAAGGGAAGGACAATACTCAATACCTGGAAGGTCAGCTCAACTGGACTGGACCAAAAGCAAAGAAGTTTCCGGGATAAACTGAATGCTTCAAAGGCAGCAGAGCAACGGCGGAGGTTTGGGGACCATGGTTTAAGGGGACTTCTAAGTCAATTGGCAAAATAATTCTATTATGAAAACATTCTGCATCCCACTTTGAAATGTGGCGTCTGGGGTCTTAAACGCTAACAAGCAGCCAACTAAGATGCATCAATTGGTCTCAACCCAACTGGAGCAAAGGAGAATGAAGAACACCAAGGTCACACGATAACTAAGAGCCCAAGAGACAGAAAGGGCCACATGAACCAGAGACCTACATCATCCTGAGACCAGAAGAACTAGTTGGTGCCCAGCCACAATCGATGACTGCCCTGACAGGGAGCACAACAGAGAACCCCTGCGGGAGCAGGAGATCAGTGGGATGCAGACCCCAAATTCTCATAAAAAGACCATACTTAATGGTCTCACTGAGACTAGAGGAATGCCATCGGTCATGGTCTCCAAACCTTCTGTTGGCCCAGGACAGGAACCATTCCCGAAGACAACTCATCAGACATGAAAGGGACTGGACAGTGGGTAGGAGAGAGATGCTGATGAAGAGTGAGCTAATTATATCAGGTGGACACTTGAGACTGTGTTGGCATCTCCTGTCTGGAGGGGGGATGGGAGGATAGAGAGAGTTGGAAGCTGGCAAAATTGTCACGAAAGGAGAGACTGGAAGGGCTGACTCATTAGGGGGAGAGCAAGTGGGAGTACGGAGTAAGGTGTATATAAACTTATATGTGACAGTCTGACTTGATTTGTAAACGTTCACTTGAAGCTCAATAAAAGTTAATAAAAAAAAATCTCTGCAGGGGATTGTTTTCATACCAGCATTTAGATACCAATGACCTGGGGCCCATGTACAGGGAAGGTAGGAATGACAGGAGGAAGTCTTGATGGGACTCTTGGTTCCCACTGGCCTCACTGCACATAACAAGCCCTCTCCAGGCACACAGAAGAGCAGGACAACCTGCAAGGTAAGGGGAAAAAGGCAGCAGCATATGTGCCTGGATGAACGTGAATTTCATTTTTATAGAAATAGCATAAGCAATCTGTATGCTGCATTCAGCCCCCAGATGTTGAGTTGAATTCCTTTTTTCAACTGGGAATGAATAATTTATAATTCCATTGTGTTAAATCCAAAATAATAAGCCTGTCTGTTGAAGCAGTGCTGAAGTCCACGCTTTACGGACATCCTTATAAATCCTTAAGCACTTTTCTAACTAGATGAAAATATTTATGAAGTGGCTTTTGAGAAACACTGAGCTAGAGTTCTGCAGGAGTGTGAGCCAAAGAGCATCTGCCATAGAATCACGGGGTACTTGTTCAAATGCAGATTTCCAGGCCCCATCTCCGCCCTAACAAATCAAAATGTTAGCAGGTAGGGCCGTGGAACTGCATTCTTAATAAGGGCCCCGGGTGACTCTTCTACGCACTAAAGTTTGAGAATGGCTGCTTTCAGATTGTCTGACAGGTTCTACCTCCGGGCCAAGGACTTGAGCTGACCCGTACCCTGAGCTAGTTCAGTCTTCTGGATAGAGGTGTGGCCTCCATTAAGACATCAAACACACTCCTAGGATTGCAAGCATAACTACCAAGGAAGTGGCCATCTTCCCAGAAAGCTCTGAAGGTACAGTAACTGCCAACTAACCTCCCAGAAACAGAAAAAATGCCCAAGTATCTTCTGGGAATCCCACCCTTTTCCTAGAGGGCTTTTTCCTGGTCTTTCGCACAACAGAGGTCACCTTGTGGAATGTCTGGTGTATTTAGATGCTGCCTGGAGGGGGGCACCATACTAGGTGGGGGGAAACATTACCCTCAGCATTCTCATTTCTGACTCATTTGTTTGGTGTTGACAGCCTACATTTTGGCCCCCGATTGAGTCAACTTCACCTCATTTGTCTGGGTCACCTTGCACCAAGTGAAGCAATTTTCACCTCAGCAGTCAAGATAGTGACTCCTGAACTGTGACTGGCCACAAAACTACCCTGAGGGCTTATGCCCTCCCAAGAGGGCATAATGAACCCTGAGAAGCAATTTATGATATTTTTAAAGAGTAGTTGCCATGCTTACAGGTTTGGTACCATGGGAGCAAAAGCAACTGGTTTTTGTAAGAACACCGTTTTACTGCACATTCTAGAACACATTCTTTGGGCCACTTAGGATTACCTTCACTTTTAAGAACAGCACCATTTGGCCTAGGGATGCAGTTAGGGCTGAGGAAAGTCTAGAGAAAGGAGAGAGAATATCAAGCCTGACACACTGTGTTATTAGAAACAATATGGAAGGATCTCTCATTTCTCTATATAGGTCATTTGCCCTGATTAAAAGGGAGATAAAGATGCTTCTATTAAGAAGTTTCTCTCAAAGTGGAAGTAATCAAAGAGCTCTTTAGAAAGGGCTATTGCTCTATAAACCCATTTGCAAATACAGAAAACTGTCCACTCCACCCTGAAGCCAGGAAAGCTGCAAGGGAAACAATATAGACCAACCAGTGACAACCAGCCAAACCACATCCCAACTAAAAAACCAGGATGCCCAACTAAGATGCCTACAGAAGCCAAGCAGGAATAGTCTTCTCTTCCACCCAGAAAAATGCTCACTCCTACTTTGCTTGAAATAAGCACCCCCTGTCCTAACTATATTTTAGTTTCCCACTTTTGATAGTGGAATGTATACAAAGAAATATGTCTCTATTATATTTAAAAAATAATAGTGGCAAGCATAGTGGTAAACAGCACTGGGCCCTGGCTTCAGTGTTGAGGAACGGTAGGGATGGTGGAGCCTGGGGCAGGCAGGAGAGCGCAGGCCCTACCTAGAAAACGAGGTGGCTCCTTCTGGGCGCCAGTTGACTGTTGCCATGCAGGAATGTAGACTGGGTATTGCCAGATTATAGCTTCTTGGCAAAAGAGACTAAATATCCAGATTTTCACATAAACTGTCCCAATTTTTAATACTGGCTCTCTACTTAAACACTGTAAAGAAAATAAGTCTGTAGGCTGCAATCTCTTGCCTAAAAACCAGGGACTGAAACAGGAGTTCCTGTGAGTTTCCCAGATCTCAGGAACTGAACGGACAAAGAGGCATCCACCGTCTAGCTCTCTTAAGGTTCACTGGTGGACTGAGGACCCTGACCTGTCCAAGGTATCCAAGTTGGTTGCTGTGGGTGGAATTGTGTCCCTCAAAACGATATGTTGAAGTCCTAACCACTGGTACCTGTGAATGTGACCTTGTTCGGAAGAAAGGTCTTTGAAGACGTTATTAGTTAAATTAACATGAGGTCATACAGGAGTGGCATAGCTCCTAATCCAATATGAGTGGTGACCTTCTAAAATAAGAGACACAAGGACAGATACATAGGGAAGACAGTCATGTGGAGATGGAGCCAGAGATTGGAGTCCTCTACAAGCTAAGGAATGCCATGGATTGCAGGCCACCACCAGAAGCTAGGAGAAAGGCATGGAACAGATTTTCCCTCAGAACTCTCAGAAGTCAGCACAGCTGAGAGACCCTGATTTTAGACTTCCAGAATTGTGAGATGATACATTTTTGTTCTTATAAGCCACCCTATTTACTTTGGTACTTTGTTAGGGCAGCCCCAGGACACTAATATATTGGTGTTTGTTCAAACGATCTGATGCATGGGAGATTAGTGTCTAAGCGGCTTATATAGGCACAATGCCTGCCTCCTGCATCAGATCCCCTAAGTGGGACTTCCTGAGCCCCTTTCACCTCCAGCCAGGTGAGATACAGTTACTTAGAACAATGCCCAAAGTGTCTGTCCTTCCTTCTTCCTTCTCTTAGTGAAATCCTATTCACTCATTAAAACCTAGCTCAAATGTCACCTCTTCTGGGACAGCTTGCCCTGTTCTCTGAGTTGGAGCAAATCACTCCCACCCTCCCCCTACTTTGTGTCTGGATTGTTGGGTTCTCACAGCTGGAAGTCCCTGCCTGGGCCTGTCAGTCCTCTGTTCCATCATATACATCAAAAGATGCACACTTGCAAACCGTGCACAGATATAACCCATGAGCCTAATGCACAATATTGGGCAAAATAAGGTATGAAGCCAAGAGAATGTGCCATCACCACAAATTCGCAGATTTACAAAGGCTCAACATTTAGAGAAAATTCCAGACCTAAAACTCTTTTTAAAAAATATCAGTTTAGACCAAAAAAAGTAAGTATTTGGGGTGCCAGGATACTTATGGAAGGAGCCCTGGTAGCACATTGGTTAAAGGGTCTGGCTGCTAAGCAAAAGGTCACTCTTGCCAGCCACTCCAAGGGAGAAAGACATGGCAGTCTGCTTCTGTAAAGATTACAGCCTTGGAAACCCTAGGGGGCAGTTCTAATCTGTCATATAGGGTCACTATGAGTTGGAATTGATTTGACGGCAATGGGTTTGGTTTGGGTTTTGGTTGGACACTTGTGGTTGATCTCTTTCATGCTTTCAAAGCTAAGAGTGCTGCCCTGAGACTCTAGAAGCTGTATGTTGGAAGGGACTTGTTCCAGTTCCCAAAGCAAGATAGTGACAAAAACAAGACCTAGAGGCACTGACGAAGGAAGAAGCAAAATTGGCTTTTAAACTGTATCTTGCTGCTTCAGCAAGCAGGCTCCCTACAGGGCTAAATTGTCAGGAGAGGTAGAAGTTTCACTATATCTTTACTTTAAACAGTTTATTGCACACACTACTGGGCTTAATCTGTCCTGCTAGATGCAGAGGGCAGAGACCACATCTTCTTTTTTGCTGACTCCCCAGGACTCCTCATTCACTGTCTGACACATGGGAGATAGATCCGTAGATACATACATACATAAATACATACACATACATTCATATATACAAGTCATCCCTGACTCATGGTGACCTTACAGACAACAGAATGATACATTGCCTGCTCCTGCATCATCCTCACTATCACCAACATGTTGGAGTCCATCATGGCAGGTATTGTGCCAATCCATCTCAATGATGGTCTGTCATACTGTCATTGGCCCTCTACTTCACCAAACATGATGTCCTCTTTTAGCTATTGATCCCCTTGATGGCATGTCCAAAAGAAGTGAGTCAGACAGTGTTCTGTTGTGATCCACGAGGTTTTCACTGGCTAATTACTAAAAGTAGACCACCAGGCTTTTCTTGCTAGTCTGTCTTAGTCTAGAAGCTCTGTTGAAACCTGTCCACCATGGGCGTCCCTGCTGGTACTGGTATTTGAAACACTGGTAGCAAAGTTTCCAGCATCACAGCATCATGCAAGCTACCACAGTACAACAAACTAACAAACAGGCAGTGGCTGACACACAGTAGATACTCAGTAAGTGTGTGGTGAATTGAATAAGAATCTACAAGAAGGGAAGCTCAGTGACTGCCTAGTAGGCACTAGATACTGAGTGACATGATTTATGTGCATTATTTCACTCAGTCCTCGTATCACCTCCAGGATAGGCATCTACCCCTTTTGCAGATGAGAGAACTGAGATTCAGCAGAACTGATAACAACTCAGATCTAGGTGACAACAAAGACAAATCCTTTTCCAAGTATTCACTGCGTGTAAAAATGTAACTCCATGAAACATTGCTCCCTACAAGGTACTCCCAGCTCCAAAAGCATTTGGGGCACTGTATAACTTAGAATGTTAAATAACTGGGAGTTGTGCTGGTTCATCAAAATGTGAGGGTACCTAGACCAAAGAAATGATGGAGAAAAGTGTTTTGCTGGCTGTCGTTTGGGTGACAGATGGGCAGTTCGTGCAGCGGTGGGGAGAGGCTTTCATATACACTTACACCTTGAATAAGGATCCTAACGTGATGCCGGACACCCCTCCAATGAATTATGGCTCAGGAAGGAAACACAACAAAGTAATTTGCCACTGTAACTAATTCCTCGTGTCTGTGGCACTGAAGGAACAATACTTGAGCAGCCAGTGAGTTGGATAATTGGAAATAAGGGCAACTCTCTGAGCAGGCTGAGGAAGGCTGGTTTTTATCAACCTCAGAGCTATTTTTTATCATCAGCATCTCAGAGCTATTTTTTTATAATCAGCCTGTATGTGCAAAAAATAAAATAAATAAATACAGAAGGGGAAATGAGCAGGTCCTCCTCATGCACCAACACAGACAAATCTTTTTTTATTTTTATTTTTAATACTAATTTGAAACTCTATTAAATAATAATGAAACTTACTTGTTAGCTTCAGCAGGAAACTTGGAGGCAGGTTATCGAACTAAGGCTTCTGCAGATTGAGCAACAATTGGCCAGAATCAATGTTTTTTCAGATATAGACAGAGCGGCGACAGGCCAGGACTTTTCTGTAAGGATTTTTGTCTTCTAATCGCTGAGCAAGGCCCAAGTTTCTCTTTGCTTTCACAGTCGCTCTTCCTGATGGATACACTGGCAGACCTGTGTGCCTGGAGACCCTAAAGAACTTGTGTACCCAAAGAAGCACACACACACACACACACACACACTCCTGCCAAACTTGGTCCCCTTCTCCACATGTTCTCCCCTATTTTTATGATGTCAGCCAACTCACACACCAAACTAGACCAACTTCCGACCCGCAGTTTAGAAAATACCACAGAGCCCACCATAGGAATCCACATTTACACCAAGGGCAACTTCTCAATCCCCAGCTCACCAACTCATTTCTGACTTCTGTAGCCAAAGATTTTTAAGTGCAAGAGCTGTGGACAAAATTACAAGCTGGGGCCTTCCCTTGGGCAAATGATGAAAGAAAACCAGTTCTGGGGCAGGGGCCTGTTTCCTACTTGAGATTCTGCCAACAGCACAACAATTCAAGCGTAATTTTTGGTGTCACATGTAACATAGGGAGAAAGATGGAGAATGTTCCATTCATTAAAATTGAGGGAGGGGGGAAACATAGCATTTACTGTGAAGAAATGCCTTGTGAAATTGCTGAGGGTAAAACTAGAGTGTATAGAAGAAAATGGAGAGTATAGAAGAGTCCAAGAGAAAGCTCAAGACATAAAGGTGATCATGAAATTGCTGCATATAATAAAGGAGAGAGAAATTTGAATTTCCTGGAGTTGGAGGGGGAGATCCTGGAGAGGGAGAGGAGGAAAGAAGCTAATGCCGCTTAGCAGAAAGGAGGGAGGGAGAAAAAG
Source organism: Loxodonta africana (assembly GCF_030014295.1). Lineage (NCBI taxonomy): Eukaryota > Metazoa > Chordata > Mammalia > Proboscidea > Elephantidae > Loxodonta > Loxodonta africana. The sequence continues at coordinate 23,607,117 of NC_087357.1, forward strand.
GAAAACCCGCTGGTGGTAGAGTAACCATGGAAAGAATCTGAGGCAGAAAAATGTCTAACACGGAATTTTCAATACTGCTGGCTGCTTATTCTTAATTTTACATATATATGTGTGTGTGTATATATAGTTGTTAGTTGTCATCGAGTCGATTCCTACTCATGGCAACCCCATGTGTACAGAGTAGAACTGCTCCATAGGGCTTAAAAGCCTGGGACATTTCGGAAGCAGATCCATCTTCTGAGGCACCTCTGGGTGGGTTCAAACTACCAATCTTTTGGCTAGTTGTCAAGCTCTGAACCGTTTGTGTCTCCCAGGCAGCCAAATATATATATATATATTGTGTGCTGTCGTGTTGATTCCAACTCATTATACACATACATATATATATGCGTGTGTGTGTGTATATTATGTAGGAGTCCTTGGGTGGTGCAAAGTTTAACCACTTGACTACTAGTCGGCAGTTCAAAACCACCCAGAGTAGCCTCGGAAGACAAATCTGATGATCTGCTTCCAAAAGGTCACAGCCTTGAAAACTCTGTTCTACTCTGCACATGGGGGGTTGCCATGAGTCAGAATCAACTCACTGGCAACTAACAACAACATATATATTACATATACTTGATATATACAATGTAGGGTTCCAGCCTCTAAAACCTCGGCCTGCTCTCCAAGGCCTTCCGACTCCAGGCCGGCTCCAGCTGAAAGCGCAGATATCCTTAACCAGTACTCCACAGATGAGGAAGCCATGGGTAGCCTCAACTCTGGGGCCTCTGCCTCTGACTCCAGTGGCTGCCCATGAGGAAAGGACACACACAAGTTCCCACAGCAAGTCAGTGCCAAAATCAAGGTCAAAAAGCACCAGAACCAGCTCAACGGATTTAAGCTTGATCCAAGCAACTTTGATAGTAAATCTTTCCTGGCCTCCTTTTACTCGAAAGAGCCACTTTAAAAAGCAACAACATCAAGTCTGTATAATACTGAAGGTAACTTTGCCTAAAACGGTTCTTTGCTTGTTTAGTTTCGAGGAATATCTGTCATTGTTCACCTAGTCCTCCTGCCTGGGGCTTACCTCTGCTCTCTCACTTGTTTGACATTTGGCAGCATCAGAGGATAGGTTTCCAGCTCGATCCAGGTCCCCCTAACTTGGGCAACCTCTTGGTACCTCACTTTCTCCCAGTGTAAAATGAGAGGGTGGTGATAGCAGCTGATCCTGAAGGCCCTTCTTCTCCACACTCCGTACCACACAGGACTTCTCCTGGTCCTTCTGCCCTCACCAGATCTGTCCTCTCTATCCCTCCTCATCGCCAAATCTGTATTTTTGCTCACTCTCTGGCTGAAACGCCCTTTCCCTGCTTGCCCTCCTCCTCTTTAGGACCTTCGCATGCTTTGAGCCCCAACAGGAGTCACACCACCCCAAAACTCCCCACATCACAGGAATCACACCTTCTGTGAACTGCAGCAGCTCTCACCGTCTGTATCATTCTTCTTACTCCATGAACGTACGGTTCAGCATCATCACTCAGCTCTTTCACATGGGAACGTCCTGCTCCTCATCTGGATCATAAACCGTCTGCAGCCTGGAACAATTTTATTTTATTATTATTACTACTATTTTGGTATTACTATCAAACTCATGTACAGTTTTGGGCACCAAATAAATACTGCATAAACAAATGAAGAAAGGGGCAAAATAAATTAGTTTGCCCCTCTCTACCAGGCTCAGGGAGCCCTGGTGGTACAGTGGTTAAGCACTCAGCCACTAACCAAAAAGCTGGTGGTTCAAATCCCCTAGCTTCTCCGTGGGAGATAAATGTGGCAGTCTGCTTCCATAAAGATTTACAGCCTTGGAAGCCCTATGGGGCCATTCTACTCTGTCCTGTAGGGTTACTACGTGTCCGAATTGACTCAACAGCGGCAGGTTTGGGTTGGGACCAGGCTTAGGGTTTTTTGGCTCAGATCTACAGGCTCCTTTTAACTTACAGACAGAAAGTTTTCTGGAACTCCACCTGCTGGAGAAAAAGTTTGTTGCCTTTTCACTGAGTCTGTGTATCCCAGATCTGGGACAGTAAGAGGCCATGTATCAATCAGCCCAGTACACGTACTCTGTCTGTATATGCAAAGTGAAGGGGCTTTCATGTGCAAATTAGGGAAACTACCAAATAAATAGCACCACTAAAGATAAATCATTGAGTCCTATAATAGCTGGAATCGGGTGCCTTGGCTCTCTCCCCATTACCTCCCTGGCATATTCTTCTAATTCGATTTTTACTTTAAAATAATTGCATATTAACGTGGAGTTTTAAGAAATAATACATAAAGTGTTTTTTCTGTACCCTTCACCTAGTTTCTCCCAATGGTAACATTCTACATCTTGCATAACTGTTGTACAATATCACCACCTGGAAATTGATATTGATACGGCATGCCTTGGGTCTTTTGAGAGTCACAGCAAACAGTGATAGGGGAGAAGGGAGGAGGGATTCTCTCTCCTGAATCTTCATTTTGGGAAGCCGTGTTGGGCTACGAGAACGAATGTGACAACTTGGGAACAGAGGCCTGGCATGCCTGCCTGCCTCTTTCACCACTGCGCCCCCAGCACCTAGAAGAGTTCCTGGCCCAGATGGACACTCAAGATGATGTGGTGAAGAATGGAATAAATAATTGGATAAGTGCACAGCCTTCTCACTGACAGTCTGAGGCTCCCAGCAGATGCTGGTTATCTTAAGGTGTAGCGCCAGGGAAGAGTCAAGCCTTGGAAAACCAAAAACCAAATCCATTGTCATTGAGGCAATTCTTACTCATAGCAACCCAAATAGGGCAGAGTAGAACAGTCCCACAGGGTTTCCAAAGAGTGGTTGGTGAATTTGAACTGCTGACCTTATGGTTAGCAGCCGACCTCTTCTTAACCACTATACCACCAGGGATCCTGGAGCTTTGGAATAGGTTCAAATTCTGGCCTTCCATTTCCTCATTAGCAAAATGTTGCTAAACACCCTATTCTAGAGGAGTGGAAGGCTGTAGGGCAGGGCCTCATACATGTCCCATGCCTGCGGCAGCCAGTGCTGGCTCTTGGTCTCAGATCCTTCTTGGGATTTCCATTCAGTGGTCATTTCTCCTACTCCCCTCGTGCTATCTTACATAACTGCTGCCAGGCTTGGCCCCACTGGACAAGTGCAGTTTTTTCTTCTTTGCAAGTAAATCTTCAGAACACTCTCTAATGTCCCTTTCATTTTGAGAATGCTTGTGCTGGCCTGGTGTCCAGAAAGATGAAGGTATCAGTTTTGCATGGGAATTTTCCAGACTGCTCTGGCTGCCGTTAGGTTGAGCATGCATTCTGCTTCTGCCCAGCTAGTGCTCCTTTGGCTGCCTCTACCATGAGCAGAAGCAGCAACAAAAACTCCAGTTACATGAGTCCCATAAATTCAACTAACCTGTTAGCTTCCTGAGAGGTGTTTTGTATGCTTGGAGCAATACTTGCCTACTACCACAACTACCACTACAAGGATTTCTAATGCTAATTATAGTAAGTTTTAACTAGTATTTTTACTGTGGTTGCAATGTGTTGAAAGATTTATATTCATGGTTTTCTTTAATCTTTTCAAGAACCCCTAGTTTATAGATGTGATCCTGAAGCTCAGAGAGGTTAGGTGATATCTCCAAGGTCACACAGTGTTTAAGTAACCAAGCTGAGATTTGTAGCCCCAGCAGTCCCACCTCAGGCTGCATCATCACATCAGAGCCACGACCAAGCCATTCTCATTTTTTTTTTTTTTTAATCTCTCCCGATAGCTTGCAGGGCTGGAGATGGTTCTACTCATCCCTGAGGCCTCTGTGTTCAGCACAAGGCCTGCCACAGAGAAGGTGTGAAGTTGAAGGTTCCAGTAAAAGATGTTTAGTGAATGACTGACAGCTCTGTGACCTGACACACTGGGGCCATTCATCAAATGGTATTAACCATTTGAGAGAACTTGTGATCCATAGGGCAGGCTTCATTACATCCATGGAAGAGGAATTCTAAAACCTTGCCCAGTGGCATAATTACCTGTTGGCTCAAGGAGATTTTCAATTCATTACTCCTGGCCATCTCAGGAATCAGATTGAGTAGGGCTGAGGTGCCATAAGACAGTTGTTTCCTCAAAACTGTCTTTTTTTTTTTTTTAATAAGGTCTTTCTTCTTCTCCTTCTCCTCCTACTCTTCCTTTTTCTTCTTCCTCCTCTCTCTCTTTTCTATTTCCTCGTTGTCTCAGAGTAAACCAAAAACCAGTTGCCATCGAGTGATTCTGACTCATAGCAACCTTATAGGACAGAGTAGAACGGCCCCGTAGGGTTTCCAAAGAGCGGCTGGTAGATTCTAACTGCTGATCTTTTGGTTAGTAACCTGAGCTTTTAGCCATTCTCAGAGTATGCAAGCGCAAAATACCTCATTTAGCCACACTGGGGTAAACGATGACTGCCTTAATCTTAACTTCTCCAACATTTATGCTGGGAAGCACTCACCAAAGTGAAGCCTCTCCAGCTTCTCTCTCCTTCTTCCTTAGCCCGTTGTGTGTTCACCTGCACAACTGAAACAAGGCTGGGAGGAACCCCCAGAGGTAACCCAGATGCCTTTCCCTCAATGAACCTTAGCTGCCCAGGAGATGGCAGCACGTGGATGAACTGTTTGGGGGAATTGACCACTTTCCCATATCACCAAAGAAGCCTTCCCAGGAAACAGCACTGGATATGTGCCTGAGCACCTAGAGAATGTCCAGTGGGCTCCTTGATGTGCCAGGAAGTACTATAGACACTTCTGGGCACATTATTTCATTTAATCTCACAACAGATCGGGGTATTATTAACCCTTTGTTTGTTGGTGTGAAAACGGGCAAGGGGCTCACAAATATTAAGAGGCTGACACTTAAGTTCTAATGAACTGATGCAGTCCAATTGCTTTCCTCCTCACCTCAGGAAGTGAGAGACTGAGAGGAAGTCATTTCTAGGTATGCGAAAGTAAAGATAGGACAAGACCAAACTAATGAAGAATACAAACAAATTAGTCAACTTGGGAAGTTGGTCTCATTTCTGGCACGACTAGTCCATATGGAGGAAGAGGGAATTTTTTCAATGTGGGAAATCTTCCAAGAACAAAGTGTGACCTGTGAGCCACCTAAGAAACTGGTGGAAATGCAGCTCCTTAGATCCTACGCCAGATGAACTTGATCAGAATATCTGGGGGACCTGGTCATCTGCATTATTAATAAGTCTTTCCCAGCCTCAGGGATCCTGATGCACACCCAGGCTTGAGAATCTCTGTCCTAGATACAAAGCATGAGGCCCACTGCTGCAAAGGCAGAGACCTTGGCAGGGCACCTCAAGCCAGGCTCCAGGGATGTTCTCCCTGGGGGTTACAAGAGGCTTTTGGGAGATAGGCCCAGAAAATTTTTCTCTCAACCTTACCTGGCTTTCCTCTATAAGAAATGGCTGACCTTTTCTCAGTGACAGAACCACTGGATAAGTACCTGTTTCAGGTACATGTAGCTGAGGTCAGAGTTCCTGAAAAATCACCTTGTTTTGTCTTAAATTAGGAGGATCTTGTAAACAGAATTTTCTAGAGCTACATGCTGTGCTCAGGGGCTAATCAGGAAAAAGGAAAAGAATCACTGCATGGACTGTTATTTGAACCTCAGCTCCAGATGTGTGTCCTCCTCCAGAGAAGTATCTCAGTGAGTCTCAGTACCTCTGTATTAGCCCATGGCAGCACAGAGAATAAACCCTCAATAAATCTTCTATGGATGCACAGATGAAATTCTAGAAAACTATGGAATGATACCCTAAACTAAAAAATTCACTTCTGTACTTATGCTCCCCCACCCCCAATCTTCCTATTGGGTTAAATTCCTCTAGTCCTTGCCATCCCAGCTGGCCCCCTGCCTACCTGAGGTAAAAACTGGGCAGGCAGCACTCTAGCCAAAGTGTGTCTCTCTTTCTCTTCTTCCTTTGTTGTCAGGATGTAAAGACTTGGCTTTTAAAATGTTCCCCAAGTTGAAAAATGTGATATATAAACTCAGTACCCAGGGAAATGAAACTTGGCTTAGTGCAGATTTGACCATTTTTTACAATTTGTGGGAGAAGCAAAAGAACATACTGAATTTCATACAATTTTTATCATGTCATAAAGTGAAAAGCCACTTTCCATTTATAAGAGGAACTCTGATGGGTTCTCAGTCCCTTAGAAGAAAGCAGGAGCCAAAGAGTCAACAGAGCTGGGCATTTCAAGTGTTGTCTGTTCCCTGAGATGCAAATCATGTCTTACGAATTGTCAACCGATCTTGTATGGTGATGTTTGATTTTTTTTTTTTTTTTTTCAGTTGTATGTTGATCATCAAGGTGTGTAAATGGCAGGATCTCTTTGTCTGGTCTCTCTGCTAGGGACAGGGCTCTTAGGGCTTCACAAACTGAGCTGACTCAACTCTTTGCCAGGTGCCAGGACCTCTGTTCAGGGAGAAAGATCAGCTCTCTCGCCTCTTGGAGCCATGCTCTGCTGGCATGGACTGGAAGCTTTGAGAAATGAACTCACGCTGTGCTCATGCTCTGGTTTCTATGGCAACAGTCATCAAAGCTTGGGCCAAGGTTATCAGACTTCGTGAGCTCCTACAGGGACGAAAGACAACTCCCCTCCTGGTGTCTGCCCAAGAACTATTTTTCTCTTACCCTGACCTGGCTTTTGATAGTCACTGACAACTAAGTATAACACGCTTCTGCTGCTCAAATACATCCTGCAAATTCCAGATTCAATCAAGCTGTTTTTCTGCCTCTAAACAAGACTACATCAGAACATAGCAGGTTGCAAAAATTGCATGTTTTATCTCACACATAGCTTTCTTCAATGGAAAGGTATTTCCACCTGTTATTATTATTTTGTTGTTGTTAGGTGCTGTCGAGTCAGTTCCAACTCATAGTGACCCTATGTACAAGAGAATGAAATATTGCCTGGCCCTGTTCCATCCTCACAATAGCTGCTATGTTTGAGTCCATTGTTGTAGCCACTGTGCTGATCCATCTCATTGAGGGTCTTCCTTTTTTTTGCTGACCATCTACTTTACCAAGTATGTTTTTCTCCAGGGTCTGGTCCCTCCTAATAACATGTCCTAAACCAAAAAAAAAAAAAAAAAAAAACCCACTGCCATCGAGTCAACTCCGACTCATAGCGACTCTGTAGGACAGAGTAGAACTGCCCCGTAGGGTTTCCAAGGAGCACCTGGTGGGTTCAAACTGCCGACCTTTGGTTAGCAGCCGTTGTGCTTAACCACTACACCACCAGGGTTTCCAATAACATGTCTTAACAACCATTTAATAAGTTCCTACTATATTCCTTTTATATACCAAGCACTAACCGAGGCATTCAAAATACACATTCTTCGAAATAGTCCTGTTAAATCAGTGTTATAACCCCATTTTATAGATGGTGAAACTGAGGGTCAAAGAAGCTAAGCAGTATACCTGAGGTTGCACAGCTGCATGTGGTGGATCCAAGATTGCAACCCAGCTCTTCCTGATTTCACCAAAGCCATTTTCTCTTTACAATATTGTCCTCCCTAGACAAGAGATTATCTTTCTTCTTAGAAGAGTTAGTAACTTTTCAAAACTCTAGTGTTGTTTCAAGCTTCTCCTCTATGCTTTCCATCAACTTTAAACATTTCCATTGAATTATATATCTTAGCTCTTTCTCTCTCACCCCTTCACGAACTATCTTAACTTTATCAACTTTCTCAGGAGAGTACTAAATGCAAAATATTGTCTTAATAAGAGCAACAGCAGTTTTTAAATTTATACTTTTTAAAACCCATTGCCGTCAAGTTGATTCTGACTCACAGTGATCCTATAGGACAGAGTAGAACCGCCCCATATGGTTTCCAAGGAGTGCCTGAAGGATTCAAACTGCTGACCTTTTTAGTTAGCAGCCATAGCTCTTAATCACTACGCCAACAGAGTTTCCATTTATACTTTTTGGAACAACTAAATGCCAGGTTGATGGACTTTGGAGTTTCTTAGGCAGATTTCATTGGGTTGCATTTATTCTACAATTATCTTCGGAGTTTCAGACTTCCGAAGGAAGCAATTAAGAGGGAGAACTAAGATGGGCAAATGAACAGAGATAAATTTTGTCTGGAATAATTAAACAATCTAATATATCAAGGTGCGGTGGAAATAATAAGACTCCATCTTATAAAATACTCTGAAGCAATGGCTGAGGAATGTTCACTGAATATCATAATTCAATGCTAATCTAACATAGGGATGAAGGCTAGCGTCTTTATCCACTTGCAAAAATTTCCCAAGTGCCAGATCCCAAGCCAATGATCACAGCAAACAGGCTGCCTCCTAAGTAAATTTCACATCTGCAAACTCGATTATTGCATTTTTTGGGCATTAATGTACAAAAAGTCTGAGAGATATTACAGCCATCTCTCAGTTTGGCAGTTTCGGTGACAGGGCAAGAACTGGATTCAGGGCTTTCTCAATCTTCAAATGCGTTTATAAAGTTTACCTTTTTCTAGGCTATGGATTTCTTTATGGACCCACTGTCTTTTTTTTTTTTTATTTATTGTGCTTTAAGTAACAGTTTACAAATCAAGCCAGTCTCTCACACAAAAACTTATATACACCTTGCTACATACTCCCAATTGCTCTTCCCCTACTGAGACAGTCTGCTCCCTCCCTCCACTCCTTTCGTTTCCATTTTGCCAGCTTCTAACCCCCTTCACCCTCTTATCTCCCCTCCAGGCAGGAGATGCCAACATAGTCTCAAGTGTCCACCTGATCCAAGAAGCTCACTCCTCACCAGCATCCCTCTCCAACCCATTGTCCAGTCCAGTCCCTGTCTGAAGAGTTGGCTTTGGAAATGGTTCCTGTCCTGGGCCAACAGAAGGTCTGGGGGCCATACCCACCGGGGTCCTTCTAGTCTCAGTCACACCATTAAGTCTAGTCCTATGAGAATTTGGGGTCTGCATCCCACTGCTCTTCTGCTCTCTCAGGGGTTCTCTGTTGTGCTCCCTGTGAGGGCAGTCTTCGGTTGTAGCTGGGCACCATCTAGCCCTTCTGGTCTCAGGCTGATGTAGTCTCTGATTTATGTGGTCCTTTCTGTCTCTTGGGCTTCTAATTACTTTGTGTCCCTGATGTTCTTCATTCTTCTCTGATCCAGGTGGGTTGAGACCAATTGATGCACCTTAGATGGCCACTGGCTAGCGTTTAGGACCCCAGACGCCTCTCTCAAAAGTGGGATGCAAAATGTTTTCTTAATAGGTTTTATTATGCCAATTGACTTATATGTCCCCTGAAACCATGGTCCCCAAACCCCCGCCCCTGATACACTGGCCTTCAAAGCATTCAGTATCTTCAGAAAACATCTTTGCTTTTGGTTTAGTCAAGTTGTGCTGACCTTGCCTGTATTGTGTGTTGTCTTTCCCATCGCCTAAAGGAGTTCTTATCTACTACGTAATTAGTGAATGCCCCTCTCGCACTCTCCCTTTCTCCCCTCCTTGTAACTATCAAAGAATATTTTCTTCTCTGTTTAAACTATTTCTTGAGTTCTTATAATAGTGGTCTTATTCGATAGTTGTCCTTTTGCAACTGACTAATTTCACTCAGCATAATGCTTTCCAGGTTCCTCCATGTTATGAAATGTTTCACAGATTCCTCACTGTTCTTTATCGATGCATATATTGCATTGGGTGAATATACCATAATTTATTTATCCATTCATCCATTGATGGGCACCTTGGTTGCTTCCATTTTTTGCTGTTATGAACAGTGCTGCAAAAAACATGGGTGTGCATATATCTGTTCATGTAAAAACTCTTATTTCTCTAGGATGTATTCCAAGGAATGGGATTGCTGAATCATATGATAGTTCTATTTCTAGCTTTATAAGGAAGAGCAAAATTGATTTCCAAAGTGTTTGTACCATTTTACATTCCCACCAGCAGTGTAAAAGTATTCCAATCTCTCCATAGCCTCTCCAACACTTATTATTTTGTGTTTTTTGCATTAATGCCAGCCTTGTTGGGGTGAGATGAAATCTCATTGTAGTTTTGATTTGCATTTCTCTAATGGCTAATGATCATGAGCATTTCATGATCAGGGGCTAATCAGGAAAAAGGTATCTGTTAGCTACCTGAATGTCTTCTTTAGTGAAGTGTCTATTCATATCTTTTGCCCATTTTTTAATTCAGTTATTTGTCTTCTTGCAGTTGAGTTTTTGCGGTTTAGAGATCAGGCGCTGATTGGAAATGTCATAGCTGGGCCATATCACAACAGATCCAACTGAAATTAAAAGAATTATATCAGATTATTACGAAAAATTGTACTCTAAAAAATTTGCAAACCTTGAAGAAATGGATGGATTCCTAGAAAAACACTCCCTCCTTAACTAACACAATCAGGAGTAGAACAACTAAATAGACCCATAACAAAAGAAGAGATTGAAAAGATAATCAAAAAACTCCCAACAAAAAAAAGCCCTGGTCAGGACAACTTCACTGCAGAGTTCTACCAAACTTTCAAAGAAGAGTTAATACCACTACTGCTAAAGGTATTTCAGAGCATAGAAAAGGATGGAATACTACCAAACTCATTCTATGAAGCCACCATATCTCTGACACCAAAACCAGGTAAAGACACCACAAAAAAAGAAAATTACAGACTTATATCCCTCATGAACATAGATGCAAAAATCCTCAACAAAATTCTAGCCAATAGAATTCAACAACATATCAAAAAAGTAATCCAACACGACCAAGTGGGATTTATACCAGGTATGCAAGGTTGCTTTAATATTAAAAAACCATTAATGTAATCCAAACCACATGATCTTATCAATTGATGCAGAAAAGGCATTTGACAAAGTCCAACACCCATTCATGATAAAAACTCTCAGCAAAATAGGAATTGAAGGAAAATTCCTAAACATAATAAAGGGCATTTTATACAAAGCCAACAGCCAACATCGTTCTAAATGGAGAGAGCCTGAAAGCATTTCCCTAGAGAATGGGAACCAGACAAGGATGCCCTTTATCACCGCTCTTATTCAGCATTGTGCTAGAGGTCCTAGCCAGAGCAATTAGGCTAGACAAAGAAATAAAGGGCATCCCAATTGGCAAGGAAGAAGTAAAATTATCTCCATTTGCAGATGACATGATCTTATACACAGAAAACCCTAAGGAATCCAGCAGAAAACTACTGAAACTAATAGAGGAGTTCGGCAGAGCCTTAGGTTACAAGATAAACATACAAAAATCACTTGGATTCCTCTACATCAACAAAAAGAACATCGAAGAGGAAATCACCAAATCAATACCATTCGCAGTAGCCCCCAAGAAGATAAAATACTTAGGAAAAAATCTTATCAAAGATGTAAAAGACCTATACAAAGAAAACTACAAAGTACTAGTGCAAGAAACTAAAAGGGGCCTACATAACTGGAAAAACATACCTTGCTCATGGATAGGAAGACTTAACATAATAAAAATGTCTATTCTACCAAAAGCCATCTATACATACAATGCACTTCCGATCCAAATTCCAATGACATTTTTTAAAGTGATGGAGAAACAAGTCACCAACTTCATATGGAAGGGAAAGAAGCCCCGGATAAGTAAAGCATTACTGAAAAAGAAGAAGAAAGTGGGAGGTCTCACTCTACCTGATTTTAGAACATATTATACAGCCACAGTAGTCAAAACAGCCTGGTACTGGTACAACAGGCACATAGACCAATGGAACAGAATTGAGAACCCAGATATAAATCCATCCACATATGAGCAGCTGATATTTAACAAAGGCCCAGTGTCAGTTAATTGGGGAAAAGATAGCCTTTAAACAAATGGTGCTGGCATAACTGGATATCCATTTGCAAAAAAATGAAACAGGACCCATACCTCACACTATGCACAAAAACTAACTCCAAGTGGATCAAAGACCTAAACATAAAGATTAAAACGATAAAGATCATGGAAGAAAAAATAGGGACAACGTTAGGAGCCCTAATACAAGGCATAAACAGAATACAAAACATTACCGAAAATGACGAAGAGAAACCAGATAACTGGGAGCTCCTAAAAATCAAACACCTAGGCTCATCTAAAGACTTCGCCAAAAGAGTAGAAAGACCACCTACAGATTGGGAAAAAATTTTCAGCTATGACATCTCCGACCAGCGCCTGATCTCTAAAATCTATATGATTCTGTTAAAACTCAACCACAAAAAGACAAACAACCCAATCGAAAAGTGGGCAAAGGATCTGAACACGCACTTCACTAAAGAAGATATTCAGGCAGCTAACAGACACATGAGAAAATGCTCTCGATCATTAGCCATTAGAGAAATGCAAATTAAAACTACGATGAGATTCCATCTCACTCCAACAAGGCTGGCATTAATCCAAAAAACACAAAATAATAAATGTTGGAGAAGCTGCGGAGAGATTGAACTCTTATACACTGCTGGTGGGAATGTAAAATGGTACAACCACTTTGGAACTCTATCTGGCGTTTTCTTAAGAAGTAAGAAATAGAATTACCATACAACCCAGATATCCCACTCCTCGAAATATACCCTAGAGAAATAAGAGCCTTTACACGAACAGATATATGCACACCCATGTTTATTGCAGCACTGTTTGCAATAGCAAAAAGCTGGAAGCAACCAAGGTGCCCATCAACAGATGAATGGATAAATAAATTATGGTACATTCACACAATGGAATACTACCCATCGATAAAGAACAGTGACGAATCTGTGAAACATTTCATAACCTGGAGGAACCTGGAAGGCATTATGCTGAGTGAAATTAGTCAGAAGCAAAAGGACAAATATTGTATAAGGCCACTATTATAAGATCTTGAGAAACAGTATAAACTGAGAAGAACACATTCTTTTGTGGTTATGAGAGGGGGGAGGGAGGGAAGGTGGGAGAGGGTTATTTACTGATTAGTTAGTGGATAAGAACTAATTTAGGTGAAGGGAAGGACAATACTCAGTACAGGGAAGGTCAGCTCAACTGGACTGGACCAAAAGCAAAGAAGTTTCCGGGATGAACTGAATGCTTCGAAGGTCAGCGGAGAAAGGCAGGGGTTTGGGGACTATGGCTTAAGGGGACTTCTAAGTCAATTGGCATAATAAACTCTATTATGAAAACATTCTGCATCCCACTTTGAAGAGTGGCGTCTGGGGTCTTAAATGTTAACAAGCAGCCATCTAAGATGCATCAATTGATCTCAACCCATCTGGATCAAAGGGAATGAAGGACACCAAGGTCACACACATAAGTATGAGCCCAAGAGACAGAAAGGGCCACAGGAACTAGAGACTCACATCATCCTGAGATCAGAAGAACTGGATGGTGCCCTGCCACAACCGATGACTGCCCTGACAGGGAGCACAACAGAGAACCCCTGAGGGAGCAGGAGAACAGTGGGATGCAGACCCCAAATTCTCCTAAAAAGACCAGACTTGATGGTCTGACTGAGACTAGAAGAAACCCGGCAGTCATGGTCCCTGTGAACCTTCTGTTGGCCCAGGACAGGAACCATTCCCGAAGACTACTCATCAGACATGGAAGGGACTGGACAATGGGTTGGAGAGAGATGCTGATGAAGAGTGAGCTACTTGTATCAGGTGGATACTTGAGACTGTATTGGCATTTCCTGTCTGGTGGAGAGATGGGAGGATAGAGAGGGTTAGAAACTGGCAAAACGGTCATGAAAGGAGAGACTGGAAGGAGGGAGCAGGCTGATTCATTACGGGGAGAGTAAATGGGAGTATGTAGTAAGGTGTGTATAAACTTATATGTGACAGACTGACTTGATTTGTAAACTTTCACTTAAAGCAGAATAAAAAATATTAAAAAAAAAAATTTACCAAGACCAAGTGGAATTCATACCAGGTATGCAGGGATGGTTCAACATTAGAAAAACAATTAATGTAATCCATCACATAAATAAAACAAAAGACCAGAATCACATGATTTTATCAATTGATGCAGAAAAGGCATTTGACAAAGTTCAACACTGATTCATGATAAAAACTATCAGCAAAATAGGAATAGAAGGAAAATTCCTAAACATAATAAAGGGCATTTATACAAAGCCAACAGCCAACATCATCCTAAACGGAGAGAGCCTGAAAGCATTCCCATTGTGATTGGGAACCAGACAAGGATGCCCTTTATCACCGCTCTTATTAAACATTGTGCTGGAGGTCCTAGCCAGAGCAATTAGGCTAGACAAAGAAATACAGGGCATCCGGATTGGCAAGGAAGATGTAAAAGTATCTCTATTTGCAGATGCCATGTTCTTACACACAGGAAACCCTAAGGAATCCTCCAGAAAACTACTGAAACGAATAGAAGAGTTCAGGAGAGTATCGGGATACAAGATAAACATACAAAAATCAGTTGGATTCCTCTATACCAACAAAAAGAACATTGAAGAGGAAATCACCAAATCAATGCCATTTATAGGAGCCCCCAAGAACATAAAATACTAAGGAATAAATCTTACCAGAGATGTAAAAGACTTATACAAAGAAAACTACAGTACACTTCTGCAAGAAACCAAAAGAGACTTACATAAGTGGAAGAACATACCTTGCTCGTGGATAGGAAGACTTAACATTATAAAAATGTCTATTCTACCAAAAGCGATCTATACATTTAAGGCAATTCAAATCCAAATCCCAATCCCAATGACATTCTTTAAGGAGATGGAGAGATAAATCACCAATTTCATATGGAAGGGAAAGAGGCCCTGGCTGAAAAAGGAAGAACAAAGTGGGAGGCCTCACTTTACCTGATTTTAGAACCTATTATACTGCCACAGTAGTCAAAACAGCCTGGTACTGGTAAACAACAGATACATAGACCAATGGAACAGAATTGAAAATCCAGACATAAATCCATCCATATGTGAGCAGTTGATATTTGACAAAGGCCCCAAAGCAGTTAAATGGGGGGAAAGACAGTCTTTTAAACAAATGGTGCTGGCATAACTGGATATCCATCTGCAAAAAAATGAAACTAGACCCGTACCTCACTCCATGCACAAAAATGAGCTCAAAGTGGATCAAAGACCTAAATATAAAATCTGAAACAATAAAGATCATGGAAAAAAAATTAGGGACAACGTTAGGAGCTCTAATACATAGCATAAACAGTATACAAAACGTTATTAAGAATGCAGATGAAAAACTAGATAACTGGGAGCTCCTAAAAATGAAACACGTATGCTCATTTAAAGACTTCACCAAAAGAGTAAAAAGTCTACCTACAGGCTGGGAAAAAGGTTTTAGCTATGACATTTTTTTTTTTTAATTTTTATTGTGCTTTAAGTGAAAGTTAACAAATCAAGTCAGTCCGTCACATATAAGCTTATATACACCTTAATACATAATCCCATTTACTCTCCCCCTAATGAGTCAGCCTGCTCCCTCCTTCCAGTCTCTCCTTTCGTGACCGTTTTGCCAGCTTCTAACCCTCTCTACCCTCCCATCTCCCCACCAGACAGGAGATACCAATACAGTCTCAAGTGTCCACCTGATACAAGTAGCTTGCTCTTCATCAGCATCTCTCTCCAACCCATTGTTCAGTCCCTTCCATGTCTGATGAGTAGTCTTCAGGAATGGTTCCTGTCCTGGGCCAACAGAAGGTTTGGGGACCATGACTGCTGGGTTTCTTCTAGTCTCAGTCAGACCATTAAGTCTGGTCTTTTTAGGAGAATTTGGGGTCTGCATCCCACTGTTTTCCTGCTCCCTCAGGGGTTCTCTGTTGTGCTCCCTGTCAGGGCAGTCATCGGTTGTGGCTGGGCACCATCTAGTTCTTCTGATCTCAGGATGATGTAAGTCTCTAGTTCATGTGGCCCTTTCTGTCTCTTGGGCTCATAGTTATCGCGTGACCTTGGTGTTCTTCATTCTCCTTTGATCCAGGTGGGTTGAGACCAATTGATGCATCTTAGTTGGCTGCTTGTTAGCATTTAAGACCCCAGACGCCACTCTTCAAAGTGGGATGCAGAATGTTTTCATAATAGAATTTATAATGCCAATTGACTTAGAAGTCCCCTTAAGCCATAGTCCCCAAACCCCCGCCCTTGCTCCGCTGACCTTCGAAGCATTCAGTTCATCCCGGAAACTTCTTTGCTTTTGGTCCAGTCCAGTTGAGCTGACCTTCCCTGTACTGAGTATTGTCCTTCCCTTCACCTAAATTAGTTCTTATCCACTAACTAATCAGTAAATAACCCTCTCCCACCTTCCCTCCCTCCCCCCTCTCATAACCACAAAAGAATGTGTTCTTCTCAGTTTATACTGTTTCTCAAGATCTTATAATAGTGGCCTTATACAATATTTGTCCTTTTGCTTCTGACTAATTTCACTCAGCATAATGCCTTCCAGGTTCCTCCAGGTTATGAAATGTTTCACAGATTCGTCACTGTTCTTTATCGATGGGTAGTATTCCATTGTGTGAATGTACCATAATTTATTTATCCATTCATCTGTTGATGGGCACCTTGGTTGCTTCCAGCTTTTTGCTATTGCAAACAGTGCTGCAATAAACATGGGTGTGCATATATCTGTTCGTGTAAAGGCTCTTATTTCTCTAGGGTATATTTCGAGGAGTGGGATATCTGGGTTGTATGGTAATTCTATTTCTTACTTCTTAAGAAAACGCCAGATAGAGTTCCAAAGTGGTTGTACCATTTTACATTCCCACCAGCAGTGTATAAGAGTTCAATCTCTCCGCAGCTTCTCCAACATTTATTATTTTGTGTTTTTTGGATTAATGCCAGCCTTGTTGGAGTGAGATGGAATCTCATCGTAGTTTTAATTTGCATTTCTCTAATGGCTAATGATCGAGAGCATTTTCTCATGTGTCTGTTAGCTGCCTGAATATCTTCTTTAGTGAAGTGCGTGTTCAGATCCTTTGCCCACTTTTCGATTGGGTTGTTTGTCTTTTTGTGGTTGAGTTTTAACAGAATCATATAGATTTTAGAGATCAGGCGCTGGTCGGAGATGTCATAGCTGAAAATTTTTTCCCAATCTGTAGGTGGTCTTTCTACTCTTTTGGCGAAGTCTTTAGATGAGCCTAGGTGTTTGATTTTTAGGAGCTCCCAGTTATCTGGTTTCTCTTCGTCATTTTCGGTAATGTTTTGTATTCTGTTTATGCCTTGTATTAGGGCTCCTAACGTTGTCCCTATTTTTTCTTCCATGATCTTTATCGTTTTAATCTTTATGTTTAGGTCTTTGATCCACTTGGAGTTAGTTTTTGTGCATAGTGTGAGGTATGGGTCCTGTTTCATTTTTTTGCAAATGGATATCCAGTTATGCCAGCACCATTTGTTTAAAGGCTATCTTTTCCCCAATTAACTGACACTGGGCCTTTGTTAAATATCAGCTGCTCATATGTGGATGGATTTATATCTGGGTTCTCAATTCTGTTCCATTGGTCTATGTGCCTGTTGTACCAGTACCAGGCTGTTTTGACTACTGTGGCTGTATAATATGTTCTAAAATCAGGTAGAGTGAGACCTCCCACTTTCTTCTTCTTTTTCAGTAATGCTTTACTTATCCGGGGCTTCTTTCCCTTCCATATGAAGTTGGTGACTTGTTTCTCCATCACTTTAAAAAATGTCATTGGAATTTGGATCGGAAGTGCATTGTATGTATAGATGGCTTTTGGTAGAATAGACATTTTTATTATGTTAAGTCTTCCTATCCATGAGCAAGGTATGTTTTTCCAGTTATGTAGGCCCCTTTTAGTTTCTTGCACTAGTACTTTGTAGTTTTCTTTGTATAGGTCTTTTACATCTTTGATAAGATTTTTTCCTAAGTATTTTATCTTCTTGGGGGCTACTGCGAATGGTATTGATTTGGTGATTTCCTCTTCGATGTTCTTTTTGTTGATGTAGAGGAATCCAAGTGATTTTTGTATGTTTATCTTGTAACCTAAGGCTCTGCCGAACTCCTCTATTAGTTTCAGTAGTTTTCTGCTGGATTCCTTAGGGTTTTCTGTGTATAAGATCATGTCATCTGCAAATGGAGATAATTTTACTTCTTCCTTGCCAATTGGGATGCCCTTTATTTCTTTGTCTAGCCTAATTGCTCTGGCTAGGACCTCTAGCACAATGCTGAATAAGAGCGGTGATAAAGGGCATCCTTGTCTGGTTCCCATTCTCTAGGGAAATGCTTTCAGGCTCTCTCCATTTAGAACGATGTTGGCTGTTGGCTTTGTATAAAATGCCCTTTATTATGTTTAGGAATTTTCCTTCAATTCCTATTTTGCTGAGAGTTTTTATCATGAATGGGTGTTGGACTTTGTCAAATGCCTTTTCTGCATCAATTGATAAGATCATGTGGTTTGGATTACATTAATGGTTTTTTAATATTAAAGCAACCTTGCATACCTGGTATAAATCCCACTTGGTCGTGTTGGATTACTTTTTTGATATGTTGTTGAATTCTATTGGCTAGAATTTTGTTGAGGATTTTTGCATCTATGTTCATGAGGGATATAAGTCTGTAATTTTCTTTTTTTGTGGTGTCTTTACCTGGTTTTGGTGTCAGGGATATGGTGGCTTCATAGAATGAGTTTGGTAGTATTCCATCCTTTTCTATGCTCTGAAATACCTTTAGCAGTAGTGGTGTTAACTCTTCTCTGAAAGTTTGGTAGAACTCTGCAGTGAAGTTGTCCTGACCAGGGCTTTTTTTTGTTGGGAGTTTTTTGATTATCTTTTCAATCTCTTCTTTTGTTATGGGTCTATTTAGTTGTTCTACCTCTGTTTGTGTTAGTTTAGGTAGGCAGTGTGTTTCTAGGAATTCTTCTAGGTTTTCAAATTTATTAGAGTTCCATTTTTCATAGTAATCTGATAAGATTCTTTTAATTTCAGTTAGGTCTGTTGCAATATTGCCCATCTTATTTCTTATTTGGTTTATTTGCTTCCTCTCCTGTTCTTCTTTTGTCAATTTGGCCAACGGTTTATCAATTTTATTGAGTTTTTCAAAGAACCGGCTTTTGTCCTGTTAGTTCTTTCAACTGTTTTTCTGTGTTCTATTTCATTTTCTGCTATAATTTTTATTATTTGTTTTCTTCTGGTGCCTGAGGGTTTCTTTTGTTGCTCTCTTTCTATTTGTGCAAGTTGTAGTGATAATCCTTTGATTTTGACCCTTTCTTCTTTTTGGATGTGTGCATTTATTGATATAAATTGACCTCTGAGCACTGCTTTTGCTGTGTCCCAAAGGTTCTGACAGAAGGAAGTGTTTTCATTCACATTGGATTCTCTGAATTTCTTTATTCCATCCTTAATGTCTTCTATAATCCAGTCTTTTTTGAGCAGGATATTGTTCAGTTTCCAAATGTTTGATTTCTTTTCCCTGCTTTTCTTGTTATTGATTTCCACTTTTATGGCCTTATGATCAGAGAAGATGCTTTGTAATATTTCAACGTTTTGGATTCTACTAAGGCTTGCTTTATGGCCTAATATGTGGTCTATTCTAGAGAATGTTCCATGTGCACTAGAAAAGAAAGTATAGTTGGTTGCTGTTGGGTGGAGTGTTCTATATATGTCTATGAGGTCAAGTTGGTTGATTTGTGGCATTTAGATCTTCCGTGTCTTTATTGAGCTTCTTTCTGGATGTCCTGTCCTTCACCAAAAGTGGTGTGTTGAAGTCTCCTACTATTATTGTGGAGCTGTCTATCTCACTTTTCAATGCTGATAGTGTTTGTTTTATGTATCTTGCGGCCCTGTCATTGGGTGCATAAATATTTAATATGGTTATATCTTCTTGGTGTATTGTCCCTTTAATCATTATATAGTGTCCTTCCTTATCCTTTCTGATGGGTTTAACTTTAAAGTCTATTTTGTCAGAAATTAATATTGCCACTCCTGCTCTTTTTTGATTGTTGTTTGCTTGATATATTTTTTTCCATCCTTTGAGTTTTAGTTTGTTTGTGTCTCTAAGTCTAAGGTGTGTCTCTTGTAGGCAGCATATAGACAGATCTTGTTTTTTAATCCATTCTGCCACTCTCTGTCTCTTTATTGGTGCATTTAGTCCATTTACATTCAGGGTAATTATGAATAGGTATGAATTTAGTGCTATCATTTTGATGTCTTTTTTCTGTGCTGTTGACAGTTTCTTTTTCCCCCCTAATTTTATGTGCTGAGTAGATTATCTTTATATGTTGTCCTTTTCTCATATTCATTGCTGTTGATTTTGTTTCTGCTGAGTCTCTATTTTTTTCTTGTATTTTATTTTGATGAGTAGGATAGTTTGTCTCCTTTGTGGAGGCACCTTATTATTTACCCCTATATTTCTAAATTTAAAACTAACTTTTATTTCTTTGTATTGCCATGTCTTCCTCTCCATATTGAAGATCTATGATTACATTTCTTAGTCCCTCTTCATTATTTTAATGTTGTCTTCTTGTATATAATAACATTGCTGTTACCCTGTTTTGAGCTTTTTTTTTTATTATTATTTCCCTGTCTGGGTTGACTTCTGATTGCTCTGCCCAGTGTTCTACAGTCTTGGGTTGATACCTGATATTATTCATTTTCTAACCAAAAAAAAAAAAAGAACACCCTTTAGTATTTCTTGTAGTTTTCGTTTGGTTTTTACGAATTCCCTAAGCTTCTGTTTATCTGGAAATGTCTTAATTTCACCTTCATATTTAAAAGACGTTTTTGCTGGATATATGACTCTTGGCTGGCAATTTTTTTCTTTCAATTTTTTAAGTAAGTTATCCCATTGCCTTCTTGCCTGCATGGTTTCTGCCGAATAGTCAGAGCTTATTCTTATTGGCTCTCCTTTGTAGGTGACTTTTCGTTTATCTCTCACTGCTCTTAAAATTCTCTTATCTTTGATTTTGGGAAGTTTGATTATAATATGTCTTGGTGACTTTCTTTTAACATCTACCTTATGTGGAGTTCGATGAGCATCTTTGATAGATATCTTCTCATCTTTCATGATATCAGGGAAGTTTTCTGTCAATAAACCTTCAACAATTTTCTCTGTATTTTCTGGTATCCTTCCATGTTCTGGTACTCCAATCACTTGTAGGTTATTTCTCTTGATAGAGTCCCACATGATTCTTAAGGTTTCTTCATTTTTTTTAATTCTTTTACCTGATTTTTCTTCAAATATATTAGTGCCAAGTGATTTATCTTCGTGTTCAGAAATTCTAGCTTCTACTTGCTCAATTCTGCTCCTCTAACTTTCTATCGAGTCATCTACTGTAATTTTATTGTTAATCTTCTGAATTTCTGATTGCTGCCTGTCTATGGATTTTTCCAGCTTATTAAACTTTTCATTATGTTCCTGAATAATCTTTCCGAGTTCCTCAGTTGCCTTATCTGTGTGTTCCTTGGCTTGTTCTGAGTATTTCCTCATTTCCTTCCTGATATCTTGAAGGGTTCTGGATATTAGGCTTTTGTATTCTTTCTCTGGTAATTTCAGGAATGCACCTTCATCTGGAAGATCCCTGGATTCTTTTTTTTGAGAGCTTGTTGAGGTGATCATGGACCCACTATCTTTTTACTGATTGGGCTTTTTGGTTTTTGCTTTTGCTTACAGCTTGACTTCCATTTTCTGGGCCTCAGCAAAGGTCCCTCTAGATTTAGACTCCTCTCCCTGCCCTCAGAGAAAAACTAAACTACTGGATACACAACTAGGAATGTAAAAATTACCTGGTGACTTAGGACACTCAAGTTCTTTCTATGAGAGGGCCAGCTTTTCACAGCAAGCAAGGAATGACACCAACTCAGCAGCAATTCGGTCCTTAGAGCCATTATTATTTTGTTGTCAAACTTTTGAAGCAGAGAGTTAAATTCAGGTTCCCTACTCTGGCTTCAAGGCACAGGGCATTCTGACTCCATCCTACTTCTCAACTCTTCTTCCCACTCCACATAAAAGAAGCACTTTGCTGTTATCTAATGACAACTAAGATTTATTAAGCTATTACTGTTTGCCAGATTCCCGGAATGTGCAAATGGTTAATGTTCTTGGCTGTTAACTGAAAGGTTGGAGGTTTTCATTCACCCAGAGATGCTTCAAAAGAAAGGCCTGACAACCTACATCTCAAAAAATTAGCTATTGAAAACCCTACACAGCACAGTTCTACTCTGACACACATGGGGTCACTATGATTTGGAATCAACTTGGTGGTAAATGGTTAGTTTACCGTGCTAAGCCCTTTACATGGATTATCTTGGACTTACCCCAGTTGCAGATAAGAAAACTAAGGCACAAAGAGGTTTGCCAAGCATCATGCAACTTCTTAGTGGTACAGTCATATTTTGAACCCAGGAAAGTCTGATCCCAGAGCCTGAGCTCTTTGCTATAACACCACTCTGCCTCTCAATCCATCCAGGAACAGTCTCTCCCCTCCAGCCACCTAAATGCTTATTGTCCTTCAAGACCCTGCCCAAATCTCACTGTTTCATGCCACCTTCTCTGACCACCACAAGCCCACAGTGAGTTTTCTCTCTTTGGATCTCCTCATCCATGCTACCTCCACAATGATTCCAGCAACTGCCCTCTGCTGCCTTCTATTATATGACAGTGAAGTAGAGAGGAAAGAACTCCTCCTGAATCACACACACTTGATTCCAAACTCACCATGGGCACTTTCTAGTTGTGTCACTATCCATTCATTTATCCATCAAACACTCATTAAGCACCTAATGTGTGAGACTCTGGGGACTCAATGGTGAGCACATCACAAACCAGCTCCCTGCCCCCTTGGAACTTACATGGATCTTGGGCAAGTGATCTCATCTCTTTGAGTTTCATTTTCTACATCTTTAGAAGGGGAATAATATCATAGATATCATGTGATCAGCTGTTAACAGCTAAAAAGAATAAAAGCATCTGTAGGGTAGCTAGCACACAGTAGGTGCTTAACAAGTGTTGGTTACTATGATACTTCTATTAGAACTATCAAGTTTTCTTATCTTCAATCTTATATTCCCAACTAGGTTTTAAATCTCCCTGTATTCTGGAATCACTACTACCTAGAATCAAGCCACACACATGGGTCATTGCAGAAAGAGAACTTGAGCATAATAGTCAGGAGTCATAGCTCCACCATGAACTTGTTGCATGACCTGAGGGAATATGTCATCTCTCTCTTTCTTTCTCTCTCTCTTTCTTCCTCCAAATGGCAGAGTCAGGACCTGGTAAGCAGAAAGAAGAGAACATTCACAGAGGAGGTCAAGGTGGTGGGGCTTCTGTGGCTTCCACTAACCAAAAGCTAATTGCAGTCAATTGCGTATCTTAGCAGCCATGGAGCTTCTTCTCCTTAAGGCCAAGGTTGACCCAGACCCCAACTCTTGGGACAGATCCGCCCCCTCACACTGTGAACTCCAGTCATACCAAGCCACTTGCTGCTTCCCAAATGCACTGTGCTGTTTCTCTCCTGTATGCCTTTATATTCTTCTCCCTCTGTCTGAAAGGTCTTCTCCATCTTGCCCATCCAGCAAATGCCCACTTGGTTCAGGATCACCTTATAAATGAAGCCCTCCAAGATTATCCAGCAGAGCTGATCATTCCTCCGCTTGGTCCCACATAGTGCCTTGTCCTGTTCCTCTATAATGTCTCCTACTCCCTTGAAGGATATTTGTCTGACAAAGGAGAAAGGTGTCCCAAAATGCACCAGATGGCTACCAGGTACCTTAAACAGCAATAGGCATTTTACAACAACTCTGTCTGTAGTTTGCATTTAGGTTTCCCCGACAGATTATGAGAAAGATGAGGTCAGGAATCACTTCTTTTTTATTACAGCATCCCTGGTGCCTGGTGCTTTGTAGGCACCCAAGGATTGTTTATAAATTAAAATTCAAATGGCTGACAAGAAAATGGCCAACGGCAACTATAAAAGTTTCCACGTGGGTAAAATTTCAGGTGGTAAGACCAGCAAAGGAGAGGTTTCTATAGCTTCATCGTTAGACTGAGATCCAGGAGGCCTACTTTTAAGGTCAGCTTTCAGGTTTGGAAAGAAAAGAAAGGAGAAGAAAAAAAAAAAAAAAGCTCTCACCAAAGTAAACAAACATCAACTGCAGAAAAGAAGGCAAGAGATAAGAAAGAGATATAAAGATTATAGAGATATCCTGGAGAATTCCATCCAAGCAACCTTGCTGTTTTGCTCTCCTTGCTGGAACAGCAGAGGTCTAATTTATATGCCTAGACTTCATCATTCTGAATTTCTTTAAGGGTGATAAGTTGTTTTAATCAACCTGGCTTATTCTTTCTTCCTCATGTCTGATACAGTTGTAAGCTAGAAGGCAGTTCCTTGCAATTCTTCCTTCTATTTGGTTGATATATTATGCTTGCTTCCAAGTTTTTCTCCTGAGAACATCCCTCTTTTATTACTTTCCTCCTCCGTCCTTATAATGAAAGTTTTGCAAAGCATGACTACCTTTTTTATTCTTGACCTAAAAGGGAGATGGTACGGAATAGGAAGAATATCAATGAAGCCGGAATGAGTTTTGAGCAAAACATTGTGCTTTTAACAGATGAACATCACACAAAATATAGAAGCTGGATGGGTCTTTGCAATTGGGGTACCAGCCTCTAACAATTGTGAGGCAGTCCAAATGGGAAACAAAGTGAAGCCAGGAGGCAACTTGGCCTTGTTCACTTAGGCAATCTATCTTCACCTGGTGCTTTATGTACTGCTGTCTTTTTTATGAAGATTGGATCCATGTCTATGTTTGATACAGTGTGCTTTATACTGTCAGCACACAATAAAGTTCTATCATGATTAATGGCAATAATAATAATGCAAGGTGGGAAAGATTCACTCCATTTCCCACAGCTTTATATACATCTTCTTTGCAACTTCCCTGAAATTACTGAAAAGAAAAAGGCTTCATTTGCACACACATACACTTTGTGCCCCAACCATTTCAGTTTCTTTATATGCCAGATGAATTGCCCAGGAATGCAAGGTGCCAGGCAGAAAGCATGGCAATCCAGAACCCTACTCAGGAACACTTCTCTAACTTTGCTGTGTTCCTTGAGCAAGTCAACATACCTAAGATGCCTCTGCTGCCTTGTCTACAAAAGCTGGGGCCCCCTGCCTCTGGTCATCTGCTATATCAGATGAGATGAGACTTCGTGGGCCCTCTGAGAGGTGAAATAATTCTGCCTTTTGTGATCTTCCATGGGTTTTCTTGTACCTGTCTTCTCTCTTTCAGAGAGGGGGTTCGAAATAAGATGCTGGTCGTACTTGCTGACTGGCTAATTTTACAAAACTGAATTGATCATCTATGGATAATCTATCAATCATTCCTAAAGGCTCAGCCCAACAGTCACCTCCTTCAAGAAGCTTTTCTCATAGAACTACCCTCTTTTATACATATATACACACTCACTCCTTCTGCGCCCCCACCATCCAACATATATACCTTATTTTAACACTTGCATCCTATCTGCTTCTCCCCTTGAGGGAAGGAGCCATGTCTTATCCACCCTTGGGTGCCCCACAGCAATTCCTCCCAGTGGGGACATACAGCAACCCTCAACAAGTGGTGGTTGCAAGGGTACAAATAGAGATCAACTGCAGAAACCAGTAGAGCTATGTATATGGGGTGCCCAATTAGGCAGTGAAGTGATGCCATTCAAGGGAATTCACCTCAGCCAACCTGCAAAACAGAAATCAGAAACCACAATGTGAGAGCAGACGGAAGACAGAAGGTGGGAGGTTGGAGTTTGTTGTGGTTCTCTGATTCTCTGGCTCCTAAACCAAAAGTGCACTGATCCTCAGGTTCATGGGCAGTGACAGACCAGGAGGCTGGACAATGCTCCATGGCTGTCCTCAAGAAAGAATGGGAACCATATCACAATGGGCAGAGGCAAGAGGCCAGAGCAGGTCAATGGGATCAAGAAAATTGCTTAGAGCAGAGAAGGAGCTGAAGCACCATGAAGAAAGCATCCTGAAGGATACCTGTCCAGGCTTATAGTACTGGACACTTGAGGAGTCCTCATTGCCAGGGTTACTTAGTTCTTAAGATCTAGTAATAATGAATATGGTGATTACTTGTTTATTTAGGACTTGTCTATGAGCTCGTTATACTGTGGTAACTTGTGGATCGCTATGATGCTGGAATTTCAAATACCAGCTGGGTGACCATGGTGGACAGGTTTTAGTGCAGACTAGGAAGAAAAGCCTGTTGATCTACTTCTGAAAATTAACCAGTATAAACCCCATTTTTAACAACAGAATATTGGCCAGTATAGCACTAGAAGATGAGCCCTCTGGGTTACAAGGCACTCAAAAATACCAATGATCATGAAGACGGCACAGAAACCAGCAACTTTACACCCTGTTATATATACACACGTACACAGTCTCCATGAGTTGGAGCCAACTCCATGGCAACTAACAACAACAGTTCCAAGTAATGGAAAATCTAACTCAAAATGCTTTAAATTTAAAAAGTGCACCTATTGTTCATGTAACGGCTTTAGTTTTAGATCTACTGTTTCAGGCACAGCTTTAGATCTACAATTTTAGGCACAGCTGGATCCAAGTGTTCATGTGAAACTATTAGAATCTGTTTCTCTCCAGCTGCTTACCTGTATTTGCTTTCTCCGAGTGGAAGCAAGGACAGCTATTGAGAGTACTAGGCTACGAAGAGACCAACTGGGGAGCCCGCAAAGAAGACAGAGAGAACTTCTTTTCATCGTTGTCATTGTTGCTAGGTACTACCAAGTAGGTTCTGACTCATAGTGACCCTAGGAACAACAGAATAAAACACTGCCCAGTCCTACATCATCCTCAAAACCGTTGCTGTGTTTGAGCCCACTGATGCGGCCACTGTGACAATCCATTTCATTGAGGGTCTTCCTCTTTTTTGCTGACCCTCTACCTTACCAAGCGTGATGTCCTTCTTCAGGGACTGATCCGTCCTAATAACATGTCCAAGGAGCACTCTGGCTGTACATCTTCCAAGACAGACTTGTTCATTCTTCTGGAAGTCCATAGTATATCCAATATTCTTTGCCAATACCATAATTCAAAGGCATCAATTATTTTTGGCTCTTCCTTATTCATTGTCCAGCTTTTGCATGCATGTGAAGAGATTGAAAATATCGTGGCTTGGGTCAGGTTCACCTTAGACCTCAAGGCAACATCTTTGCTTGTCAACACTTTAAAGAGGTCTTTCACAGAAGATTTGTCCAATGCAATACATCATTTGACTTCTTGACTGCTGCTTCTACAGGCGTTGATTGTGGATACAAGTAAAATAAAATTCTTGACAACTTAAATCTTTTCTTCTTTTATCAAAATATTGCTTATTGGTACAGTTGTGAGGATCTTGTTTTCTTTATATTGAGGTGTAATTCATACTGAAGGCTAGTCTTTGATCTCCATCAGTGAGTGTTTCAAGTCCTCTTCACTTTCAGCAAGGAAGGCTGTATCATTTGCACATTGCAGGTTATTAATAAGTCTTTCTCCAACCCTAATGTCACATTCTTCTTCATATAATCCATCTTCTTGGATTACCTGCTTAGCATAAAGTTTGAATAAATATGATGAAAGGATACAACCCTGATGCACACTTTCCTAGGCTTAAAACATGCAGCAACCCCTTGTTCTGTTTGAACAACTGTGTCCTGGTCCATGTATCATTTCCACATGAGCACAATTAACTGTTCTGGAATTCCTATTCTTTGCAATGTTATGCCTAATTTGTTATTATCCACACAGTCAAATGCCTTCGCATAGTCAACGAAACACAGGTAAACATCTTCTTGTTATTCTGTACTTTCAGCCAAGATCCATCTGATATTAGCAGTGATATACACCATTTCACATCCTTTTCTGAATTCAACTTGAATTTTTGGTAATTCCCTGTTGACATACTACTACAACTGTTTTTGAATTATCTTCAGCAAAATTTTACTTGTGTGTGATATTAATGATACCCAGTGCCGTCGAGTTGATTCCGACTCCTAGCGCCCTATAGGACAGAGTAGAACTGACCCATAGAGTTTCCAAGGAGCACCTGGCGGATTCGAACTGCCAACCCTTTGGTTAGCAGCCATAGCACTTAACCACTACGCCACCAGGATTTCCTACTGATATTAATGATACTGTTCGATAATTTCCTCATTCTGTTGGATCACCTTTCTTTGCAATGGGAACAAATACGGATCTCTTCCGGTCAGTTGGCCAGGTAGCTGTCTTCCAAATTTCTTGGCATAGATAAGTGAGCATTTCCAGTGTTGTATCTGTTTGTTGAAACATCTCAGTTGGTATTCCGTCAATTCCTGGAGACTTGTTTTTTGCCGATGCCTTCAGTGTAGCTTGAACTTCTTCCTTTAACACCAACCATTCTTGATCATATGCTACATCCTGTAATGGTTAAACACCAACCAATTCTTTTTGGTACAGTGACTGTGTATTCCTTCCATCTTTTTTTGATGCTTCCTGTATCTTTCAATATTTTGCCCATAGAATCCTTCAATATTGCAACTTGAGGCTTAAATTTTTTCTTCAATTCTTTCAGCTTGAGAAATGCCAAGTATGTTCTCTTTTGGTTTTCTAACTCCAAGTCTTTGCACATTTCATTATAAGACTTGATTTTGTCTTCTTTAGCCACCCTTCGAGAACTTCTGTTCAACTCTTTTACTTCATCATTTCTTCCATTCGCTTTAGCAACTCTACATTCAAGAACAAGTTTTGGAGCCTCTTCTGACACTCATTTTGGTCTTTTCTTTCCTTCCTGTCTTTTTAATGATCTCTTGCTTTCTTCATGTATGATGTCCTTGATGTCATTACACAACTCGTCTGGTCTTCAGTTGTCAGCATTCAACACGTCAAATCTATTTTTGAGATGGTCTCGAAATTCAGGTGGGATATACTCCAGGACATATTTTGGCTCTCATGGACTTGTTCTAATTTTCTTCAACTTCAACTTGAACTTGCATACAAGCAATTGATGATCTGTTCCACAGTTGGCCTTGGCCTTGTTCATACTGATGATATTGAGCTTTTCCAACGTCTCTTTCCACAGATGTAGTCAATTTGATACCTGTGTATTGTGTCTGGTGAGATCTACCTGTATAGTTGCCATTTATGTTGTTGAACAAAGGTATTTGCAATGAACAACTCGTTGGTCTTGCAAAATTCTATCATGCGATCTCCACCTTCATTTCTATCACTGAGGCCATATTTTCCAATTACCAATCCTTCCCCTTTGTTTCCAACTTTCACATTCCAATCATCAGTAATTATCAATGCATCTTGATTCCATGTTTGAGCAATTTCAGACTGCAGAAGGTGGTAAAGATCTTCAATTTCTTCATCTTTGGCATTAGTGGTTGGTGGGTAAATTTGAATAATAGTCGTATTAACTGGTCTTCCTCGTAGGTGTATAGATATTAACCTATCACTGACAGCATTGTACTTCAGGGTAGATCCTGAAATATTCTTTTTGACAATGAATGTGACAGCATTCCTCTTCAATTTGTCATTCCCAGCATAGTAGACCATACGATTTTCCAATTCAAAATGGCCAATATCAGTCCATTTCAGCTTACTAATGCCTAGGATATTGATCTTTATGCATTCCATTTCATTTTTGATGACTTTCAATTTTCCTCTATTTCTATTTCATACATTGTACATTCTGATTATTAATGGATGTTTGGAGCTGTTTCTTCTCATTTTGAGTCTTGATACATCAACAAATGAAGATCCTGAAAGCTTGGCTCCATCCACCTCATTAAGGTCGACTCTACTTTGAGGGGTCAGCTCTTCCCCAGTGGTATTCTGAATGCCTTCTAACCTGAAGGGGCTCATCTTCCGGCAATATATCAGACAATGTTCTGTTGCTATTCAGACTGTTTTCACTGGCCAGTTTTTTTCAAAGCAGATCACAAGATCCCTTTTCTTAGTCTGTCTTAGTCTGGAAGCTCTGCCGAAACCTGTCCACCATGGGTGACCCTGCTAGTATTTGATAGCTTCCAGCATCACAACACACAAGCCCCCACTGTAAAAGAAACGGACAAACATTAGCTCAGCAAAAATTCTAAGATTGAGTCTCTTTGGCCTGGCTTAGATCACATGTCAATTACTGAACCAATCATTACAGCCACTTGGATGGAATATCCTCATTGCACCGGTCTTGATCATATGTCAGAAGAAGGGACAGTGGATGTAACCAAGTCAGAAGAAGCAAGATTGGATGTTGGCAAGCCAAACCCACACATCTACCTCACTAATCATATTTATCAGGCATCTCCAATCTTCTAGATCTAGCCAACAAATAGCATGCTGTGTTATGTTGACTTTTTCTAAGCACTCAGCGAGGACTACTATAAAGAAAAGCTTTCTCCTACTACATCTCTCCCTCTCCTCCAACAAAGCAACTCCAGGAATGCAGAGTAATTTATTCTAAGAGCAGCATGCCTTGGATTTCCAGTCACTGTGCTTGAGGCATTTTAGGAGCCAAGATCAAATGATTAATAGTAAAAATATGTAAATAGAAATGTATCACACTTTACACTTAAAATTTTTTCATTGTACACACTGTATATGTTAGACCCCAATAAAATTCAAGAATACAAAAAAGTTAAGCTGAAATGCCGTTTGTCACCTATTAAATCAGCAAAAATTTTGACAACACTCTCTGTGGATAAAGTTATGGTGAAACAGGCACTTATACATTGCTGGTACAATTTTATGGAGGGAAATTTGGCAATGTCTAGCAAAAACACATGTGCATCTATTCTTTCACCCAGCAATTACACTTCTAGGAATTATCACTATCAAAAAATACAAAACGATGCATGTATAAAGATATTTATTGGGGCATTTTTTGTAATGACAAAATACTGGAAACCAAGCCAATGTTCATCAACTAGGGGTTTTTGAATACTCAGTGAAACTTCCACAAAACGGAGGACCGTGCAGTGTGAAAAAGGAATGAAGAAGGTTTCTACATACCAATATAGAGCAATCTCCTGTTATGTCTTTCTGTAACAAGAAGGCGCAGAACACTGTGAAAATATGCCATTTGGAAGGGAAAGGAATTGTGTAGTTTAAAGATAGCTGCAAATTCTTTGACACGCCTTTTGTCCAGAGTTTCCCCTGCCCTTGACTCTAGGCTGGCCTGTGAAGGATTTGACCAATAGAATGTTATGCAAGGGACACTAGGTCAGCCAGAGTCAGCCTTTGAGAGGACCAGCAGCTTCCACATTGATCTCTTAGAACCCTGAGCCACCATGTAAGAAGTTGCTATCTTTTTGGACAGAGCACAGCATAGAAAGGCCCTGAGGCTGCTTGGAGAAGGATGTGGGCCCAGGTGAGGCAGCTCTCCAGCCATCCTTGCCAAAGAACCAGGCATATAAGTGAAGCTATCTTTGATCCCCTTGGCCAGCGCAGCCCAGCCAAGTCCAGCCAACAGATGAATATCATCAACACCACGTGGGGCAGAAGAATTGCATATAGTAGTAATACAAATATTGCTATTTTTAAATTATTACATGTATTTTGTAACAAATAGGTAATTAATATGATGTTGTTAGGAACTGAACATTTAAGATTAAAAGAGTATAAATCAAAGGAGGTAAGGAAAAATCTTTTAGAGTTAAGTTTGAATGGAAATTACCAGTGTGCGTTCATGCTATCAGGAGCCCTGGTGGCACAGTGGTTAAGCGCTTGGCTGCTAACCAAAAGGTCAGTGGTTTGAACCAAGCAGCAGCTCCATGGGAGAAAGATGTGGCAGTCTGTATCTATAAAGATTTACAGCCTTGGAAACCCTATGGGGCAGTTCTACTCTGTCCTATAGGGTCACTACAAGTCAGGATCAACTGAATGGCAATGGGTTTGTTTTTTGTTTTTGTTTTTTTGTTGTGGTTATTTGGACACATGATATTTTTTCTATATATAAAAATATAAATAGTGAGTCATTGTTTAGGCAGCATTGAGTTTCTGTTTGTGGTGATGTAAAATTTGGCAGTGAATATTGGTGATGGTTGCATATGATTTATGTAATTGGTGTCACTGAACTGTACACACAAAAATGTTGAATTGGCAATTATTGTGTTGTATATATTTTCACAATACAAAAAATAAGGGAAAAAATGTATTTTCTAGTTCTGGCTACTGAAAGGCCTAGAAGCCATGGAAACCTAGTGGTAATAAGCAACCATTGCTCACAAAAGGGAACCAGAGCTCCTCAGAGCTGACTCCAAGTCTGGAGCTAGAAATAGACAACATGAGGCTGATTTATCTTGTGCCAAGAGGGCAAAGAAGCTACTGAAGATGAATGGGGTCATGCTAAAAGGTCACAGAAGCCAAGTTAAAGGCATATGCCTGCCTACGATGACACAATCTGTGAAAATAAAAACAAAGCACAATGACTGCAATGGATTTAAACACATCGAATATATAGAAATGAATGAGTTCATATTGATACTAAAAAAAAATCTCATTCATCATCACTGGAGGTTGCTAAGGCACCAACTTATAACTCCAACATTTGCTAAAGTGAAAAAAATCCAACATTTATCCTGCCTTTCCTCTGTAGATTCTATTTCAGCGTAATAAAAAGACAGTTGGGGAAAGTTCTTTATAGAAAAATTCCAGTTACTAAAGACAGAAAGACTGGTGAAATTAGAATATCACCATTTGGAAATGTCAACAGAATAATAGATTAGGCAATAACTTTGAATGGATGCTAAAAATCATTAGCTGGAAGGCTGGCGAGAGCATTAGAATAGAGAGATCAGGCTGATATCACTTAAACACACTGTAAGTGGGAGAACCTGACATTATGTGTCTCATGGTGTACTATGATATAAAACATATAGCTGCACCTATGAAGTATTCCTGCCTGAAAAATTGAATGTGAATCTGCTCAGTCCTCTAGATGTATCTGCAAGATAACGGGAAATACCAGGAATAGGGTAGCAAGCTAAATGACAGTGAGAAGCCAAACGCAGAATGTGAAATATTCTACATATACTGTATTGGAAGACAAATGTTCTGGTTTCTCCAACAAATAATATAGCATAAATAAAAGGGGAAGAGAGACTGCAGCATAACAACTAAATGCAGTATGTGGACCTTGTTTAAATGCTGTTCAACTAACTGTAAAGCTATCTATAAAGAAAATTGTCATTGAGTTTATCCATTTCTTATAAAATTAAACATTTACCTACACCCTAGTGGTACAGCGGTTAAGAGCTCAGCTGCTACCAAAAGGTTGGCAGTTTGAATCCACCAGTTGCTCCTTGGAAACCCTATGGGGCAGTTCTACTCTGTCCTATAGGGTCATTATGAGTCAGAATTGACTCAACAGAAATGGGTTTTGTTGTTGTTGTTGTTGTTGGTTTATGACCCAGCAAATTCATTCCTAGTTATTCACTCAAAAGAAATAAAACATACCCACAAAAATACTTGTACAAGGAAAGTTCATAACCCTTTTATTCATAATAGCCTAAAAGTGGAGGTGGGGAGCAAATGTCCATCAACAGAACGGATAAACAAATTATGGTGCATTCATGTTATGGAGTACTAGTTCTTAACAAAGGGGAATCAACTATTATACACACATGGGTGGATCTCAAAGACACTGTGCTGAGTGAAAGAATCCAAACACAAAAGAATATTGTATGATTCCATTTATATAAAGTTCTAGCATAGGTGGAACTGATATATGATGAAGAGGAAAATAAGAACAGTAGTTGCTCAGGAAGAGGGGGTGGTTGGGAAAGGGTATGAGAGGACTTTTTAAGGTGATGGAAATGGGCCGATACCTTGATAGGGACATGGATTATAAGCATGTATGCATTAGTCAAAATTCCTTGAGGATAATGCAAGCCAGGTTTCTTACTATTTGAAGATGGGGATAACAAACACAGATATAGAAAGAGGAAACAACTAGAACATATTGGATTGGGATTGGAGGCATTAGTATTAGATATAGATAGATAGTATCTATATTAGTATTAGGTATATATATAGAAGTTTGTGTGTGTGTGTGTGTGTGTGTTTACAAATACTTCCTGGCTCTGTCCACTAAGAAGGCCTAGAAGCAATAACATAACAGTAGCAATGAGCATACCTAGCACCCACATCTTGGTTTCTAAATACTATTTTCCATTAAAATATTTTTTTTTTTTAATAAGAACTTTTAGGAGAAGCTGATTCCAGAGCTGCAGCAGGGAAAACCAGGGGGACCCTGGAACACCTCTTGCATCAGAAATTAAGGACATGCTCAAAGAACACTTTGTGGGAACTTATAAAAAGGACACAGGAGTCAGCTTAAAGAACTCACACTGGCCAAATCTGGGACAACTTGGGCATCAAAAATAAAATGATGATAATTGATTGTAACACACTAAGTAAAGTAAAAATCCCCAAGTCCATACTGATGCAAATAAGTCAGTCAATAAATATAATGACTCCGTACTGATATAAACAAATCAATGAATAAATAAATGGGAGAAACACTCTTGTTTACAGTAGAATGCCAGTTAATAAATAGACAATAGAGTTAGAAAGTCACAGTGGATACTAAAAGTCTGATGAGGGCCAGGATATTTACATAGTCTCAAAGAGCGCCCCATGAATTACTTATTAATTAACTGTATAATGGAGAAACCTGGAAACATCACCTTAACCAAATTATCAAAGTCAACCAATATTGCCTCCTGATATGATGCATTGAGAAGACAACACCACACCTGTGGTATTATTGTCCAAAAGATTACCTGAAACCAAACCAAACCCATTGCCGTTGAGTTCATTCTGATTCATAGTGACTCTATAGGACAGAGCAGAACTGCCCCATAGGTTCCCGATAAGCAGCTGATAGATTCAAACTGCTGACCTTTTGGTTAGCAGCTGAGCTCTTAACCACTGTGCCACCAGGGCTCCTCAAAAAACTATAGCCTATATTTAGTCATAAAGAATCTTCAGACAAACCTGAGTTAAGGGACATTCTACAAAACAACTGGCCTGTACCCTTAAAAAATGGTAAGGCCAAAAATGACAAAGAAAAGTTCCGTATTTAAAAAACTAAAGAGACATGACAACAAAATGTGTGACCCTGAATTAGAACTGAACTGGGGAAAAATTTGTAACTATAAAAAGAATTATTGGGACAATTGCCAAATTATGAATGTGACTTCAGAGTAGATAATAGTATTATAACACTGTAATAGGGTTACGTTTATGGCTTTTGACAATCGTATGGTTAGTAAGAGAATGTCTTTGCCTTCAGGAAACACACAGTGAAGTGAAGGAGTATAATGTCTCCAATGTCCTCTCACATAGCTGATAAATATAGAGAGAGAGATTTTGGGTATATGAATAATACAGCCAATGGGGCAAAATGTAAGCATTTGGTGAATTTAGGCAAAGGGTTTTTGAGAGTTCCTTAAAACTTCTCTTGTGACTTTTTTTGTCAGTTTTAAATTATATTTCAAAAGAAAGTAACAAACCAAAATAAGAACTCTTTGATAAATCAGAGAAATGAATACGGACAGGGTTAGACGATGTTAAGGAATCTCTGGTAATTCTGAAAGGGGTGATAATGACATGGTGGCTATGTTTGTTTGTGTTTGTTTGTTTAAGTCCCAACTAGTTAGAGATACATACTGAATTATTTGTGGGTGATATGACAAGACGGTTAGAATTTGCTTTAAAATATCACAGTAAAAACTAAAGGTGAGAGAGAGATAAAACAACAGTTGTGACAGAAACTAGAGAAACCCCTGAGAGTATAGCCCCCAGGCACCCTTTTAACTGAAGTCACTCATGAAGTTCACCCTTCAGCCAAAGGTAGTTGTTGTCGTTGTTAGGTGCCATTGACTCAGTTCCGACTCCTAGTGACCCTATGTACCACAGAACGAAACACTGCCCAGTCCTGAGCCATGCTCACAATCGTTGCTATACTTGAGCCCACCGTTGCAGCCACAGTGTCAATCCATCTCATTGAGAGTCTTCTTCTTTTTCACTGACCCTATGCACTGGGTTTCTGGGATGCTTTACCAAGCATGATGTCCTTCTCCAGGGACTGATTCCTCCTGACAACACATCCAAAGTATGTTAGATGTAGTTTTACCATCCTTGCATTCTGGTTGTACTTCTTCAAAGACAGATTTGTTTGTTCTTTTGGCAGTCCGTGGTATATTCAATATTCATCTCCACCACAATTCAAAGACATCAATTCTTCTTCGGTCTTCTTTATTCATCGTCCAGCTTTCATGTGCATAGGAGGCAACTGAAAACACCTCAACATAAAGAAGACAAAAATCCTCACAACTGGACCAATAAGCAACATCTTGATAAATGGAGAAAAGACTGAAGTTGTCAAGGATTTCTTCTTACTTGGATCTACAATCAATACCCATGGAAGCAGCAGCCAAGAAATCAAAAGACCCATTGCATTGGGCAAAACTGCGGCAAAAGACCTCTGTGAAGTGTTGAAAAGCAAAGATGTCACCTTGAAGACTAAGGTGCACCTGACCCAAGCCATGGTATTTTCAATTGCCTCATATGCATGCAAAAGCTGGACAAAGAATACAGAAGACCTAAGAAGAATAAATTTGAATTGTGGTACTGGTGAAGAATACTGAATATACCGTGGCCTGCCGAAAGAACAAACAAATGTGTCTTGGAAGAAGTACAACCAGAGTGCCCCTTAGAAGCAAGGATGGCGAGATTGCATCTTACATACTTTGGACATGTTTTCAGGAGGGATCAGTTTCTGGAGAAAGACATCAAGCTTGGTAAAGTACAGGGTCAGCAGAAAAGAGGAAGACCCTCAACAAGATGGATTGACACAGTGGCTGCAACAATGGGCTCAAGCATAACAACGACTCTGAACATGGCACAGGACCAGGCAGAGTTTCGTTCTGTGGTACATAGGGTCACTATGAGTTGGAACAGACTCGACGGCACCCAGCAACAACAACAACAACAAAGTTTCCTGATGTGGGAGATTGGATTATTGGCAGAACTGTGGAAAGCAACACACATTCAAAGCAGTGCCATTGGCTGCCATCTTTGAGCAGACACCACTGCCTATTTCCTACTCAGGTCAAAAGTCAACATGCAAGAAATTTGGTCGTTATGCAATACCTACACTGCCCTTGTTTCCATAGACCATAATTGAACTGCTTGGGACTGGTTAAAAGGCCTGTCTTTTTTCTATCGGCCATGGTTGAACCATTCAGAACTGGTTTGAAGTCCTGCCTCTGTCTAATTTATGGTCAGGGTTATTGGGAGGTGCCAAGGAGATGATAGTCAGAGTAAGAACAATTTCTAAAGTCCCAAGGAGGTGCAGATCTCCTTATCTGAGCAAGCAGACACCTGGGCATCCTCCAGAGCCATTCAGTAAAATGCTGTCCACTCCGCCCTGGCTAGGTGAGCCCTGCAGGCTCCTGGGCCCCGTTCATTCCTCTGGCTCCTGTGGGAAGGCCATATCCAGCAAACACACCGCTGGTTTCCCCCAAACACTTTAGCAGGAGTACGCAGGGGTAGGCAGCGGGAGGGGGAGGTGTGATGTGCCTGCCTTCATTACTGAGGAAATAAATATATCAACAGTGATTTTTCTCTCAGGAAGAAATCAATTTCTAAATGAAATAATGAGTTTGCTGACAGTCATTTGCAAGGCTTGGGCCCTCAAGCCGGCTTTTCTCTCCCTCTCTGTTTTCCCCCTCCATGGGCCGGTTAGCCTTCTTTGCCACATCTGCAGATTAATGCCTCCTCCCTGGTGACAATCTTAGCCCTTTCTGGTCCATGGAATGGGATAATGAGACTTCCAAGTAAGGTGAGTTTCCATGAGCAGGTCAGGCAGGAGACACTGCCCAACTGGCAGAAAAGGCCCTTCCTTCAGCCAGGGTTGGGATAAGGGACCTGTCACAGACCGGCTCAGGGACCAGGGCAGCTCTGGACAAAGACAACTGTGAGGCAAACAAAGATGGTTCCTGGCCTGTGGCAGGTGAGAGAGAGAAGCTGGTAACTAGCTAATAACTAGCTAGTAACTAGCTCTGGAAGGTGAGAGAGGAAACTGGTAACCAGACACCTTGCTCCTGGGTAACCTAATGTGTTTATGACTACCTACCTACCTGCCACCCAGAGGACTGCTGCCCAGCCAGTGAGGTCACATGGGGCCGGAAGGGAGCTGGGGGCTTCGCTGCAAAAAAACATTATCCCAACCTGCAGGTCTGGCCAAGTGTTCTCTCACTATCAGCTGACATGTCCAAAAGCTCTGCCAATCGGAATTCAGCAACGCCCAGGCTGTGCCCAGGGTTGTTCCGCTGAAAATAGCTTACAAAGTTCCCAGCAACATCAATTGCAGTGCAGGTTCTGAGTTCATAAAGCTGATATAAACAAAGTGCATGATCTGTGATCAGGGTCTAATAATAAAATAATACAATTACACCTGTGCTAATATGTCTCTGCCTGGGAGACAGCATGACAAGGGCAGAAATTAAATCAGGATATGCACTAAGTTAATCCTGGGAGACTCTGGAAGAATGGAACTTGCTTCATTTATGACTGTCACCAGAAGCCTTGCTTGGAGCTCCAAAGCACCTCCGGCTGGCAGGAGCTTCAGGGAAAGATGCCTTTCAGCCTGCTGCACATGCCAGTGTGCCTAACTCTCTCTGGATCATCTCATTTAAATCTGCACAATGACCCTGTGAAGTAGGTGTTATCACGACCCCATTCAAGGGTGAGGCTTATAATGTTTAAGCATCTTGCCCAAGCAGAGCAAGTAAGTGGTAACTCTGGGATTCATAATTAGGCTTTCAGGCTCCACAGCCTACCCTCTTCAGCATCATCCCATAGTGGTTGAGTTTCATGATTTTTCCCTGCCTACAGAGAACTCCAGGCTTTGCTGAGGAAATAAGATCTAAAAAGACAAAAGGATGTGGCAAGGTCACCAAGAATCCCCTGTGCCCTTAGTACCCACGCACCTGCTGCCACGTTGCTCTGTAATCGTAGCTCACCTGTCGGACTTGCTCACTAGCAGGGACAGTGTCCTGTTCATCTTCGAATCCTCAGTACAGAGGACCAGGCCTGCCACAGAGTCCAAAAGCCAGTTGCTCTGGAGTCGATTCTGACTCATGACAACCCCATGGATGTCCAAGTAGAGCTGTGCTCCACGTGGTTTTCAATGGCTGATTTTTCAAAAGTAGATCACCAGGCCTTTCTTCTGAGGTGCCTCTGGGTGGACGTGAACCTCCAGCCTTTTGGTTAGCAGCTCAGCATGTTAACCATTTGCACCATCTGGGGGCTCCACAGAGTAGGTGTTGACTGAGAGGTAAGAGAGGAAAGGAAGGGAGGAGGCAAGGAGTAAGGTTCCCTTGAGAAGACACCACTGAACAGTCTAGAAGTCACTACTAGCAGGACTAGAGAGTCACGGACCATCTCCTCCCACCTAAATATAGAGATTTGAAGGCTGAGTTTATGGGATGGTTTGTTGCTATTTGGACCCTGTCTTCATTTAAAATTTTGATATTTTGTTCATCATGGATTTTGGGCATTAATTTTGATTTTTTAAAAAAATATTATCGATCATGATTACTAAGGAGCCCTGGTGGCACAGTGGTTAAGCCAATTGACTGCTAACCAAAACGCTGGCAGTTCAAAACCACCAGTGGCTCCATAGAGATTTACTGCCTCGGAAACCATATAGGGTCACTAAGAGACAGAATCAACTCAATGGCAGTGGGTGAGTTACCATGAGTTTTTTGGCACCCCTTTACATTTTGGTCCTGACCCTGCACCATTTTCCTGTTTGAAGAAGTCACACTCAGGACACGGCAATCTTGGGAGTGCAAGCAGCATGCTCTTAGCTCACAACCACAGAGTTCAGGCCCGGAACATTCCGGCTCTGACATCTCCGTACAATGGTAACGTATTTGTTGGCAACTCCTCGCGGCCCTTGAACAATTAAACAACAACGTTTAATTAAATTCCAAGGACACCTGTTTCATCAGCTTATAAATTCCTACTGAATTTTAAGAGGCTTCTCTTTGGCATGCAGGATTTTTATTTTCTAGGCTGTAACCACAGCAACATTTTTCCCTTGGAATATCTGTCCTTTGCTCCTGCCACACACACCACACCCTCTCCCCCTGCTTTTTGCGGGCACAGAGAGCTCTCCGTCGTGGCTTTTCAGATGTCTGCATTCAGGTCTCTGGCAGGGAAAATAGCAGCCCAATAGCGTTTTGTGCTATTGTTTTTACAGTTCTTGACGGTTCACCCACCCAGAGTTTGGACATTTGTACAAGAGAACACAGTGCTATAAACAACTTTATTCATTACCTAAAACCTAATAACTAAAATAGCTGCCTTTTTATAAGCATCTCTAGTACACAGGCCAAGGAGCCCTGGTGGCTCAATGGTTAAGCGCTCGGCTGCTAACTGAAAGGTCAACCGTTAGAATCCATCAGCAGGTCCGTGAAAGAAAAGACCTGGCAATCTGCTCCCATAAAGATTACAGCCTAGGAAACCCTCTGGGGCAGGTCTACTCGGTCCTACAAGGTCGGGATGAGTTGGAATAGACGCAATATCACACACCAACAGTACACACGCCACGCCCTAGGCTGGTGCTTCACATGCGTTTGCTCTTTCTCTGAGCATCAATTCCCTGCTCGGTGAAAAGAAGGTAATGCCACTCACCCCGCAGAGCTGCTGTAAAGGTTTAAACAACTCTCCCTGTGGGCACACAGCTAGTAAGGCGTACAGTAAGGATTTGAAGGCCGTTCAGACTTCAAAATCCACCCACCTCATTGAATTCTGTGTCCAGGACCCCAAAGTGAGGTCTGTTAAGGAAGCCAACTGTTGACAGTGATTAGGGTGAAAAAATTAAACAACACCGTCACCTGCATGAAAGCTTGGTAGTTTTGGGGGGTGGGGGGTGTTTCAGCCCAGATCATGGGTTGGGAGTGCAGCATCAAAAGACAGGTTGCATGATGGTGATAACACAGGGTCTGGAGTCAGACACTGAGTGATGTCATTTCTCTGTGCCTCAGTTTCCTCATTTAGAAAATAGGGGTAATAGCATTTACCTCAGAGACTTGATATATGATTTAGAATTAATTAATGTAAAATAATTAGACCAATGCTTGATAAGACCTCAATAAATGTTAAATTACCATTATTGTTGTTGTTATTATTGTTACATATTGAAGTATTTTTGCCATGCCATCCCCAGTAACTTCCCACCCTCTCTAAGGTAAGTGTCAGAGTCTTGGCGGTCTGGCCATCATCCCCCCAACACACGCCCCATGTGCTTTGCTCATTGGCTTGCCTTTGCTCATGCTCTCAGGCCCCCTGGCAGGCCCACTCCTAACCTGTATCTTTAGGGCATAGATGAACCTGTTGCTGTGTGATGAGCTCCCTGTCCAAACAGCTCTCAGTGACCTCCTCTCTTCTACGACATTTCCCCAGTCATGGGACACATCCAAAGGCCCCATTGCATTGGCTCTCCTTCTGTGGATGGGGACAGACTGTTGACTATCCCACAGCCTATACTCAGGGTCCAGCTCAGTCCTATGCATTCTCAATGCTCATTCATTCATTCAGTCATTCCCTCAAATATCTATGCCATGCTTTGCACTGGGATACAACAATAAACAAAATAGATATGAAACCTGCCCTCACTCATGGAGTTTACAGTCCAGTGAAGGAGCAGATAATAAACAGGCTATTATAGAAATCACTATGTAATTGTAAATTGTGAGAAACACAATGAAGAAAAACGAGAACAGAAGAACTATCTAGTAATTGAGAAGTATCCTTCCCTTCAACATGAATTTAAAAACTCAGAACCCTTCATAACATAGCCCTTCTTTCTAATGATCACTTTCCTTGGCACAGCATAACTCACAGACTCTAAACACAAAATTCTCCTTTACATCAAGAAAGAAAAGGACCACATGGAAATGGCTGTCCATATGTTTCACTCCTTGGTGAAGGGATCATGGCTTCTTCTGAGTCACCAGCAGTTCCTGGGGCCCAGGCTCTGAGGCCTCTTGGTCTGGAACCTGCATCTGGCTGATCTGCTGAACCCCACGGAGGGAGAAACTCATTTGGAACTCCAGCTAGGCCTCCAGGAGAGAGCAGCACTTAGATTTTCTTCGACTAATTTTTTTTCCAAATTTAGAGAGTGCTGGAGTCTTTAAAAACTACCAACCTAAGAGAGGAAAATAAGCTCCTGCAAGCAGAAAACAATAGCTGAGCTGGTGCCTGGGATCCCAGTTGTGCAGACAACCAGGGAATTTCGAGTTCTAAACCCAGTGGAGTTTTCCAGGGGCTTCCAGAGGATCAGAGCCCTGGGAGGTGCAAATGTTTAGTGCACTCAGCCGTTAACCTAAAGGTTGGAGGTTTGAGTCCAGCCAGAGGTGCCTCAGAAGAAAGTCCTCGTGATCTACTTCTGCAAAATCAGCCACTGAAAACCCTATGGAGCACAGTTCTACTCTGACACCCATGGGATCACCATGAGTTATAGTCTACTCCACAGCAACCGTCCCCCCCGAGAGGATCATGGGATTTTATGTTTCTCCAACCACTCTGAAGAGCTCTTGGGTATCTCTGCCACTTCCCTCCTTCTTTCCTTCAATGGAAGGCAACCCACTTCCTCTCACCTTTCCTCTTAAGTAACTAGAGGCCCCCTTACACAGGACATTCCTTGGGATTGCAATTACTTTGTGTATGTGGAGGCCATGGCTGACCCACCTCTACAGGGCCAACACTGCTGGTCCTGGGGAGGGCTCATTTGCCAAACAGGCTGCCAGCCCTGCAGTCCTGCCTGCTATGTGAGGCTTTTTTTGCAGGCCCTGACCTCTTTCTGTCTCTCCCCTTTCCTGCAAGCCCAGGACCCGGAAGCATACACTCACCTTCAGCAATGCCTGCTTCCTGGAGCTGCCCTTATTGACCCTTCTGACCCCCTGGACTCCACAAATGTCTTGCTGGATCTATTATACTTGCTGCTTTCCCTGTCTTAGCCAATTTTCTTAGACTTTACTTCCCCTGGTCCTGTTTGAAAATGCTATGCACTCCGGCCATGGCTAGAGGAACCTGGTCTTTAATATCACATAAACTTGGATTTCAATCCCCAGCAACTCCATTAACCATCTGAGTTTCACTTCATTCCTCTGCAAAATATAGGGTTCCATAAAGTCAGAATAGAGGGGAAATACAAATTATTGTTCTACAGATTGAAGATGTCCTTAATGACATGACGTATATTCACCAAGACTTCTAGACTTAATGGACATCCTGTAGTTTTAACAATACTAGTCTTGTGGAATTATCCTGAGGAGCCCTGGTGGCGCAGTGGTTAAGAGCTCGGCCGCCAACCAAAAGGTCAGCAGTTCGAATCCACCAGCTGCTCCTTGGAAACCCTATAGGGCAGTTCTACTCTGTCCTATAAGGTCATTATGAGTTGGAATCGATTCAACAGCAACGGATTTGGTTTTTGGAAAGGGGTTAACATCTGACATATTTGAAATGGTTTAATTCCTGGTTGGCCCTTAGCAGAAGCTCAGTAAAGAATTGGTCCCCTCCTTCTCTGACCCAAACTGGTCCTTCTCCCACCTACACCATTCTAAGATGAGTTGTATCACAAACTACCTATTAGATGCCTGCTAGTCCCCATGCTAGATCGCCTTGATTATAGCACTCTCCAAGCCTTTCCATGCACCTATCAATTGGAAACATCCACTTGCTTGGGGGGAGAAAAAGGCAGGACTGGCTGTAGTTATTTTCTCCTTCTCTTCTTTTGAATTTCCACAGAACATAGGATTTTTACAAAAGTATATCTTGGCAGTTGTAACTGTCTTGTGCTAAAATTAAGAAATCAAGATGCTTATTTTGCTGAAGTCCCAATTTCTGGTAACAACCTGTACCTTGTCTATATGAATTGGAGCCTCTGTGGAGGCTTAGTTTAGATTGTCTTCAACTACATGAGAAGGTACATTTTCCTAACCCAAGAATTTATCAGCATTACTTACATCCATAAATCTGTCATTTATGTATGCTGTACATTACTTTGAAAAAAATAATTCTGCTTTGTAACTAGAATTTTGCTTTTGCTTGATCGTGGGCTGTGGGCTGAATTAATGTGACAAAGGGGAGTGTTGGAAAAGACTTATACAAGTTTGGTAATAATTGCTTACCAGAGGAAGTAACTAAATACATTACAGTCTTGTTAATGAGAATAGGTCTGATATAATACACATACGGTTTCAATGCGAGAACAGCTCACACTTCCTTAGGTTTTTAAACAACAAGCAATTCAGCTTAGCCCACCTGCCTCCTGTAATAAAAAGCTCAAAGACTATTTCAGTGTCTTGCATCCCAAAGACAAGATATATATGCATCTGTCTATAAGTTTGTCTCTATGTATGCAATGCCCACACTGTTCCATTTTAAACCTCTTCTTTTCTCTGCTTGGAAACAAGATGAACCACCAGGTGCTGGCTCCTAGGTGCAGGGCCGTGACCATGGCACTTACCTCATAAAGACACCAACAAATTCCTAGGGTGCTGCCTTGCAGGTGTGTCCCAGAAGCACCTCTCCCCCCTCCCTGTTAGTCTAATTTCTAAAGCTCAGGGAAGAAACAGTAAAATACCACAGGCCCCACAAGTCTGCCACCAGGACCAAAGTTCTACAACCAGCTTCCAAAAGGGAGGAT
This sequence comes from Loxodonta africana, assembly GCF_030014295.1. Lineage (NCBI taxonomy): Eukaryota > Metazoa > Chordata > Mammalia > Proboscidea > Elephantidae > Loxodonta > Loxodonta africana. Next base: position 23,651,811 of record NC_087357.1, read on the forward strand.
ACTATACGTAGAGCATTTCCCAAATGTGTTTATCCCAGGATGCTTTCTGGGGATCATCTCATAGAATTAATATTTTGGGGCTCACAGTTTGGAAAGCATTGCTCCAAGAGCACCTTGGCTAAGGGAATTATTCAGGAAAGAAAAAGGAGTGGCCATCACAATGCATTCTTCTCTCTCATCATTTGGCCACCTTGATTGACTCCCAGTTTTTTTTGTTGTTGTTGTTAAAATTATGTTTATATCTTTCCAGGCAGACTTTGTTATGTTGATTATAAATACTGTCTTTTCCCTTCTGTGAGATCTGTATTTTAATTCTGCTTATGGTATGCTTTAATACAGAATTTAAACACTTTTTATATAATTGAATCAGTCTCTTCTTTTTAGGGCTTCTCGTTTTTACTACTTACAAGACTCATTCCCCTCTCTACTTATATACTTAAAGCTTATAAAAATATTCTCATATTCTGTTTTCCAACACTCTTTATTTTTTATGTTTAAGTCTTTGATCCATCTTGAATCAACTCCGATGAAAGGAAAGGATCAATTTTTTTCATAAAAGGTGCAGTTGTTTTTCTATCACCATTTATTAAATAATTCATCTTTTTCCTACTAATCTGAAATGACACTTTATCACAAACTGAACTTCCAGATGTAATTGGATCACGTTCTGGACTCCCTATTCACTCTCTTCACTTCGTACGTCTGCCTACACTTCTATCAACATCACTTGGTTCTGATGCCCGCATCTGTAGAGTACGACTTGCTATCTGAAAGAGCAAATGCCCCTTTATTACACTCTTGTAAATAATCATGGCTTTTCTTGTCCATTAGTAACTTTTTTCTCTTTCTTTTGAAATAATTTTTATTGTGCTTTAAGTGAAAGTTTACAAATCAAGTCAGTCTGTCACACAAAAACCCATATACACCTTGCTACACACTCCCAGTTACTCTCCCCCTAATGAGACAGCCTGCTCTCTCCCTCCACTCTCTCTTTTCGTGTCCTTTTCACCAGCCTCTAACCCCCTCCACCCTCTCATCTCCCCTCCAGACAGGAGACATCAATATGGTCTCAAGTGTCCACCTCATCCAAGAAGCTCACTCCTCACCAGCATCCCTCTCCAACCCATTGTTCAGTCCAATTCATGTCTGAAGAGTTGGCTTCGGGAATGGTTCCTGTCCTGGGCCAACAGAAGGTCTGGGGGCCATGACCACTGGGGGTCCTTCTAGTCTTAGTCAGACCATTAAGTCTGGTCTTATGAGAATTTGGGGTCTGCATCCCACTGCTCTCCTGCTCTCCCAAAGGTTCTCTATTGTGTTCCCTGTCAGGGCAGTCATCGGGTGTAGCCGGGCACCACCAAGTTCTTCTGGTATCAGGATGATGTGGTAGCTAGTTCATGTGGCCCTTTCTGTCTCTTGGGCTCGTAATCACCTTGAGTCCTTGGTGTTCTTCATTCTCCTTTGGTCCAGGTGGGTTGAGACCAATTGATGCATCTTAGATGGCTGCTTGTTAGCGTTTAAGACCCCAGACGCCACTCTTCAAAGTGGGATGCAGAATGTTTTCTTAATAGATTTTATTATGCCAATTGACTTAGATGTCCCCTGAAACCATGGTCCCCAGACCCCTGCCCCTGCTATGCTGGCCTTCGAAGCATTCAGTTTATTCAGGAAACTTCTTTGCTTTTGGTTTAGTCCAATTGTGCTGACCTCCCCTATACTGTGTGTTGTCTTTCCCTTCACCTAAAGTAGTTCTTATCTACTATCTAATTAGTGAATACCCCTCTCCCGCCCTCCCTCCCTCCCCCTTCTCGTAACCACAAAAGAATTTTTTATTCTCAGTTTAAACTATTTCTCAAGTTCTAATAATAGTGGTCTTATACAATATTTGTCCTTTTGGAACTAATTTCACTCACCATAATGCCTTCCAGTTTCCTCCATGTTATGAAATGTTTCACAGATTCCTCACTGTTCTTTACTGATGCGTAGTATTCCATTGTGTGAATATACCATAATTTATTTATCCATTCATCTGTTGATGGGCACCTTGGTTGCTTCCATGTTTTTGCTATTGTAAACAGTGCTGCAATAAACATGGGTGTGCGTATATCTGTTCCTGTAAAGGCTTTTATTTCTCTAGGCTATATTCCAAGGAGTGGGATTGCTGGATCGTATGGTAGTTCTATTTCTAACTTTTTAAGGAAGTGCCAAATCGATTTCCAAAGTGGTTGTACCATTTGACATTCCCACCAGCAGTGTAGAAGTGTTCAAATCTCTCCACAGCCTCTCCAACATTTATTATTTTCTGTTTTTTTTTCTTTTTGGATTAATGCCAGCCTTCTTGGAGGGAGATGAAATCTCATTGTAGTTTTAATCTGCATTTCTCTAATGGCTAATGATTGTGAACATTTCCTCATATATCTGTTAGCTACCTGAGTGTCTTCTTTAGTGAAGTGTCTATTCATATCTTTTGCCCGTTCTTTAATTGGGTTATTTGTCTTTTTGCAGTTGACTTTTTGCAGTATCATGTAGATTTTAGGGATCAGGCGCTGATCAGAAATGTCATAGCTAAAAACTTTTTCCCAGTCTGTAGGTAGTCTTTTTACTCTTTTGGTAAAGTCTTTGGATGAGCATAAATGTTTGATTTTTAGGAGCTCCCAGTTATCTAGTTTTTCTTCTACATTTTTTCTTTATAATGTTTTGTATACTGTTTATGCCATGTATTAGGGCTCCTAACATTGTCCCTATTTTTTCTTCCACGATCTTTATTGCTTTAGATTTTCTATTTAGGTCTTTGATCCATTTTGAGTTAGTTTTTGTTCATGGAGTGAGGTATGGGTCTTGTTTCATTTTTTTTGCAGATGGATATCCAGTTATGCCAGCACCATTTGTTGAAAAGACTGTCTTTTCCCCACTTAACTGTTTTGGGGCCTTTGTCAAATATCAGCTGCTCATATGTGGATGGATTTATGTCTGGATTCTCAATTCTGTTCCATTGGTCTATGTATCTGTTGTACCAGTACCAGGCTGTTTTGAGTACTGTGGCAGTATAATAGGTTCTAAAATCAGGTAGAGTAAGGCCTCCCACTTTGTTCTTCTTTTTCAGTAATGCCTTATTTATCCAGGGCCTCTTTCCCTTCCATATGAAATTGGTGATTTGTTTCTCCATCTCCTTAAAGAATGTCATTGGGATTTGGATGGAAATTGCATTAAATGTATAGATCGCTTTTGGTAGAATAGACACCCTTATAATGTTAAGTCTTCCTATCCATGAGCAAGGTATGTTCTTCCACTTACGTAAGTCTCTTTTGGTTTCTTGCAGAAGTGTACTATAGTTTTCTTTGTATAAGTCTTTTACATCTCTGGTAAGATTTATTCCTAAGTATTTTATCTTCTTGGGGGCTACTGTAAATGGCATTGATTTGGTGATTTCCTCTTCTATGTTCTTTTTGTTGGTGTAGAGGAATCCAACTGGTTTTTGTATGTTTATCTTGTATCCCGATACTCTGCTGAACTCTTCTATTAGTTTCAGTAGTTTTCTGGAGGATTCCTTAGGGTTTTCTGTGTATAAGATCATGTCATCTGCAAATAGACATACTTTTACTTCTTTCTTGCCACTCTGGATGCCCTTTATTTTTTATCTAGCCTAATTGCTCTGACTAGGACTTCCAGCACAATGTTGAATAAGAGTGGTGATAAAGGGCATCCTTGTCTGGTTCTCGATATCAGTGGGAATGTTTTCAGACTCTCTCCATTTAGGGTGGTGTTGGCTGTTGGCTTTGTATAAATGCCCTTTATCATGTTGAGAAATTTTCCTTCTATTCCTATTTTGCTGAGAGTTTTTATCATGAATGAGTGTCGAACTTTGTCAAATGCCTCGTCTGCATCAATTGATAAAATCATGTGATTCTTGCCTTTTATTTAAGTGGTGGATTACATTGTTTTTCTAATGTCGAACCATCCCTGCATACCTGGTATGAATCCCACTTGGTCATGGTGAATTATTTTTTTGATATGTTGTTGAATTCTATTGGCTAGAATTTTGTTGAGGATTTTTGCATCTATGTTCATGAGGGATATAGGTCTATAATTTTCTTTTCTTGTGGTGTCTTTACCTGGTTTTGGTATCAGGGATATGGTGGCTTCATAGAATGAGTTTGGTAGTATTCCATCCTTTTCTATGCTCTGAAATACCTTTAGTAGTAGTGGTGTTAACTCTTCTCTGAAAGTTTGGTAGAACTCTGCAGTGAAGCCGTCAGGACCAGGGCTTTTTTTTGTTGGGAGTTTTTTGATTACCTTTTCAATCTCTTCTTTTGTTATGGGTCTATTTAGTTGTTCTACCTCTGTTTGTGTTAGTTTAGGTAGGTAGTATATTTCTAGGAATTCATCCATTTCTTCTAGGTTTTCAAATTTGTTTGAGTATAGTTTTTCATAGTAATCTGATATGATTCTTTTAATTTCAGTTGGGTCTGTTGTAATATCGCCCATCTCATTTCTTATTTGGGTTATTTGCTTCCTCTCCTGTTTCTCTTTTGTCAGTTTGGCCAATGGTTTATCAATTTCGTTGAGTTTTTCAAAAAACCAACTTTCGGTCTTGTTAATTCTTTCAATTGTTTTTCTGTTCTCTATTTCATTTAGTTCAGCTCTAATTTTTATTCTTTGTTTTCTTCTGGTGCCTGAGGGTTTCTTTTGTTGCTCTCTTTCTATTTGTTCAAGTTGTAGTGATAATTCTTTGATTTTGACCTGTTTTTCTTTTTGGATGTGTGCATTTATTGATATAAATTGGCCTCTGAGCACTGCTTTTGCTGTGTCCCAAAGGTTCTGATAGGAAGTGCTTTCATTCTCATTGGATTCTCTGAATTTCTTTATTCCATCCTGAAGGTCTTCTATAATCCAGTCTTTTTTGAGCAGTGTATTGTTCAGTTTCCAAGTGTTTGATTTCTTTTCCCTGCTTTTCCTGTTATTGATTTCCACTTTTATGGCCTTATGGTCAGAGAAGATGCTTTGTAATATTTCAATGTTTTGGACTCTGCTAAGGCTTGCTTTATGGCCTAATATGTGGTCTATTCTAGAGAATGTTCCATGTGCACTAGAAAAGAAAGTATAGTTGGTTGCTGTTGGGTGGAGTGTTCTGTATATGTCTACGAGGTTAGTTTGGTTGATTGTGGCATTTAGATCTTCCGTGTCTTTATTGAGCTTCTTTCTTGATGTCCTGTCCTTCACCAAAAGTGGTGTGTTGAAGTCTCCTACTATTATCGTGAAGCTATCTCACTTTTCAATGATGATAGAGTTTGTTTTATGTATCTTGCAGCCCTGTCATTGGGTGCATAAATATTTAATATGGTTATATCTTCTTGGTGTATTGTCCCTTTAATCATTATATAGTGTCCTTCCTTATCCTTTCTGATGGGTTTAACTTTAAAGTCTATTTTGTCAGAAATTAATATTGCCACTCCTGCTCTTTTTTGATTGTTGTTAGCTTGATATATTTTTTTCCATCCTTTGAGTTTTAGTTTGTTTGTGTCTCTAAGTCTAAGGTGTATCTCTTGTAGGCAGCATATAGACGGATCTTGTTTTTTAATCCATTCTGCCACTCTCTGTCTCTTTATTGGTGCATTTAGTCCATTTACATTCAGGGTAATTATGAATAGGTATGAATTTAGTGCTATCATTTTGATGTCTTTTTTTGTGTGTTGACAGTTTCTTTTTCCCACTTGATTTTATGTCCTGAGTAGATTTTCTTTATATATTGTCCTTTCCTGATATTTGTTGTTGTTGATTTTGTTTCCGCTGAGTCTGTATTTTTCCCTAGTATTTTATTTTGATGAGTAGGATAATTTGTCTCCTTTGTGGTTACCTTGTTATTTACCCCTATTTTTCTAAATTTATAACCAACTTTTATTTTGTTGTATCGCCATATCTTTCTCTCCATATGGAAGGTGTATGATTACATTTCTTAGTCCCTCTTTATTACTTTAATGTTGTCTTCTTTTATATAATAACATCGCCATTACCCTGTGTTGGGCTTTTTTTTTTTTTTTTTTTTAATCTTGCTTTGTTTTTTTGGATTTGCCTGTCTGGGTTGACTTCTGATTGCTCTGCCCAGTGTTCTAGTCTTGGTTTGATGCCTGATATTATTGATTTTCTAACCAAAGAACTCCTTTTAGTATTTCTTGTAGTTTTGGTTTGGTTTTTATGAATTCCCTCAACTTGTGCTTATCTGGAAATGTCTTAATTTCACCTTCATATTTAAGAGACAGTTTTGATGGATACATGATTCTTGGCAGGCAATTTTTTTCCTTCAATTTTTTAAATATGTCATCCCATTGCCTTCTTGCCTGCATGGTTTCTGCTGAGTAGTCCGAGCTTATTCTTATTGGCTCTCCCTTGTAGGTGACTTTTCTTTTATATCTTGCTGCTCTTATAATTGTCTCTTTATCTTTGGTTTTGGCAAGCTTGATTATAATATGTCTTGGTGACGTTCTTTTAAGATCTACCTTATGTGGAGTTTGATGAGCATCTTGGATAGATATCTTCTCATCTTTCATGATATCAGGGAAGTTTTCTGCCAACAAATCTTCAACAATTGTCTCTGTATTTTCTGCTATCCCTCCGTGTTCTGGTACTCCAGTCACTCGTAGGTTATTTTTCTTGATAGAGTCCCACATGATTCTTAAGGTTTCTTCATTTTTTTTTAATTCTTTTATCTGGTTGTTCTTCAAATATATTAGTGGCAAGTGATTTAACTTCGAGTTCAGAAATTCTAGCTTCTACCTTCTCAATTCTGCTCCTCTGACTTTCTATTGAGTTATCTAATTCTGTAATTCTATTGTTAATCTTCTGAATTTCTGATTGTTGTCTGTCTATGGATTTTTCCAGCTTATTAAACTTTCCATTATGTTCCTGAATAATCTTTCTGAGTTCTTCAGTTGCTTTATCTGTGTATTACTTGGCTTGTTCTGCATATTGCCTCATTTCCTTCCCGATGTCCTGAAGGGTTCTGGATATTAGGCTTTTGTATTCTGCATCTGGTAATTCCAGGAATGCACTTTCATCTAAAAGATCCCTGGATTCTTTGTTTTGAGAGCCTGTTGAGGTGATCATGGCCTGTTTCTTTATTTGGCTTGATATTGACTGTTGTCTCTGAGCCATCTATAAGTTATTATATTAGTTTATGCTTGCTTACTGTGTCGTAGCTGCTTGCTTTGTTTTGTTTTGGTATACCCCTATGGGTTGCTTGAGTGAGCTAGCTTGATTATTTTTGCCTTTGGAGCTCTGGTGTCCTGTCCCCAGCTGGCTAGAGCTGTTATCAGGTATATCAGTCTAGCGGTCCATTCCGTTTTCTTGTATGAATTCAGCTCAGGTTTCCAGGTGTAAAAAACAGGTAGCTGATATCAAGTGTGTGGTACAGGCTCTGTCCTACAGTCTTAGAGGGGCAGGGGTGATTGGCGTATATACCCGTATCTGATTGCAGCAGATTACACTCTGAACAAGGCAGGGGGCTGAGAACCAACCCCCAAATGTCTCTGAGGAAAATGCGTCTCTGTTCCCTACAGCATGCTGGTGGGTGAGCTCTGCAGAGGGGCCATGGGCACCCAAAGATTTTGTTGTAAGGACTGGGAGGTACTAGGTGTCCTGGGCCCCTGTCGCGGGTAGCTGGGCAACCCAAGTGGAGCCACAAGTCCTTAGGTTCCTGTTGTGGGTAGGTGAGGACCTTGTTTAATAGGCAAAAAAATGTCAAATGTCAAACACCCACCTCTCCACCGCACCGCTGAAATGGTTGGAGTTTGCCAACAAGGCCCTGTTCTCCTGAAATAGGCCCACACAGGCCCATGCAGAAGGGAAAGGTGCTCAAGGTCCATGGACAGTTTATGCCTGGACAGGAGCCGCTTCTGTCTTGATTTCCCCCAGTTAATGGAGCTAGAAAATTATCTTTTCCCCCCAGTTGGAATTTTTTTCCTTCCCCAAGGCTGGGAGGACAGCTCCAGGTGCTCACCAGAGTCTATCTCAGGCCTAGGGATTCAGCCACTGAAGCTGGGTTGGGGGTGGGTGGGGCACGGAAAAATACACACAAGTACTTAGCTTTTGTGGAGAGCGCCCTTCTGCTCAGGCTCCAGAGGTGTGAGTGGGCTGTGTGGCTGGCTGCTTCTCCCTGAGGAAACTGCAGCCTAACGCTAGGACCAGCCCGCCACCACCACTGCCACCGCCGCACCCACTCCTGGAATAGTGCCTGAGGGCTCCCCATGATTCATGGCCGGCAACTCCTCTCCGCTTCTGAACGGTCTCTTCCTTCCCTCGCCCATCAGTTCGTTGTCTAAGCTTGCCTTTGATGCTCAGGGCTCCCAGCTTGTCACAAATATACTCGTTTCACTTGTTTTGGGGGGGTCTTTGTTGTAAAGAGGGCTCCACGGAAGTGTCTGTCTATTCCACCATCTTGGCTCCGCCTCCTCCAGGTTTTTGTTTTGAGCATAGAGGCACAGAGATATTATAGGGCTCAAGAAAGCTCTCTTAAGGAATTCAGATTCTCTAGAAAATAACTCCAGGACCAAATGGCCTCCTAGAGGTAGAAGCTGGAACACATCCTCTTTTGGGATCCCATAGCTGGGACATAAGGAACCCCAGTGGTGCAACGATTAAGTGCTTGGCTCTTAACCTAAAGATTGGCTGTTCCAATCCACCCAGCAGCTCTGAGGGAGAAATACCTGGCAATCTGCTTCCATAAAGACTACAGCCTGGGAAACCCTATGATTTCTACTCTGTCACATTATATGGAGCTTTTCCATTGTCTCTTTCCATAGATGTAGTCAATTTGATTCCTGTGTATTCTGAAATCTGGCAAGGTCCACATGAATACTCACTGTTTATGTTGGTGCAGAAAGGTATTTGCCTTGCAAAATTCTATCATGTAATACCCAGCATCGTTTTTATCATCAAGGCCATATTTTCCAACTACCAATCCTTCTTCTTTGTTTCCAACTTTCACATTCCAATCACCAGTACTAATCAATGCATCCTGATTGCATATTCAATCAATTTCAGACTGCAGAAGCTGATAAAAAATCTTCAATTTCTTCATCTTTGGCATTAGAGGTTGGTGTGTAAATTTGAATAATGGTCTCATTAACTGGTCTTCCTTGTAGGCGTATGGATATTATCCTATCACTGACAGTGTTATACTTCAGAATAGTTCTTGAAATGTTCTGTTTGCCAGTAAATGCAAGGCCATTCCTCTTCAAGTTGTCATTCCCAGCATAGTAGACCATATGATTGTCCAATTCAAAATGGCCAATACCAGTCCATTTCAGCTCACTAATGCCTAGGATATCGATATTTACGTGATGCATTTCATTTTTGACAATTTCCAAGTTTCCTAGATTCATACTTCCTACATTACAGGTTCTGATTATTAATGGATGTTTGCAGCTGTTTCTTCTCATTTTGAGTTGTGCCACATCAGCAAATGAAGGTCTCAGAAGGTTGACTCCATCCACGTCATTAAGGTTGACTCTACTTTGAGAAGGCATCTCTTCCCCAGTCATCTTCTGAGTGCCTTCCAACCTGGGGGGGTTCATCTTCCATCACTATATCAGACAATGCTCTGCTGCTATTCATAAGGGTTACACTGGCTAATTCTTTTAAGTAGACTGACAGGTGCTTCTTCCTAGTCTGTCTTAGTCAGAAAGCTCAGCTGAAACCTGTCTGCCATGGGTGACCCTGCTGGTATCTGGATACCAGTGGCATAGCTTCCAGCATTACTGCGACACATAAGCCCCCACAGTATGACAAACAGACAGACACATGGCTCAATATCGTCAGTCAGAACAAGGCCACGGGCCAACTGGAGAACAGACCATCAATTGCTCATATGCAAGTTCAAGTTGAAACTGAAGAAAATTAGAAAAATTCATAAGAGCCAAAGCACAACCTTGAGTATATCACACCTGAATTTAGAGACGATCTCAAGGATAGATTTGATGTGTTGAATGCTGATGAATGAAGACCAGAAAAGCTGTGGAATGACTTCAAGGAAATCATCCATGAAGAAAACAAGAGGTCATTAAAAAGACAGGAAATAAAGAAAAGATCAAAATGGGTGTCAGAAGGGACTCTAAAACTTGCTCTTGAATCTCAAGTAACTAAAGCAAAAGGAAGAAATGATGATGTAAAAGAACTGAAGATTTCAAAGGGCAGCTCAAGAAGGCGAAGTAAAGTATCACAATGACATGTGCAAACAGCTGGAGATAGAAAACCAAAAGGGGAGAACAAGCTTGGCATTTCTCAAGCTGAAAAAACTGAAGAAAAAATTCAAGCCTCAAGTTGCAAGAGTGAAAGATTCTATGGGGGAAAATATTAAATGGCGAAGGAAGCATCAAAAGGAGATGGAAGGAATACAGAGTCATTATACCAAAAAGACTGGTTAATGTTCAACCATTTCAGCAGGTAGCATATGATCAGGAACTGATGGTACTGAAGGAAGAAGTCCAAGCTGTACTGAAGGCATTGGTGAAAAACAAGGCTCCAGGAGTTGATGGAATACCAATTGAAACATTTCAACAAATGGATGCAGTGTTGGAAGTGCTCACCTCACCTATGTCAAGAAATTTGGAACTCAGCTACCTGGCCAACTGACTGGAAGACATCCATATTTATGCCTATTCCCAAGAAAGGTGATCTAACTGAATGCGGAAATTATCGAACAATATCATTAATACCAAGCACAAGCAAAATTTTGCTGAAGATCTTTCAAAAGTGGCTGCAGCAGTATATCAACAGGAAACTGCCAGAAATTCAGGCTGGATTCAGAAGAGGGCATGGAACCAGGGTTATCATTGCTGATGTCAGATGGATCCTGGCTGAAAGCAGAGAATACTAGAAAGATGTTTACCTGTGTTTTATTGACTATGCAAAGGCATTCAGCCGTGTGGATCATAACAAATTATGGATAACTTGCAAAGAATGGGAATTCCAGAACACTCAATTGTACTCATGAGGAACCTGTACATAGATCAAGAGGCCGTTGTTCTAACAGAACAAGGGGATACTGCATGGTTTAAAGTCATGAAAGGTGTGCGTCAGAGTTGTATCCTTGCACCATACCTATTCAGTCTGTATGCTGAGCACGTAATCAGAGTAGCTGGACTATATGGAGAAGAATGGGGCATCAGGATTGAAGGAAGAGTCATTAACAATCTGTGTTATGCAGATGACACAACCTTGCTTGCTGAAAGTGAAGAGGACTTGAAGCACTTACTGATGAATATCAAAGACCACAGCCTTCAGTATGAATTACATCTCAGCATAAAGAAAACAAAAATCCTCACTACTGGACCAATAAGAAACATCATGATTAATGGAGAAAAGATTGAAGTTGTCAAGGATTTCATTTGACTTGGATCCACAATCAACAGCCATGGAAGCAGCAGTCAAGAAATCAAAAGACGCATTGCATTGGGCAAATCTGCTGCAAAAGACCTCTTTAAAGCATTGAAAAGCAAAGATGTCACCTTGAAGACTAAGGAGTGCCTGACCCAAGCCATGGTATTTTCAATTGCATCATATGCATGGAGAGCTCGACCATGAATAAGGAAGACAGAAGAAGAATTGATGCCTTTGAATTGTGGTGTTGGCAAAGAATATTGAATATACCATGGACTGCCAAAAGAACGGATAAATCTGTCTTGGAAGGAGTTCAACCAGAAGGCAAGAATGGCGAGATCATGTCTTACAGACTTTGGACATGGCAGGAGAGATCAGTCCCTAGAAAAAGACATCATGCTTGGTAAAGTACAGGGTCAGAGAAAAAGAGGAAGAACCTCAATGAGATGGATTGACACAGTGGCTGCAACAATGGACTCAAGTATAACAACAACTGTGGGCATGGCACCGGACCAGGTAGTGTTTCATTCTGTGGTGTTTAGGGTCGCTATAAGTCAAAACCAACTCCATGACACCTAACAACAACAACACAGGTGAAAAACTGAGTCTTAACGATGTTAAGAGACCTGTCCAAGATCACCTAGCTACTAAGAGGTGAAGCTGGGATTCAAACCCAAATATGTTTGAGTCTAGAGTCAATGCTCCCACCCAGTACATTAGCCAAGGCATAGGCTTCCTTCAGGAGCAGCTGCACTGAGGTGAGACCAAACTGAAATTCTAGTCATGTAGCTAGCAAATATGATGTGCTCGCCATGCCCCAAACACTGCCATAAGTACTCCACATCCATCATCATTGAATCCTTACAGCAGCACTTCGATGTGGGTCATCCCCCTATTTTCTATACAAATAATAACTGAGGCTCAGAGAGGTTAAATGCCCCATGTCATCCTGTCAGGAAGAGACTGAGCCAGAACTCAACCCTAAGCTATCTCTCACTCCAAAACCCATACCTTTTACCTCCAGGGTACCACCATATCATAGTCTATGTTTACAAATTTGAGAATTGAGACACATGGAACTATCAGCATATACTGAGAATCATTAAAAAAAAAAAACTGCCCTCGCAAATTTCCAATGTAACCTGTTGGCATCCCAAAACTTTGAAAACCAGGCAGCTGGCCCCAAACAACCAGCTTCGACTCAACATATAGTCCATCATGCTGAAATTTTCAACACAGCATTGGTGGCAAGGTAAAAAATTCCCACTAGTGGTGTCATGAAATATGGAAGTTTTTATGAGAGTCTGGGTCTCCATCTAGCTGTGTAAATCCATCTTCCTAGGGATCCTCCTTGGACCCCTTCGCTTATGAATTGTTAGCTTTTAGAGCTGCATTAAGGAAGCCCTGCAGAGAGCTGTGATATCAGGTACTCGTTGTCTTATCAACAGCCAGATATGCATCCTTCCTACTCCCCCCTTCCCACCACCCAATGTGCAGTGGGTTTAAAACTCTACTCACTGGATTCTACATGGTAGCTCAGAATCTAAGCTTATAGCCCCAGCTGATACCTTGCAAAGACTTTGGCCAGTTTTCTAAGAATTTCTTCTCCTTCTTTCCAAGGCTGGCTTAATCTGCCTGCTGGAAAAGTATCAGCAACTGTCTCCACAGCATTCCCAAGGCTTCCATCTCAAAGGACATCTTTGCGATAAAGTAAATCCAGAACATTTTCCATCCTGTGCATTTGCCATTATCAAATACTCGAGTGGAACTAATGAATGCTTTCTACTTCCCTTGAACATAAAGAGCCTTGAAGAAATAGAACCACACAGAGCCTGCCAACTTAAGGGAATTGGTCTGGTCTTCGAGAAAATGAGTTTGCCATTCCCATCCCCCAAAACAGTTCTCACTTTCACATGCCCACCGAAAAGGATAATAATATCTCCACAATTCTATGCCAGCAAGAAAAATGTTCCTTTCCCCAGGAGGCAGAGGTACATTTTCTGACTGAGCCTAGGAGACAAACTGCAAAATTTGAATTCACTTTCTTTTAAATGTCTTTAATATATTTGGGATCTGTCCCTGAGTTCTGTGCAGTCAGCAGTTTCCCCAACAAGCTCATTTATTTTTCATGCTGACTAGAACTAGAGTTTGATTTCCCCAGCCCTATTCCCATCTTCCCAGGAAACTTCCAGAGAAAAGACCTTGATATCTAGGAGAGGATCAGCTCAGGAGAGATGTAGAGAAGGCCTGACCACTGAACAGAACCTGAGTGGTTTCCTGGGGAAAGCAACATTGGAGAGTGCATCTCAGTGGTTTTTCTCCATTTCCTTTTCTGAAGTTTCCCAGACACAGAGGATCCCTGAAAGGCCTCTGGGGAGGGAGCTTTGAGCATCTGTTTGCTACATTTCACTAGCACTCTTTCGCAGCAGTACCAGGAAGAAAATCCAATGTGGTGCAGGATGAAAACAACCCGGCTTTTGGAGTCAGGAGCAGGGGAATCTCCCATTGAGAGGAACGAAAAGGGAGCCACTCTAAGAATCTGGTCAGTATCCCAGCCTTGGAAGTCCTGACACAAAAAATGTCTTATAAGATGAGCTGTAAGGACAAGAAGGAATCACCCCAAACTCCCTTACCCGAGACCCAACCACTCACCCAAAGCCTTCTCTCAAACCTTGAAGAGTTCTGAAAGGAGAGGGATGCAGCCTCTTTGCGGATCGGAATTCACTCTACCAGTCAGCCTCATCCTTCAGTCTGCCCTTCTAACATCAAAGAGCCCAAACAAGTTAATGAAGTCTGAAAATACTCCCAAATAAAAGTGTGGCAGCTGCTGTAGCTACACCAAGGTATAGGAGCTGTCCCTGGTGCTGCCTTAAAGGCTACTGCTGTCCAGGAGCCCAGAGGCTTGCCTATTGATCTGTCCCATGACTCCTGCCCATGTCCAACTCCTTATTATTGCTTATCATTGCTCTTCAGTTACCTAGTCCCAATATATGCTTTCCCAATCACACTCATTCTTAACTTATGCATATTCTGCAACATTCCCTAACCCCAGGGAACTGAACTCCAACTCCTGATTGAAACCCTTCACCCCAACACAGCAAACCACTACCTCAAATCACTGGATGCAACACGAAATGCCAAATTCAACAATTACAATTCTTCCTGACAATAACATGAAATTGTTTAAGAGTTTTAAACAGAGAAGTAATGGCAACAGATTTGACCTTCAGAAAGATCACGCTAACCTTTGTGCAGGGAATGGAGGAGCACACAGGAGACTAGTTAGAGGCTGTTGCATTAACCTTTTTTTTTTTTTTTTTTTTACTGGGTTGCATTAACCTAGGCAAAATAGAATAGACTAGATAGGGATGGTTACATGGGAACTGGAGAGAGGAGGGTAGTTTCAAGAAGTACTTATTGTTGTTGCTGCTGTTAGGTGCCATCAAGTCGGTTCCGACTCATAGCAACCCTATGTACTACAGAATGAAACACTGCCCAGTCCTGTTCCATGCTCACAATCGTTATGCTTGAGCCCATCATTGCAGCCACTGTGTCAATCATTTCATTGAGGGTATTCCTCTTTTTCACTGACTCTGTACTTTACCATGCATGATATCCTTCTCCAGGGAATGATCCCTCCTGATAACATGTCCAAAGTATGTAAGATGTAGTCTCACCACCCTTGCTTCAAAGGAGCATCCTGGTTGTACTTCTTCCAAGACAGATTTGTTCATTCTTTTGGCAGTCTATGGTATATTTAACATTCTTCACCAACACCACAATTCAAAGGCATCAATTCTTTTTCGGTCTTCTTTTTTCATTGTCCAGCTTTCACATGCATATGATGTTATTGAAAATACCCTGGCTTGGGTAAGGCACACCTTAGTCCTCAAGGTGACATCTTTGCTTTTCAATACTTTAAAGAGGTCTTTCCCAGCAGATTTGCCCAAGGCAGTGTGTCTCTTGATTTTTTGACTGCTGCTTCCATGGGTGTTGATTGTGGATCCAAGCAAAATGAAATCCTCAACAACTTCAATCTTTTCTCCATTTATCATGATGTTGCTTATTGGTCCAGTAGTGAGGATTTTTGCTAGGTTGTAAATCTGCATATTGCAGGTTGCTAGTGAGTCTTCCTCCAATCCTGATGCCCCATTCTTCTTCATATAGTCCAGCTTCTCAGATTATTTGCTCAGCATACAGACTGAATAGGTAGGCTGAAAGGATGCAACCCCGATGCACACCTTTCCTGACTTCAAACTACGCAGTATACCCCTGTTCTATTCGAACAACTGCCTCTTGATCTATGTACAGGTTCCTCATGAGTACAATTGAGTGTTCTGGAATTCCCATTCTTCCCAATGTTATTCATAAATTGTTATGATCCACACAGTTGAATGCCTTTGCATAGCCAATAAAATGCAGAAGAACATCATTCTGGTATTCTCTGCTTTCAGCCAGGATCCATCTGACATCAGCAATCATATCTCTGGTTCCACGTCCTCTTCTGAATCCAGCATGAATTTCTGGCAGTTCCCTGTTGATATACTGCTACAGCCACTTTTGAATGATCTTCAGCAAAATTTCTGCATTCAGTTGGATCATCTTTCTTAGGAATAGGCATAAATATGGATGTCTTCCAGTCAGTTGGCCAGGTAGCTGTCTTCCAAATTTCTTGGCATAGACGAGACAGCACTTGAGCACTGCATTCATTTGTTGAAACATCTCAATTGATATTACATCAATTCCTGGAGCCTTGTTCTTCACCTATGTCCTCAGTGCAGCCTGGTCTTCTTCCTTCAGTACCATCGGCTCCTGATCATATGTTATCTCTTAAAATGGTTGAACATCGATAAATTCTTTTTGGTATAGTGACTCTGTGTATTCCTTCCATCTTCTTTTGATGTTTCCTGCATCGTTTAATACTCTCCCCATAGAATTCTTCACTGTTGCAACTCGAGGCTTGAATTTTTTCTTCGTTCTTTCAGCTTGAGAAATGCCAAGCATGTTCTTCTCTTTTGGTTTTCTATCTCCAGCTCTTTGCACATGTCATTGTGATACTTTGTTTTCTTGAGCTCCCTTTGAAATTTTCTGTTCAGTACTTTTACTTCATCATTTCTTCCTTTTGCTTTAGCTACTTGACTTTTCAAGAACAAGTTTCAGAATCTCTTCTAACATCCATTGTGGTCTTTTCTTTCTTTCTTATCTTTTTAATGATCTCTTGCTTTCTTCGTGGATGATGTCTTTGATGTCATTCCACAACTCGTCTGGTCTTCGGTCATCAGTATTCAACATGTCAAATCTATTCTTGAGATGGTCTCTAAATTCAGGTGGGATATACTCAAGGTCATTATGGACTTGTTCTAACTTTCTTCAGTTTCAACTTGAAATTGCATATGAGCAACTGATGGTCTGTTCTGCAGTCAACCCCCGGCCTTGTTCTGATTGAGGATTTTGAGCTTTTCCATCGTCACTTTCTACAGATGTAGTAGATTTGATTCCTGTGTATTCCATTTGGCTAGGTCCATGTGTATAGTCACCATTTATGTTGGTGAGAAAAGGTATATGCAGTGAAGAAGTCATTGATCTTGCAAAATTCTATCATGTGATCTCCAGCATCATTTCTATCACCAAGCCATATTTTCCAACTACCAATCCCTCTTCTTTGTTTCCAACTTTCTCACTGCAATCACCAGTAATTATCAATGCATCCTGATTGCATGTTGGATCAACTTCAGACTGCAGAAGCTGGTAAAGATCTTCAGTTTCTTCGTCTTTGGCATTAGTGGTTGGTGCATAAATTTGAATAATAGTTGTATTAACTGGTCTTCCTTGTAGGTGTATGGATATTATACCATCACTGACAGTGTTGTACTTCAAGATAGATCTTGAAATGTTCTTTTTGATGACGAGTGCAATGCCATTCCTCTTCAAGTTGTCATTACCATCATAGTAGACCATGTGATTAGCTGATTCAAAATGGCCAGTACCAGTCCATTTCAGCTCCCTAATGCCTAGGATATTGATGTTTATGCATTTCATTTTTGACAATTTCCAATTTTCTTAGATTCATACTTTGTACATTCCAGGTTCTGATTCTTAATTGATGCTTGCAGCTGTTTCTTCTCCTTTTGAGTCATGCCACACCAGCAGATGAAGGTTCTGAAAGCTTGACTCCATCCACATCATTAAGGCTGACTCTACTTTAAGGAGGCAGCTCTTCTCCAACCATCTTTCGAGTGCCTTCAAACCTGGGGGGCTCACCTTCGGCACTATATCAGACAAAGTTCTGCTGCTATTCATAAGGTTTTCACTGTCTAATTCTTTTCAGAAGTAGACTGCTGGGTCCTTCTTCCTAGTCTGACTTAGTCTGGAAGCTCAGCTGAAACCTGTCTGCCATGGGTGACCCTGTTGGTATCTAAATACCATGGCAAATACCATGACAGCAACATGCAAGTCCCCACAGTATGACAAGCTGACAGACACGTGGGGGAAGAAATATTTAGGCACCAGAGCAAGCAAGGTGTGGTTGATGAAGATGTCACTGATACAGAGAAAAAAAGATGCAAATATCAAAGGTAACTCCAAGGTTTCTTGTTGGGCAATAGGTAGAATGATGCTGCCAAAAATCGAGTTGGGAATACCAGAGAAGCAGCAGATTCGAAGGAAAAAGATGTCAAATTCAATTTTGGATGTATAGAGTTTGGGGGATCTGTGGGGCATCCATGCAGAAATGCTAACTGGAGAGTTGAATACAGAGCTGGAACTTAAGAGATACATCTGAGATCAAGATGGAGATTTTGGAATTGTCAGATACAGATGGTGATCAGATACATGTGACTGAATCTGAGTGTTCCAAGTCAGAAGAGATTCAAGCAAAGAACCCCAATGAACTCAATACTTGATACATTGAAATAACCAAAACCCAGTGCCGTCATTCCAAATAGGAGCTTTTAAAATGATTAACGAAGAGTGGGGAGACAAATAAGAGGTACAAACAGAATATCGTGTGTCAGGAGAGCCGGATGAAGAGAATTCTTGCCTAAAGATGATCCATGGTGCCACATACCACAGAGATCAGGTAAGATGAGACTTCTACAGTGTCTACAGGATTTAATGACAAAGAGAGCTCAGGCAACCTTCACCTGGACAGCCTTTTATGCAGAGGAATAGTGAAAGTAGAGCCAGTTTGTTGTGGGTTGAAGAGAGACTAGAAGGTGAGGAATTGGAAGACTGAGCAGATATAACTCTTTTACAAGTTTGGCTGTGAAGCAGAAGGAAAAGCCAGAGGAGTGGGTTGAGAAACTGTGGAGTCATGGGAGAGTTTTATTTTTGTTGTTAAAATGAGAGGAAAAACTTGAATATATTTAAATGCTGATTGCATTGAGCCAGTTGAGAGGGAGAGGTTAAAGGAGAAAGTGGAAATAACTGGTAGGTAGAGATCCCTGAGGAAGCAGAGGGGAGGAGAGTTGGGATCTAGGGCACAAGAATCTCTTCCCTGTAGACAGAAGTACAGAGGTCAGAATGAGTACAGATCTGTAGGTAAGTGGGTCAGCTGAATGACTGGAAATTAAGGGAGTTCCTTCCAACCCTGCATTAAATGCCAACAATAACACATTCTTTTCCCAGCACTTTATCATCCAAAAGAAAAAATATACTTGTTCTACAAGGAAAACTGAAACATATTGTTGGGTGTTAGGAGGAGACAGATTTTGACTCAAGAGAGGAAGAAATTTCTAACAACTGGAGCTGTCCAGCAACAGAGTGGTAGCTATAGTGAGCTCTCTGTCAGAGACAGTGTTCAAGTAGACAACAGAATGCCATATAGCCTTCTCAGCCAATTTAGTTAAATTTTACATTGGTAAGAAGATTGAGCTAGACTGTGTCTAAAGTCCCTTTCAACTCTAAATCCATCCTGCTGTCAAGGTATCCCCTGACTACTCCCCCAGGAATCCTGGAATTGGCTACTATTTACCAGTGAAGGATCCTGGGGGTTCTTAGATCACCAGTGCTAGAGCTTTCATTTGCAAAAGTGTCCCAGGAGGAATTAAGGAGAAAAGCATGGTCACTAATAAGCAACCCCACATCCTGATTATTTCACTGTTGGAGTTCCATTTATTGAGGCCTTGGAAAATATAAACATGGTTAGAAGTGTTTCTACTTAACCATCAGCCAGCATGTGAGAGATGCAGTAAGAATGGGCAGTCGATTGTAATGACTGGGAGCTGGATTCTGGTATTGTATCACCAGCTCCATCAGTGTCAGTGGATTGACCATCGTTGATTTACTTAACCTTAACCTTTCAATGCCTTGGAATCTACTCCATCCCAAAGACTTGTTACAGAGAATCAAAAAGCTAATACTTAGAAAAGTGCCCGGTGCATAGTAAGTGCTCAATAAACATTTGTTAAATACCCAGATGGGACAACAATGCCAGTAACCTGGAGTGGAGTACAGTCATGATTGGTGAGGAAATACAAAGAAAATGACACTTCGGTGCTCTTTATAAAAATTTATAATACAGGATTTTTCCAAATCTTAGCCTTTTAGAAGATATTCTTTTAAAATTATAATTATTAGCTGATCAGGAAATACAAATGTATTTGTATAGCCAATGAAAAACTGCCCTGGGTTGTAAAAATTAACGAAGAAGTGTGTTCAGGTTCCCCCTCATTGTGCTCTAAAGAGACCATTTCATCTCAGCTGAGGGTGCTACACTGATCTGCACTCAAATCATATTGTTAACTGACATTTATTTAGTACCTATTGTGAGCCAGGCAAGGATCTCTGGTGGTGCAGTGGTTAAAGCGCTCGGATGCTAACCAAAAGGTCGGTGGTTTGAACCCATCAGTCGCTCTGTGGGAGAAAGGTGTGGCAGTCTGCCTCTGTAAAGACTTACAGCCTTGGAAACCCTATGGGACGGTTCTACTCTGTCCTATAGGGTCACTATGAATCACTTTGATGGTGGTGAATTTGATTTTTGTGATTTGGTGAGCCAGGCAGCCTAATTGCATATGTTATCTGTAACTGCTTTGCATGGCAGGTGTTTGTCCCATTTTTCAGATGAAGAAACTTAGTTTAGGGAAATTTTAGCAGTTTGCCCAAGGTCACACAGCTCATAATTAGTAGGCTCAGCATACAGACTCAGATTTGCCTGACTGCCAAGCCCACATTTCTTACCATGTCCCATGACTTCTCCATTAGAGACCCTAATACACAGTAAGCTTCTTGCAGGCAGATCAATACCTTTGTGTCCCCTGCAGTGCCTAGCCCAATCACAGTGGAGAGGCTCAGTAAATGTATGTTAAGTTGAACTCCCAAATACGTATGGGAGTTTGGTACTTTCCAGCCATGGATGTTGGGTCCTGTCCCTTACCTAAGTTCCAATAAACAGTAGTCTTACAATGTGCCCGGGTCTTAAAACTTCTTCACTTCCTCCATACGAAATAAACCCCAGACATGCCAAAGCCCTAAGGAGAAGGTCATAAAACTGCATGCTTTCTGACCTTATGGAGAATCTACATTTCCCATAGTATGTAGTAACCAGCACTGAGAATTTATCCAATATTTGGTTTCAATGAAATCAAGGAGAGCCAAGATTGGAAGTATGCAGAGCAAATGCAAAGCCTCTAATGTAGCTAAGTCAGGAGGGTATGCTGCAGTTTGGGCTAAGACCAGCATATTCTAGGCACTTTACCACCCCACCTTCCCTGCTCCAAGCCTCTACCCCTCCCACCAAGACACTTTTAAAACTATCCCCTACACACATCCATTCCCTCCACTGTGGTATGGTTGTTAGCACTTCCTTTATCTGGCATGCCTCCTCCCACCACCTTGTCATTTCCTATTCATGCTTTAAGACCACCTCCAGGAAGCCTTCCCTAACTGCTCCAGCCCTCTCTAAACTTTTTAAATAATTTCTAACCCAAACATACTTTAGATGTAACTATATGCAGCCTCTCATTGGTCACAACTGCTTCATGTCTATATTCCAAGTCTCCCCCAAGTAGACAGACCATCCCTTGCAGTCAGGAATGATGCTTTCGCTTCTTTTTGTCTTCCCTCCATGACCCCATGCCCTGATCATTGCTCAATAAGCCCTAAGACAGGCTTTCCCCAAACCAAGCTTTTCGTGCTGCAATACTCAGAACACTCCACCCTGGCAGGCAAGGGACTTACCCTTTCCAGCAAACCCAAGAGCCACCCTCATCCTGCTGGCTTTCCTAAGTCATCTCTAACCAGATTACCTTCCTCCCGCAGAACACAGAATCCTCCAAGGAGGCCCAAATGGACGCTGGCCCCAGCTCTTCAGCTAATTGCTCCCATCCTGTTCTGATACATGTAAGGAATTATCCCTCCCAAAGCAGTATAGTCCTGGAAAGACGTTAGTGGTGACTCACCGAGAAGTGGGGGTGGGGTGAATGGAAAAGAATGGGAGAAAGAAAAGAGAGAGCAAACAGGCTAGTTGTGGAGCCACAAAATGAGACACATTAGCCAACTTACCCAATTATATCACTGAAGCAATTAAATAACCTCAGGATGGGAAAAGGAAGTGTAAACAGAGCCCACAACACTACCTTCTAGGCCAAGAGAAAAACAGGCTTGGCCACTGTGGTGGAAGGTTATTGCTTTCATCTGTCCAGAATTCCTTTTACCCTTTTTATCTGATAATAGGACCTCTCCTTCCCATGGGAATCTATTGCATACATTTGGGGTAAGTCTCACACCTAGGTGAGGTGGATATTGTACAAGGATTAGCCAAGCGTGCCATCCTTCAGCCTCAGTTGTTGATTCCAGGATACGCACATGACCCAAGCTGAGCTGGTTAGAATTTTGCCTGAGAATACAAATATAGATAATGAAAGAAGTAGGTCCCTCCTCCTTTGGATTATGGACTTTGAAGATGCTGAATTAGGATTGCCAATGGCCATCTTCCCTCTCAAATGGAGAAACACTGCTAAGGGGAGCAGAGCCAAGAGGTGGACAGAAAGAACTCTGATACCTCATTTGAGCCCCTGGCTTCAGCCATGCCTGAAGCCTGTGGACTTAACATTTTAAAAAGACAAAAAAACTCCTTTTCCCTCAAGCTTGTTTGATATGGGTTTCTGATGTGTGTGGGGGGAGGGGGTGTACAAGAGACCCAATTAATATAGCCACTGAGACTGGGGGCTAATACCCCATGTGAAAGATGTCAAGCATCAGGGAGAGATCTGTAAAGCAAGAGTATCCTCAAATTTTATCAAAGCAGCAACTTGGCAGGACCTTCAGCCTTCTGCACAGTAGAAACAACCTACCAAACTGAACTTAAACCAAGAAAAAAGAACTGTCAGTGCAAGGCTCAGAGAGAAATGCTAGAAAAGGAGCTCGTTGGTCTTCCTGTAAAGCCTAATCTAAGCTTCAGGGTGACTGGAAGCACAACCCTGATCCTATCAGAGGCCCACAGCTAGCTAGCTGCCATGCACTGCAGCCCTATGCCTGAAAAATCTTCTGAAGGGCCCTCACTTAAGCCATCCCAGAGTCAGCTTTTCTAATGATCACCTTGTGTGAGAATTCCCACAACTACCTTCCAAAATGAGGGGAGCAGAGCCAGAGATGTCATCAAGACAATCTCCTGGTGGCCTCCCAATGCTTAACTCCTCTCATCTCCCAGGCAGAATGCCAGCGAGGCACATGCAGCTCTCTGAAGGGTAGAAAGGCAAGCTATTAATCAGAGGAAAGATCT
Source organism: Loxodonta africana (assembly GCF_030014295.1). Taxonomy (NCBI): domain Eukaryota; kingdom Metazoa; phylum Chordata; class Mammalia; order Proboscidea; family Elephantidae; genus Loxodonta; species Loxodonta africana. The sequence goes on from NC_087357.1 coordinate 23,674,900, forward strand.
ATACCTTCAAGGTGATTTATGAGGGACTTAAATCTTTCTGTGGTGGACATTCACATGGACACTCAGTTAAACAGAGTTTCTCTGGGCAGACTAGCATCGATGCAAAACTCTTTCAGCCCATGAAATTGCCATGTGTTCTATCCATTAAAAATTCTTGAAGGGCTCGAGAGGGCGCACAATTCATTCACTGGTGCCACCAACACAGAGTGGTATTAGAGTGCTGATTGTGGGGCTTTGTGGCAAAGACAGCAGATAAGAGAACGTGAGAAAGACAAGCCACTTTCCCTGGAAGCTGGTCTTTTGAGCTGAGCTTGGGACCTTGCACTCTCTTTCATAGCCATAAACTGGAGCCAAGATAGGAGTTCTCAACCTTGCACCCCATTAGAATCACCAAGAGTAGCTTAAAATAAATATTGATGCCTGAGCCCCACCTAGAACAAATGAATTAGAATTTCCAAAGGAATCATCTCAGGCGGGGTTGAGAACCACTGAGTCAAGGGAATGCCATGCTTCCTTCCTTCTTCCTGTCACTTCCGAGGCACCTTCAGTAAAAGCAGTCCTGAGGAGCCAAATATGAAATCAGAGTCCTCTTCCTCAATAGCCTCTCTGCTTCCACAAGACACTCAAGTTTCCAATTGGCATTAAGAAAGACTTTACCAGGGATGGGTAGCCAGGAGGGAGGGGGAAAGGAGGCCTTACTGCTTACAGGAAAACTGAGCTTCTGTTTAGAGTGATGGTGTAATTTGGGAATGGATAAGGGTGATGGTTAAACAACATTATCAACATAATTAATCTCACTAAACTGTACACGTGAAGACTGTTGAAATGTTCTCTGAACACTGTTAAAGGAATTTACCAAAGATGGAGGACTCCAGAAACTGGAAGTCAAAGCAGCTGGGAAAAGAATACAGACCCAGGTATTGATGATTCTTCCAGATCCTTCCTCAGAACAGTGACTGGTGAATAGACATCTTAGAGGGGCATTAGAAACACTGACTCAGCGGACAGTGAATTTTGTGCTCTGTCTCCCCACATCCAGTCATGGTAGATTGGATGGGGGGTACATGTTTAGACTCCCTCCTCTGGGACCAGAACACAGTTTCTATGGCTGATCTCAACTGGTGCTTGAACTGCAAGACAAAATAAATCTGGTGAGAAAGAAGAGAGGGAAGAGAGGAGCAAACACCTGATGAGAAGCAGGAATAAGCCACAGACAGGAAAGTTGTCCTATCCTCTGGTGCCCTTCAGGGTCTTGCTGCAGCTTGTCAAGAAGCCTAATGGGGGTGGGGCCAAGGTGGCTGACTAGGTCAAAGCGACCTTGGATCCCTCTTGCAACAAAGACTCGGAAAAACAAGTGAATCTATCACACACAGGATGATCTACAAACCCTGACCATCAAACACAGATCTAAAGAGTTAACCTGAGCGACAGGTGAGCAAAAAGCTGCATCCTGAAGCAGCAACTGCCTCTGGAGCCAACGTCCAGCACCACAGCCTTGAGCCCTCACAGTTCCCAGATGCCCAGTGGTGAGGCTGATTGCGGCTTGCTGAGACAGGGCAGGCACGGGACACAGCCCTAACCCCTAGCCCCCTGGGGTAACCTCCCTAGAGACTCAGCCAGCGCAAGCAGGCTGCACACTGATGGGGCTAACGAGAGAATGAGCAACCACGGGGAAGCAGCAACTGTTTTCGGAGCATGGAGCCACCGTCCCAGTCAGAAAACCTTGGCGCCGAGCTTTGGACTAGGCGCAGGGGAGCTGAGCACAGCACCCAGAGACGGTGCAAACAAGGGATGCAGCCCTAGCCCCCTGAAGTGACCTCAGGGGAAGCCCAGCCAGTGCACACAGGCAGCGCAGTGACGCGGCTGACAGGAGGAGAAGTCACCAGGAGGCAGTGACTGGTTTTGGAGCTGGGAGTGCAGCGTCCCAGCGGGGGAACCTTGCGCTGGGCTTTGGAATGGGAGCTGAGGAACTGACCATGGCTTCTGAGACAGCACAAGCACAGGACACAGGCCTGACCCTCAAGGGCAATCTTGACCCAGCCAGTGCACACAGGCTACACGCCCCTCAGGAATCTCAGATAAAACAGTCATCACCAAGCAAGATAAATAACTTTGTCTATATTCCTGGGTGCTACTCTCTCCTATTTATCTGATGCCTCCCGTCCCTTCCCAGGCAGCTTCATTAACATTGGAATTTCCTGGACCAGAGAGTGAAGTGCTCTGCAGTTTGTTTTTGTTCTGTTTTTTGTCTTTTCCTAACCCATTCTCCTGGCCTGAGAGAAGCAGCTACAAAAAACCCAGGGACCAAAAATCCTTCCCTGACTTCCTGAAATTGGAATAAAAATACAGAACCAGCTGGCACCAAGCATATGAGATCCACAGTCTTAGGCTTTCATCCCTACAGGGAACAAGGTGGCTATTATAATGCAAAGGCAATACTGATAGAGATTTGACTGTAATTGTTTTAGCAGATTACTGGAAAGATAAGTTCTCCAGGTCTGATATCTCTACCTATCAAACAGAGCCCTCACTGACCGACAACGGAGAACTGAGGGCTGAAGCTACACCCAAACCACCTAGCCTCCTGCCATAGGGGTCTGAGGATAGTGACACCTACCAATCTGTAGAGGTACATGCATTGGGTGCCTAAGGTACAGATGCAGAGCCCACCCACCAAAGTGCTTTAGGAGTAGAGACACACCTACCTCACTGGCACTTGGGAGAAGCCTGTCAGCATCCTGCCCCCCCTGGAGTGTGACCACCTGCTGCAACTAGAATCTGGTGCACACAACTATCACCACTACTCCTCTAGGTGAATAGGTGACAGTCTACCCCATGCACTTGGTGACCCAAAATCAGATTCTACTCAAGAATAGTGAATGGACTCTTAGGCTTATATATCTGGTAACAGCCCAAACCAGCTGGTAATAGGACATAAGTGATTCAAAGGCTACAACAGTCAAGACAGTGCAATCTAGTAGCCCATCTAAGTATATTGAAAGAAAACAAAACAAGATAAGACTCAGTGAGCAAAAATAAAATAAATCATTACAATATCTTATAGATGGCTCAGAAACAGCAGTCGATATCAAAACACATAAAGAAGCAGACCATGATTGCTTCTACAACTCCCCAGATTAAAGAATCAAAATCTTTCCCAAATGAAGACACAATCCTAGAATTGCCAGATGCAGAATATAAAAAACTAATTTACAGAATGCTTCAAGACATCAGGGATGACCTCAAAAATGAAATAAGGCAATCTACAGAAAAAGCCAAGGAACACACTGATAAAGCAGTTAAAGAAATCAAAAAGATTATTCAAGAACATAGTGGAAAAATTAATAAGTTGCAAGAATCCATACAGAGACAGCATTCAGAAATCCAAAAGATTAAGAGTAAAATTACAGAATTAAACAACTCAATAGGAAGTCAGAGGAGCAGACTCGAGCAATTGGAATGCAGGGTGGGGGAGATGGAGGATAAGGCAATCGACACCAATATAGTTGAAGAAAAATCAGATAAAAGAATTAAAAAAAAAAAAAGAAGAAACCCTAAGAATCATGTGGGACTCTATCAAGAAGAATAACTTGCATGTGATTGGAGTTCCAGAACAGGGAGGGATAACAGAAAATACAGAGAGAATAGTTGAAGATCTGTTGGCAGAAAACTTCCCTGACATCAGGAAAGACGAAAGGATATCTATCCAAGATGCTCATCGAACCCCACATAAGATTGATCCAAAAAGAAAATCACCAAGACATATTATCATCAACTTTGCCAAAACCAAAGATAAAGAGAAAATTTTAAAAGCAGCCAGGGATAAAAGGAAGGTCTCCTACAAAGGAGAATCAATAAGAATAACTTCAGACTACTTAGCAGAAACCATGCAGGCAAGAAGGCAATGGGATGACATATATAGAGCACTGAAGGAGAAAAACTGCCAGCCAAGAATCATATATTCAGCAAAACTCTCTCTCAAATATGAAGGTGAAATTAAAACATTAACAGATAAACACAAGCTTAGAGAATTTGCAAAAACCAAACCAAAGCTACAAGAAATGCTAAAGGAAATTGGTCAGAAAATCAATAATATCAGATACCAACACAACACAAGGTCACAGAACAGAACATCCTGATATCAACTCAAATAGGGAAATCACAAAAACAAATTAAGATTAATTTTAAAAAATGCTCAAAACAGGGAATCATTGAAGTTATTATGTAAAAGATCACAATAATCAAAAAGAGGGACTAAATACAGGGGGCATAGAACTGCCATATGGAGAGGAAAACAAGGCGATATAGGATGATACAAGTTAGCTTTTTACTTAGAAAAATAGGGGCAAATACCAAGGTAACCACAAAGAGGTCTAACAATTCCATAACTCAAAATAAAAACCAAGAAAAACATAACAATTCAGCAAACATAAACTCAACTACTATGAAAATGAGGAACACACAATTTACAAAGAAAAACATCTCAGCACAAAAAAGTAAGTGGAAAAATGAAATTGTCAACAACACGCATAAAAAGGCATCAAAATGACAGCACTAAACACATACTTATCTATAATTACCCTGAATGTAAATGGACTAAATGCACCAATAAAGAGACAGAGAGTCTCAGACTGGATAAAGAAACACGATCCGTCTATATGCTGCCTACAAGAGACACACCTTAGACTTAGAGACACAAACAAACAAAAACTCAAAGGATGGAAAAAAAAATATATCAAGCAAACAACAAGCAAAAAAGAGCAGGAGTAGCAATATTAATTTCTGACAAAATAGACTTTAAAGTTAAATCCACTACAAAGAAAAAAGAAGGACACTACATAATGATTAAAGGGACAATTGACCAGGAAGATATAACCATATTAAATATTTATGCACCCAATGACAGGGCTGCAAGATACACAAAACAAACTTTAACACAACTGAAAAGTGAGATAAACACCTCCACAATTATACTCGGAGACTTCAACATACCACTTTCAGAGTAAGAAGCTCAATAGAGACACGGGAGACCTAATTGCTACAATCAACCAACTTGATCTCATAGACCTATACAGAACACTCCACCCAACAGCTGCAAAGTATACTTTTTTTTCTAGTGCACATGGAACATTCTCTAGAATAGATCACATATTAGGTCATAAAACAAACCTTTGCAGAATCCAAAACATCGAAATATTACAAAGCATCTCCTCAGACCGCAAGGCCATAAAAGTGGAAATCAATAACAGAAAAATTAGGGAAAAGAAACCAAATACCTGGCAATTGAACAATACCCTGCTCATAAAAGACTGGGTTATAGAAGACATTAAGGAGGGAATAAAGAAATTCATAGAATGCAACGAGAATGAAAACACTTCCTATCAAAACCTCTGGGACACAGCAAAAGCAGTGCTCAGAGGTCAATTTATATCGATAAATGAACACATGCATAAAGAAGAAAGAGCCAAAATCAGAGAACTGTCCCTACAACTTGAACAAATAGAAAGCGAGCAACAAAAGAATCCATCAGGCACCAGAAGAAAACAAATAATAAAAATTAGAGCTGAACTAAATGAATTAGAGAACAGAAAAACAATTGAAAGAATTCACAAAGCCAAAAGCTGGTTCTTTGAAAAAATTAACAAACTTGATAAACCATTGGCCAGACTGACTAAAGAAATATAGGAAAGGAAACAAATAACCCAAATTAAGAAACGAGATGGGCCATATCACAAGAGACCCAACTGAAATTAAAAGAATCAGATTATTACAAAAAATTGTACTCTAACGAATTTGCAAACCTAGAAGAAAGGGATGAATTCCGAGAAAAACACTACCTACCTAAACTAACACAATCAGAAGTAGAACAACTAAATAGACCCATAACAAAAAAAGAGATTGATACGGTAATCAAAAAACTCCCAACAAAAAAAAAAGCCCTGGCCAGGATGGCTTCACTCAGAGTTCTACCAAACTTTCAGAGAAGAGTTAACGCCACTACTACTAAAGGTATTTCAAAGCAAAGCAAATGATGGAATACTACCTAACTCATTCTATGAAGCCACCATATCCCTGATACCAAAACCAGGTAAAGACACCACAAAAAAAGAAAATTACAGACTTATATCCCTCATGAACATAGATGCAAAAATCCTCATCAAAATTCTAGCCAATAGAATTCAACAACATATCAAAAAATAATCCACCACGACCAAGTGGGATATATACCAGGTATGCAAGGTTGCTTTAATATTAGAAAAACCATTAATGTAATCCACCATATAAACAAAACAAAAGACAAAAACCACATGACCTTATCGATTGATGCAGAAAAGTCATTTGACAAATTCCAACACGGATTCATGATAAGAACTCTCAGCAAAATAGGAATTGAAGGAAAATGCCTCAACATAATAAAGGGCATCTATTTTTATTTTATACAAAGCCAACAGCCAACATCATTCTAAATGGAGAGAGCCTGAAAGCATTTCCCTTGAGAACGGGAACCAGACAAGGATGCCCTTTATCACCGCTCTTATTCAACATTGTGCTACAGGACCTAGCCAGGGCAATTAGGCTAGACAAAGAAATAAAACGAATCTGGACTGGCAAGGAAGAAGTAAAATTATCTCTATTTGCAAATGACATGATCTTATATACAGAAAACCCTAAGAAATCCTCCAGAAAACTACTGAAACTAATAGAACAGTTCAGCAGAGTTTCAGGTTACAAGATAAACATACAAAAATCACTTGGATTCCTCTACATCAACAAAAAGAACATCGAAGAGGAAATCACCAATCAATACCATTCACAGTAGCCCCCAAGAAGATAAAATACTTAGGAATAAATCTTACCAAAGATGTAAAAGACCTATACAAAGAAAACTACAAAGTACTAGTGCAAGAAACTAAAAGGGACCTACATAACTGGAAAAACATACCTTGCTCATGGATAGGAAGACTTAACATAGTAAAAATGTCTATTCTACCAAAAGCCATCTATACATACAATGCACTTCCGATCCAAATTCCAAGGACATTTTTTAATGTGATGGAGAAACAAATCACCAACTTCATATGGAAGGGAAAGAAGCCCCAGATAAGTAAAGCATTACTGAAAAAGAAGAAGAAAGTGGGAGGCCTCACTCTACCTGATTTTAGAACCTATTATACAGCCACAGTAGTCAAAACAGCCTGGTACTGGTACAACAACAGACACATAGACCAACGGAACAGAATTGAGAACCCAGATATAAATCCATCCACATATGAGCAGCTGATATTTAACAAAGGCCCAGTGTCAGTTAACTGGGGAAAAGATAGCCTTTAAACAAATGGTGCTGGCATAACTGGATATCCATTTGCAAAAAAATGAAACAGGACCCATACCTCACACTATGCACAAAAACTAACTCCAAGTGGATCAAAGACCTAAACATAAAGATTAAAACGATAAAGATCATGGAAGAAAAAATAGGGACAACGTTAGGAGCCCTAATACAAGGCATAAACAGAATACAAAACATTACCGAAAATGACGAAGAGAAACCAGATAACTGGGAGCTCCTAAAAATCAAACACCTAGGCTCATCTAAAGACTTCACCAAAAGAGTAAAAAGACCACCTACAGATTAGGAAAAAATTTTCAGCTATGACATCTCCAACCAGCGCCTGATCTCTAAAATCTATATGATTCTGTTAAAACTCAACCACAAAAAGACAAACAACCCAATCAAAAAGTGGGCAAAGGATCTGAACACGCACTTCACTAAAGAAGATATTCAGGCAGCTAACAGACACATGAGAAAATGCTCTCAATCATTAGCCATTAGAGAAATGCAAATTAAAACTACGATGAGATTCCATCTCACTCCAACAAGGCTGGCATTAATCCAAAAAACACAAAATAGTAAATGTTGGAGAGGCTGCGGAGAGATTGGAACTCTTATACACTGCTGGTGGGAATGTAAAATGGTACAACCACTTTGGAAATCTATCTGGCATTTTCTTAAAAAGTTAGAAATAGAATTACCATACAACCCAGAAATCCCACTCCTCGGAATATACCCTAGAGAAATAAGAGCCTTTACACGAACAGATATATGCACACCCATGTTTATTGCAGCACTGTTTACAACAGCAAAAAGCTGGAAGCAACCAAGGTGTCCATCAACGGATGAATGGTGAAATAAATTATGCTATATTCACACAATGGAATAGTACGCATCGGTAAAGAATAGTGACGAATCTGTGAAACATTTCATAACATGGAGGAACCTGGAAGGCATTATGCTGAGTGAATTTAGTAAGATGCAATAGGACAAATATTGTATAAGACCACTCTTATAAGATCTTGAGAAATAGTACAAACTGAGAAGAACACATTCTTTTGTGGTTATGAGAGGGGGGAGGGAAGGAGGGTGGGAGAGGGTTATTTACTGATTAGTTAGTAGATAAGAACTACTTTAGGTGAAGGGAAGGACAATACTCAATACAGGGAAGGTCAGCTCAACCGGACTGGACCAAAAGCAAGGAAGTTTTCGGGATAAACTGAGTGCTTCAAAGGTCAGCAGAGCAAGGGCGGGGGTTTGGGGACTATGGCTTAAGGAGACTTCTAAGTCAATTGGCATAATAAACTCCATTATGAAAACATTCTGCATCCCACTTTGAAGTGTGGTGTCTGGGGTCTTAAATGCTAACAAGTGGCCATCTAAGATGCATCAATTGGCCTCAACCCACTTGGATCAAAGGAGAATGAAGAACACCAAGGTCACACGATAACTATGAGCCCAAGAGACAGAAAGGGCCACATGAACCAGAGACTTACATCATCCTGAGACCAGAAGAACTAGATGGTGCCCGGCCACAACCGATGACTGCCCTGACAGGGAGCACAACAGAGAACCCCTGAGGGAGCAGAACAGTGGGATGCAGACCCCAATTCTCATAAAAAGACCAGACTTAATGGTCTGACTGAGACTAGAAGAGTCCTGGCGGTCATGGTCCCCAAACCTTCTTTTGGCCCAGGACAGGAACCATTCCCGAAGACAACTCATCAGACATGGAAGGGACTGGACAATGGGTTAGCGAGAGATGCTGATGAAGAGTGAGCTACTTGTATCAGGTGGACACTTGAGACTGTATTGGCATCTCCTGTCTGGAGGGGAGATGGGAGGGTAGAGAGGGTTAGAAACTGGCAAAACGGTCACAAAAGGAGAGACTGGAAGGAGGGAGTGGCTGACTCATTAGGGGGAGAGTAAACGGGAGTATGTAGTAAGGTGTATATAAGTTTATATGTGACAGACTGACTTGATTTGTAAACTTTCACTTAAAGCACAATAAAAATTTTAAAGAAAAAAAAAAAGAAGCCTAATGGTCATCCCTGCCTTGGGCTCCATGAAACCTTCCCAGTGGTTTCCATGGATTTCTGCTTGTTTCAACCATGTAGACATGTGACCAGGGTGACTGATGTCAACGTCTCCCAGTTGAACCCACATTTAATGCCATTCCTGTCCTCCTTCACCACAAGAGTAACCCAGTGGTAAGAAAGAATCTGGCAGCTTCTTAACTTCTCTGTACCTCTATTTTCTCATCTACAAAGTGGGGATCTGGTGAGCGTTAAAAGAGTTAACATGTCACGGTCTCCAAACAGTGCCTGGCACATTAGCTCTTCAATAAGCTCGTCAACAGATTCCATATAAAATCACATTTTATTTCTCTCAAGTCTAGTTTTCCAGTCCCAGGAAGGAAAATGTATTTCCCAAAAACATAACGGGTAGCTGCAGTGGCTTCCTTTTGAATATATTGTTGTTGTTAGGTACCATTCAGTTTGTTCGGACTCATAGCGACTCTGTTTATGACAGGACAAAACACTGTCCAGTCCTGCGCCATGCTCACAATTCTTATGCTTGAGCCCACTGTTGCAACCACTGGGTCAATCCATCTCGTTGATGGTATTCCTCTTATCTGCTGACCCTGTACTTTACCAAGCATGATGTCCTTCTCCAGAGACTGATCCCTTCCGACAACACGTCCAAAGTATGTAAGATGCAGTCTTGCCATCCTTGCTTCTAAGGAGCGTTCTGGTTGTACATCTTTCAAGACAGATTTTTTGTTCTTTTGGCGGTCCATGGTATACGGACACCACAATTCAAAGGCACCAACTCTTCTTCAGTCTTCCTTATTCATTTCCCAGCTTTCACATTGCGTATGATGCAATTGAAAATACCATGGCTTGAGTGAGTCAGGCGCACCTTAGTCTTCAAGGTGATATCTTTGCTTTTCAACACTTTAGAGAGGTCCTTTGCAGCAGATTTGCCCAGTAAATATTTTGATTTCTTTACTGCTGCTTCCATGGGTGTTGATTGTGAATCCAAGTAAAATGAAATTCCTTGACAACTTCAATCTTTTCTCCATTTATCATAATGTTGCTTATAGGTCCAGTTGTGAGGATATTTGTTTTCTTTATGTTGAGGTGTAATCCATACTGAAGCTGTGGTCTTTGATCTTCATCAGGAAATGCTTCAAGTTTTCCTTACTTTCAGCAAGCAAGGTTGTGTCATCTGCATAATGCAGGTTGTTAATGAGTCTTCCTCCAATCCTGATGCCCCATTCTTCATATAGTTTAACTACTCGGATTATATGCTCAGCATACAGATTGAATAGGTATGGTGAAAGGATTCAACACTGACCCACACGTTCCTGACTTAAACCACGCAATATCCCCTTGTTCTACCTCTTGATCTCTGTACAGGTTTCTCACAAGCACAATTAAGTGTTCTGGAATTCTCATTCTTCGCAGCGTTATCCATAATTTGTTATGATCCACACAGTAGAATGCCTTTGAGTAGTCAACGAAACACAGGTAAACATCCTTCTAGTATTCTCCACTTTCAACCAGGATCCATTTGACATCAGGAATGATATCCCTGGTTCCACATCCTCTTCTGAATCCAGCCTGAATTTCTGGCAATTCCCTGTTGATATACTGCTGCAGCCACTTTTGAATGATCTTCAGCAAAATTTTGCTTGCGTGTGACATTAATGATATTGCTCGATAATTTCTGCATTCGGTTGAATCACCTTTCTTGTGAATAGGCAAAAATATGGATCTCTTCAGTCAGTTGGCCAGTAGCTGTCTTCCAAATTTCTTGGCTTATGCGGGCACTTCCAGCACTGCATCCGTTTGTTGAAACATCTCAATTGATATTCCGTCAATTCCCAGAGCCTTGTTTTTCACCAATGCCTTCGATGCAGCTTGGACTTCTTCCCCCAGTACCATTGGTTCCTGATCATATGCTGCCTCTTGAAATGTTTGAATGTCAATCAATTCTTTTTTGGCTTAATGACTCTGTGTATTCCTTCCATCTCCTTTTGATGCTTCCTGCCTTGTTTAATAATTTCGCCATAGAATCCTTCACTGTTGCAACTCAAGGCTTGAATTTTTTCATCAGTTCTTTCAGCTTGAGAAATGCTGAGCATGTTCTTCCCTTTTGGTTTTCTATCTCCAGCTCTTTGCACATGTCATTATAATACTTTACTTTGTCTTCTTGCCCACCCTTTGAAATCATCTGTTCAGTTCTTTTACTTCATCATTTCTTCCTTTTGCTTTAGCTACTTAGCCTTCAAAAACAAGTTTCAGAGTCTCTTCTAACACCCATTTTGGTCTTTTCTTTCTTTCTTGTCTTTTTAATGACCTCTTGCTTTCTTCACAGATGATGTCCTTGATGTCATACCACAACTTGTCTAGTCTTCGGTCATCAGTGTTGAACACATCAAATCTATTCTTGAGATGGTCTCTAAATTCAGGTGGGATATACTCAAGGTCATACTTTGGCTCTCATGGTGGTGCCTGGGATAACCTCCCAAATAAACTGCTTGCACCAAATTCTCATCTTAGATCCTTTTCTTAGATTCTTTTAGAGGAACCCAAAATAAACCAAGAGGGAACAAACCCTAATGGCCAGGTAAGGTTTGGATCACTCTGAAAGAACATTCCCCAGTTACCCTCATCCCTGCTTTTCCTAGGACAGTTTGGAGTGTTCTCTCCCCACCTCTTTCCTCAGTGGTTTTTAATCATGTTTGTTTCTATTCTCTGCTAACCAATACCATTCAGGGCTGCTCAGTAGGTCTCTGCTCCTGCAAGTGAATTAGCAATATCTCCTGGATGTTTTTCTAACAAGCATTTTTACACAGGTTTTATGGTGCTCTGCAGCTACTCTTGAACCTAATGAGCTGCTAGACATAGAAAAGGGAAGTCAGCTGAATCTCTGCACAGACCTCTGCTAGCCTCACTCAGTGAGTGATTCATTGGGATGAAAGTGGAGCCGAAGTTAGACATTTGCTTGGACTAAATCTCCTTACAAGTAAATGAATTGGTCAATTTCTCACTTGGCATGTGAGCTGGGTGTCAGTGAGCAACCACCCAGGTCCTTCATGAATGGAGGTGCCCACACACCCAGCCATGAGGGAGGTAAAGGTCAGGATGTCAGCTCAAGGGAGGGACAAGTAAGCATCATGGGATTTGCACATGGTTTCTCAGCAGGACTCTATGTGTTGATTGACTGCCAACCTGTCTCAGTAAATGCCATTATGCTTTGAAGATGAACATGAGATGGATTCAGGAGGGAGCCAGTGAAAATCAAAAATAAACAGTGCCTCCTTGATGTACCAAGGGCTCGATCACCTGGCAGCATTCAGTAGCAGGATCATTTACCAGAGAATTTAGGATCCCAGGACAAGAAAAGAGGAGAACAGGGTCAATCTGGGGACACTGAGTGCTCATTGGAGGGTCAGAGACTCAGATCATGAGACCGGGCTTATTTCCTTTCTCCTGCTGCATCCAAGTGAGGACAGATGAGGATCGAAACTAGAAGGGCTTGAGGTGGGAAGTAAGGGCCCACCCCTATCACACAGGGCTTTCCAACTCTGCGATCTAGAGAAGGAAGTTCTCTAATGTTTCTGCATTGTTGGAAACACCATTGTCAAACTCCATTGTCAAAAGGGTCTAGTTTAAAATCCATCAATAAGAGGCACTTCATAAGATTTGGAAGATGGAAGAGAAGAGGGTGCTGTTATTCTCTTTCATCAGTGGCAAGGTTTATTGATTACCCAATCCTGTGCTGGAGGCTGGGTATGTGTATACCCAGGATGGACGGTGGTAATTCAAAAAGCCCAAGACACTGTCTATCTATACAACATACCTCCTCACTAAACTGTTACCTCCTTGAGTCCAAGAAGAATACTAACAAGGGACACTACAAGGCGGCAAATGTATAGGTACCAAGTGAGGATTACTGATGATTTCCATACTCCAGTTCACCACAGGGCAAAGAAGACAGTTCTAGGGCTATCATGAGAAGGTGGCTCTTAAATTTAAATAGAGCTTCCTAACTTGGAACAGCACATAGGATTGGAACATCTTAATCTGTCTCAACATCTACCCAGATAATGCCATGTAAGAAGTCACTAAGCCTCCGAGGTCATCGCTTACAATGCATTGGGATAAAGAGAGAAACCTAAGACGATAGTGACTTGAAGTTTCTACAGCACCAGCCTACTCAAGGCCAAGTCTCATGGAAATGTGATTTGGGGCCTTATTAAAAATTAACTTAATTGATTTTTAAATTAATTGATTGGTTTGATTCAGTCTGACCAATTGATTTAAACAATAATTAAGTTAATTGACTTCTAAGTTAATATAGGAAGTTCCCATCTTTCTCCACACGCATAGAAATGATGGGTAAAAACAGCCAACATGCTTAAACACATTACTGAGCCTGAAAGCAAGGAAAGAAAATTCCCTGATACCAAAAATAAAACAGAGACATCAAGACAACAAAGAACCCTCTGAGAAACAAACAAAAAAATTCTAAGTTAGTATGCACATGATGATAGAGCTTCAAAACACATGAAGCAAAAAATGATAGAAATGGAAGGAGAAATAGAAAAATCTACAATCATAATTTGGTGATTTTTATACTCCTGTCTCAGTAATTAATAGAACAACCAGAAAAAAAAAATCAGTAATGATAATGAAGACTTGAATGTCAGTATTAACCAACTACTTTTAATTGATATTTATAGAACACCCTACTCAACATGAAAAGTTAACCAAGAAAGATCATATTCTAGGTCTTTAAGCAAATTTAAAAGAATAAAAATAATACAAAGTCCATTCTCCAGCCATAGAGAGTTAAACTAGAAATCAATAACCAATAGATATTTGGAAAACCCCTGAAATATTTGAAAATTAGGCAACATACTTATAAATTAATCATGGGTATAAGAGGAAGTATCAAAGTAAATTAAAGTATTTTGAATGGAAGAAAAATAAAAACATCAAAAAAAATTGTGGAATGCAGTTAAAGCCATGTTTAGAGGAAAATTTATAGCATTAAAGGCTGATATTAGAAAATAACAAAGGGCTCAGATCAGTCATCTAAGTTTCCATATTAAGAAAGCAAGAAAGAAGAGCAAATTAAACTCAAAGCAAGCAGAAGGAAGGAGATAATAAAGAGCAGAAGAAAAGAAATTGAAAATAGAAAAACAGTGAAGAAAATCAATGCTACCCAAAGCTGACTATTTGAAAATTCAATAAAATTGATAAACTTCTAGCCAGACTGACCAAGAAAAAAAGTGGAGATACTAAAAATTACAGCTAACATCATACATAATAGAGAAAGATTTAATGTTTTCCCACCAAGATCGGGAACAAGGCAAGGATGTCCTTTCTCCTTACTTCTATTCAACATTGTACTGGAAGCCCCAGAAGTGCAATAACACAAGAAAAAGAAGTAAAATCATAAAAGTAAGAAGGATAAATAAAGCTATTTCTATTCTCAGACAATATGATTGTCTACATAGGCAATATCAAGAAATCTACAAAAAAGCTCCTAGAAGTAATAAATGAGTTCAGCAAGGTTTTGGATTACAAAATCAACATACAAAAATCATTGCACACTAGCAGTAAACAACTGGAATTTGAAATATTTAAAAAATGCCATTTATAATACTACTAAAAAATGTGTGCAGACTGTGTATGCTGGAAACTGTAAAACACCAAGGAAAGAAATCAAAGTAGTTGGGGAAACATAACATGCTCATTAATCAGAAGATTCAATATTGTTAAGATGTCCACTCTGCCTATTTTGATCTTTAGAATCAGTGCAATCCTCATCAAAATCCCAGCAGACTTTTTTTAATAGATCCCAACAAGCTGATTCTAAAATGTATACGAAAAGGCTAAGGAACTAGAATAGTCAAAACAATTTTGAAAAATAAAAACAAAGGAGTCACACCACCTGATTTAAAGACTTACTATAAAGCTGCAATAATCAGGACAGTGATGTATTGAAGAAAAGATAAACACATGATAAGTGGAACCAAATAGAGAGCCCAGAAATAAACCCACACAAATACAGTCAACTGGTTTTTGATAAGCAGGCAAAGGCCAGTCAATGGAGAAAATATAATCCTTTCAACAAAAAGTGCTAAAAAAATTGGACATCCATGTCCAAAACAATAAATCTTGACTAAAAAAAAAAAATTTTTTCTATTCCTCATACCGGATAAAAAATTAACACTACATAGGTCATAAACATAAACACATGCACAAAAAAATAAAACTTCCAGAAGAAAATATAGGAGAAAATCTAGGTGAAATTGGGTTAGGCAAAGATATTACCACAAAAGCGTAATCCAGAAAAGAAAAAAAAAATAAAATGATAAATTAGACTTTATCAAAATTAAAACCTTTTTCTCTGCAAAAGACACTGCTAAAGAGTAAGAAGATAAGACAATACTTTAGAGAAGAATTTCAATTTGTAAATGTAAAAGGAAGAAGAGAAATATAAAAATCACCATTGGTACACCACAACAAAAATCAATGCAGATAAGAGCCACAAAAAGGTGGTAAAATTAGTAGTCAAAAGTTTGAGCAGACTGACAAGGATCACAATAGAGGGTTCCAGACAGAGCAGAAGAAAACTGTAGAATAAAATTCGAATTCACAAAAAAAGACCAGACTTGCTAATCTGACAGAGACTGGAGAAACCTCAAGAGTATAGCCCCTGGACACACTTTAAACTCACTGAAGTCACTCCTGAGGTTCACCCTTCAGCCAAAGATTAGACAGATCTACAGGGCAAACAATAACACACTTGAGGAACGTGCTTCGTAGTTCAATCATGTATACAAGAGTAAATGGGCACACCAGCCCAAAAACAAAGACAGGAAGGCAGAAGGGAGAGCAAAACTGGATGAATGCAAACAGGGAACTCGCAGTTGAGAAGGAGAGAGTGTTGACACATTGCAGGGTTGGCCACTAACGTCACCAAACAATTTGTGTATTAATTGTTTAGTGAGAAATTAATCTCCTCGGTAAACTTCTACCTAAAACACAATAAGAAAAAAAAAAAAAGTTTGATTCAGAAACAGGATATTTACATAGCCTCAAAATATCTTCCCCAAAATGCTCAGTTAGTAATTACAAAGGGGAATATAATAACTTTACAATGGAGAATCCTGGCAGATACCACTTTAACCAAGTGGTCAAGTCTAACATTACTGGTTATATATGTCAACATTACCTACTTCCTGATATGATGCACTGAGAAAGGTACATCACTTCTGAACGGATCTTGACAAATGCATAGCCATGTATCCACTACCACAGTTCCATACAGACCAGGTCCATCTACGATTTAGGTACTAATATTATCCCCGTTTTGCTGTTATTGTTGTTAGGTGCCATGGAGTCAATTCCGACTCACAGCAACCCCATGTACAACAGAAGGAAACATGGCCCATTCCTGAGCCATCCTCGTGATTGTTGTTATGCTTGAGCCCATTGTTGCAGCCATTGTGTCAATGCACCTCTTTGAGGGTCTTCCTCCTTTTTGCTGACCCTCTACTTTACCAAGCATTATGTCTGTCTAGTTTTTTTAGTTATCTAGTGGTACCAAAAGGGGATGACTTTAACAAACAGAAGTTTATTCTCTCACAGTCTGGTAGGCTAGAAGTCCAAATTCAGGGTGTCAACTCCAGGGGAAGATTTTCTATTTCTATTGACTCTAGAGGAAGGTCCTTGTCATCAGTCTTCCCCTGGACTAGGAGCTTCTCAGCGCAGGTACACCAGGTCCAAAAGGCGTGCTCTGCTCCTGGCACTGCTTTCTTGGTAGTATGAGTTTCCCCCACTCTCTGCTGGCTTCCCTTTCCTTTTATCTCTTGTAAGATAAAAGGTGGTGCAGGCCATACCCCAGAGAAACTCCCTTTACGTTGGATCGGGGTTGTGACCTAAGTAAGGATGTTACCTCTCTCCCTAATCCTCTAATCTTGCCTCATTAACCACAGGCAGAGATTAGGGTTTACAACACATAGGAAAATCACTTCAGACGACAAAATGCTGGAGAATCACACAATACTGGAAATCAAGGCCTAGCCAAATTGATACACATATTTTGGGGGGACACAGTTCAATCCATGACAATGTTATTCTCCAGGGACTGGTCCCTCTTGATAACATGTCCAAAATATGTGACATTTTATATATGAGGAATCAAAGGCAAAAAGGGGTAAGTAAGTTTGACTGAGGTGATCCAATGAGTAAGGAAATAGGTGAGCATTTGCTCGTGCTTTCTTGGCTCCAGAATACCGGCTGAAAACCTCTATGCTATCTTGGATTTCCACACCCAGCCCAAGTCTACGGCAACATTTGGTTGCCAGAAACCCTGCCACTAAGGGTTGCCAAATGTGCATCTTCTGGGATTCTCAGCCATAGGAACAACCAGAGGCATGTTGAAAGCCTGACCCAACTTTATAAAAAAAGATTCATGAGGCCAAAAACAGCATCTCTTTTCACACTCTCTGAATAGGATGGGACTGGGGAGCATAAAGGGAGTAGAGCTTGACCTCCGGCTCAAAATTTACTGAAGATTCATTTAATCCTCCTGTCTGTGACCCTTTGAAGATACACATCACATCCTACCCATCTCTATAGCTCTACTACTTAGCACATGACAGTTTAATCAGCAGTTGTTGAATGAATGCCTGCATCAATGAATGAGTGATTTTAAAGTAAATTTAAATATCAAGAGTACCAGAGAAGAGCCATTGACTGCAAGACATGCTCCCTCTTTCAGTTGACGTTCTACATCCTTTCTACTAACAGGGTCTCAAGCATCATGGCCCCCACAGGCTGCATCAGAGGCTGTACACATGCCTGACCTGTGAGCTAAATTACTGATAATCTCATGGGGCTTAGAGCTTCTCCACAGTGCTGATGGCCAGATGGAACTCTATGGCAATGCAAGACTATATGAAGCAAACACATGGGTGGCGGATGGGCAGATGGATGGATGAACCAAAAGACTACACTGAAGTAAAATAAAAAGCTACATTTACACACTCCTTGAGGACGGGACTTTTCATCCTTATAGCTATATACCCAGTGCCTAACACAGTGTGTTACGCATAGTAGCTTCTCCTTAAAGATTTGTTGAATAAAGGAGAAATGAAAGGGAAGTAGCTGACAAACGGTTTCCCTATGCCAAAAAAATAGGTAGAGACATCCCTAGCTTGTACATAGATATACACTTTGAAGCCTATGTTCCAGTTTCTCCAGCAAGCACTGTTGTTGTTAGTTGCCGTTGAGTTGATTCTGACTCGTGGCGACCCCATGTATGCAAAGCAGAACTGCTCCATAGGGTTTTCAAGGTAGTGGTGACCCTTCAGAAGCAGATCACCAGGCCTTATATTGAGGCACCTCTGGGTGGGTTTGAATAACCAACCTTTCAGTTAGTAGTCCAGTGCTTAACTACTTGTGCCACCCAGGGCACCTCAAGAAAAAGGTGAGGAAAATTCAAAGACCAAATGCTTTTAGGTTGACTTTTACACATACAGCCCATATAAGTTGGAAACATCTAGGCTTACTGAAAACTCTGAGGTGTACAGAGTAGAGGGGACAGGAGTTCCCAATGGGTCCCGGAGAAGATCTGCTGGAATATCATCAACTATCTTCAGCCCAGCCACAAGAAGCTGGACCAATGGCATTCAGAGGCACAACACTCCTTACACAACCAGAAAAGATAACATTGCTAACAATGTCCAGGGGAGACCTTCGCCAGAGGAAGTTGGCCTGGATTCACATGGAAAAGCAAGCAGCCAACAGTCTGTGGCAGCAGATGTTCTTGGCAAGACCATATGAAACAGAGAATCGTATTTTTAATGTGCATCACTTTCATTTGGTCATGTTGGATTCTGGTGGGGAGAAGGGGGCAGGGCTATCTTCTACAATAATTGCTTAGGCAAGATAATGTTTATTGAGTTAAAAAGAGCATCACACTGTCCTTGAAATCAGTATGAATATGCTTGATTTAAAAATAACTGGAGTGTTGCTTGGTCCCTTGGGCATTCCCCAAAGAATTCCTGCCAAGGAAGAAGCTCTGCTCCTCTGGGGCAAGAATTTATAAGACTGCATTTCATACATCATAAAATTATTTCTGTCCAAGCGAACTTTTCTCTTTAGAACACATAAAACCATAATGAATAGCCAAGTTTTGAATAAAGTTCTTCATAGAGGCAGCATGCAAATGACTCTCAAAATCTGAAAATTAGGATTCTGGGCACCCTGCTTGTCATGGTGGAGTAAGGCTTTGTTAGCAAAACCCAGTTTCAGGGTTTGCCCAAACCCACCAGGCACACACCCATGAATCATTCATGCCAAATCTGCAGAGACTGCTGCAGAATCCGGCGTATTTCTTGTACAAAATTGTCCAGGGATTTCTCTCTCCTGTCACTCATTCCCTCGCCCTCCACCCCTGGTTCCCCAGAAAGAGAAGTCCCTCTCAGAAGAGAAGACAGTTCTAAGGCTGAGGGAACATGGGGCATGTTTTATAGAAGTGAGCCTTTCTCTTTAAGCCACACAAGACCACAATGAATAAGCCAAGCTTTGAATAAAGTTCTTCATAGAGACAGCATGCAAACTTTGACCCTCAGAATTTGAAAATTAGGATTCAGGGCACCCTGCTTTTCAAGGTGGAATAGTACTAAAGTATTAAATTCACCACTCTGATTCACCTAGTATGCAAAGGTACTGAGAACTTGTCCCGTTATCATCTGCTACCCTGGGTGGGCAGAATGACAGTGTAGTGAGGTTATGTTGGTCATCTTATATTTGTGACCTCAGATCCATTCTCCACCCTTCTCTGCCCTGGGCGGCAACCCCAAGGAACTGCATGGTGGGGGCTCCTTTTCAGCCTGCATTCCAGTGGGCTCACCTGGTGGGAGGCATTGCCACGAACAAGGAGGGTGGAGGAGAGGTTGGGCTATCTTTTCCCTACTCCCTCCCTGCTTAGTGACACTTTGCTGTCCCTGCTGAGTGGTTCCTTCCCCCCATTTACCACCTCTCCCTGGGTTCCAATAACATTATTCTCTCCCCTTGACTCTTCAAGCCTAGGAATGGTGAAGATTTTCTGCTCTTGTTAGTCTCTGGTGTCTAAATGTCCCTGTTGATTCCCATAACCCTGCCTTTACCTCCGCAAGTCTTTCCCTCCTCACTGCACTGCACAGAACTGTGCTTCCTGGCAGGGCTCTTCCGAGGAAGCGGTGTAATGGAAACAGTAATAATCTTGGATTATTCATCTAGCTGAGTTCTAGATGTTGCTCTGCTTTTAACTAGATGTACGACCTCGAGCAAATTACTTTGTCTCTCTGGGCCTCAGTCCGGGGCAGATTATCCAATAGACAAGGTAAGCATCTTGTTTACCAGATTATCTGAAGTGAACAATTTCACATTTTTTCACCACTTTAAGGTTTCTGCTTCTAGGTATGGCTGGCATCTGTCTCTCTCCCAATCCCATAGCACCTTCCTATAGAATCAAAGCTTTTCAAATTCACAATCCTTGCTTACTTACTAATCCGTAGTGAACAGTTTCACATGTTTTTTACCACATCGGCCTCAGTTACCTCCTCATAAAAAGAAGAGGGCTGAATCTGCCCAGAGAAGCCCACACCACTTCACGGCCTCTCTCTTTTTCACACAAACACCAGCAGACCCTGGGTATCGCTTCAGACCCTGGGTCTTTGAGGAGCATTGTTTGAAAGCAAGACAAATTAGTCATTCTTGTCCTATTTGTGACTTTGATATTGGATGTATGAAGATGATTACATGACCTCCCCTGCAGAATTTACAAAATGATGATAGCAATTCACATAACGAGAGATTTTGGGGTGTTCGCCAGGCTCTCTGGAGATGCCAGTGAGCTCCTCCTCCTAACAACCAAAGACCTGGAGGCCTCGAGGAAGCTGAGACTGGTGTAAAAATGCAAAGGGAAGTGCCCTGGAGAGCTAACTGGAGACTAAGAGACGCCTTTAAATGTGAGAAGAAAAGAAGTCAGACACAAAAGGTCACATGTTATAGGATTCCATTTATATGAAGCACGCACAATAGGTAAGTCCACAGAGACAGAGATCAGATCTGTGGTTGTCAGCAGCTGGAAGAAGGGTGAATAGGAATTGACTGCTTATTGGGTACAAGGTTTTCTTTTTGGGTGATGAAAATGTTTTGAAACTAGATAGAGGTGATGGTTGCAAAAGATTGTGAATGTACTAAATGCCACTGAATTCTAATTTAACATGGTTGATTTTATGTTATATGAATTTCACTTCAATTTAAAGAAAATGAGCAGAGAAGGCAGCTGACCACTGAGCTTCCCATGTTTCTCTGAGTTGTCTGAAGCCTGGGGGTCAAGTGTCTCATGGTAATGAGCATGGGGAGTCAACAAAGGTCTGCCAGACAGAACTCCCTACAGGGCCTGTCTTAGTTATCTAGTGCTACTATAACAGAAATGCCACAAGAGGGTGGCTTTAACAAACAGAAATTTATTTTCTCACAGTTTAGGAGGCTAGAAGTCTGAACTCAGGATGCTGGCTCTAGGGGAAGGCTTTATCTCTCTGTCAGCTCTTGGGGAAAGTCCTTGTCTCTTTGAGTTTCTGCTCCTGGGTGATCTTTATGTGGCTTGGCATCTCTCTTCCCCCATCTCTGCTCTCCTCACTTGTTTAATCTCCTTAATATCTCAAAAGACATTGACTTAAAATACACCCTACACTAATCCTGCCTCATTAACATAACAAAGACAACCCTTTCCCAAATGAGATTATAGCCACAGGCATAGAGGTTAGGATTTATAACACGTATTTTGGGGGGACATTATTCAATGCATAACAGGGCCTCTCAGAGTTTGATTTTCATACTCAGGTCTTTCTTGATGTCTAAGCCCTGGGCAGGGGTGGCATTCAGCATATTCAGCCACCATTATGGCTCAGACTTCAACCAATCAGAGCAGACCCCAGCCATATAAGGGTCCTCCAGTCTTCTGATATGCAGGGGTTGCCTTTTTGGTGAGATCCAGGAGGGTCCTGGAGAAATGGGAAGGGGGGAGAGGCAGAGAGGAAGGAAGGTAGCACTTGGGGCCAGGGGAGAGGCTCTCAGGCTGTGGCTGTTACAATATAGTATTTTGCTATTTTAACAACCAGTACACCCACACTAATCGTCTCTGCTTCCAAATGACAATGTGAACCCAAAATAAAACAACACATAGCTGTGTACCCACTGGTTACCTCTTGTCTTTCCACTCCAAGCCCACCCTCTGTTCTCTGCTCTGGGTCCTGTGATTCTTCATGACTTTCAGCCCAATACATGCCCCCTCCCTAATAATGCTTTGGCAATTTCAACCCTAATTCCTTTCTCAGCAGCTGAGAAAGTCAACACAGAAGCTTCTGCAAGTACAACTGCCCAAACTCAAGGAGCCAGAGCCACTTCTCCCCAAGGTCTTTGACAAGTGCCCTTTAGACAGATCGGATGTGAATTGTCCTTTAGTAGAGGCCACACACTCTCTCACACAGAAACAAGCAAAAGGAGCCCCGTTGCTTTTCAAGAAAAGTAAGTATCAAAAATCAGGCTGGGTTCCCTAAAAACAGAGTCAGGGATCCTATGAGGGCGTAAGGGAAGCAGGATAGACCAGGAGGGAAGCTCAGTAAGAGTGTGGAGGCTGAAGACTAGTTGGCGCCTGATTCCGTGGGATGTTGTCATTGTTAGCCGCCATCGAGTCGGTTCCAACTCATAGCTACCCTGTGTACAACAGAACACTGCGCCATCTTCACAATTGTTGCCATGTTTGAGCCCATCATTGCAGCCACTGTGTCAATCCCTCTCGTTGAGGATTTTCCTTTGTTTTTGTTGACTCTCTACTTAACCAAGCACGATGTCCTTCTCCAGGGATTGGTCCCTCCTGATAACATGTCCAAGGTATATAAGACAAAGTCTTACCATGCTCCCTTCTAAGTAGCATTCTTGCTGTACTTCTTCCAAGATAAATTTGTTCATTCTTCTGGCAGTCCGTGGTAGATCCTATATTCTTTGCAAATACCATAATTCAAAGGCATCAATCCTTCTTCATTCTTTCTTATTCATTGCCTGGCTTTCGCATGCATACGAGGTGATTGAAAATACCATGGCTTGGGTCAGGCACACCTTAGTCGTCAGAATAACATGTATGCTTTTCAACACTTTAAAGAGGCCTTTTGCAGCAGATTTGCCCAATGCAATACATCCTTTGCTTTCTTGACTGCTGCTTCTTGATAACATGTCCAAGGTACATGACACAAAGTCTCACCATTCTCACTCCTAAGGAGCACTCTTTGGACAGATTCATCTGTTGTTCTGGCAGTTCATGGTATATCCAATATTCTTTGCCAACTGAGAGCTTGATTTTGAATCCAAGTAAAATGAAATCCTTGACAACTTCAATATTTCTCCTATTGTCACGATGTTGTTTATTGGTCCAGTCGTGGGGATTTTTGTCTTCTTTATGTTGAGGTATAATCCATGCCAAAGGCTGTGGTCTTTGGTCTTCATCAGTAAGTGCTTCAAATCCCCTTCACTTTCAGCAAGCAAGGTTGTGTCATCTGCATATCACAAGTTGTTAATGAGTCTTCCTCCATTCTTGAGGCTGTGTTCTTCATATACTCAAGCTTATCCAAGAACTTTTTTTTTTATCCAAGGGATGCTGGGGCACAAATTGCTCCACAGACGTGGTCCACTCCTGAAGTAAGGAGACTGGCCCTAGTTTTGTACCTGCACATTATCAGCCTTGCCTGTGGGCTGCTGGAAGTGGGGAGGGTGAACACCTCTCAGGGAAATAGCACCCATTTCTCTGAAGGTAAATCTCAGGAGAAGAGCACAGCTGTGAGCCCCCTTGGCCAATGCTCACTGTAGCCTGGAGGTGGGGGCATGGTACACCAGTTGGGGGTTGGGCGCTGGGGGTGTGGTGCTGGGGCAGGAGCACCAGCTGGGGGCATGGTGCTGGGGGTGTGATGCTGTGGGCGGGAGCTAGCTGCAGGCGTGGTGCTGTGGAATAGCACACCAGCCTCGCAGAGAGAGGGTCCGCGTGGGGCACCAACTATGCTGTCCCTCCTGTTTGTAAAGCACCTTGTAGCCTCCCTAGATTCACATAATCCTCTTACCTGATCCTCACAGCATCCCTGTGAGCAGTGGTGTCACTGAGGGATGGGGTGTGCAGGAAGGTGCAGATGCACCAGGAACACTGTTGGAGGGAGTCACACCAAAGTGACTGTCTATAAAATTTTTGTGCAGTGTTTCAGCAGAAATTTATTATTTTTTATAAAAATATCCCCGTAGTTAGTTATAATGACAAAAACATTTTTTGTAAGCACAGCTTACATGTATCAATATAACTACAAGGCTAAAACTCTATACTAATTTACTTTTTGAACCTTCTAATACACTCAGGTCAGAGCTGTCATTATAACCCAATTATGACGACACTTCATGTCATGTGGTTTCATCCGCACGTGCTACCAGCACACTCTGTTTTTTCATTGCTGCCAGTGTTTTCACAGTTGTTGATTTTGTCAAATTTCCTGGTGTTTTAGCTACAATATTGTTGTAATTAGTATCTGTGAACCTATATCGATAACTTTTTTGAGAATAAGTTGCAATTAAGAGAAGGAGGAATATATAAGAGTTACGATTTACGAGTAACATTAGAACAAAAAACACAACTAAGGATTCTGGACGGTCTGGTACGGAAGGAGGTCCATCGGGAGGGTGACATGGTGAATTACCACTGTGGGTGACGCCAACCCTAATGACGCCACTGCCTATAAGGCAGGCAGGACAAGCTCCTTTGAAAAGTGATTAACAAGTATGTTTGAGGTAACTGAGGCGTTTCAAATCACATAGCAAAAATCTGGGGCCAAAATCCAGGCCATAAGTGTCTTTTCCAGAACAATATGTTCGATTTATGTTGATAATTAAACTAAATGGCTTACTTTAAGAAATTCTTATTTGGAGTGAGGCCAACTTTTGCACGTTTCCATTCATGATTAAAAGCATGTCCCCTGGCTGTTCTCCGTAACAGTCACAGGCTTACTTGGAAATGAAGACAACTCTCTGGGAACTTTGACCTCTTATCTCTACTTTCGTAAATGTAATTTCACACAGGTGGGGCCTCCAGGGGGCTGAGTACTTTGGCCAAGGCACCATGGCTTGGGTGGCTCCCAAGTTTGCTCTAGAGCTCAAGCCTGGTGGTCTTTCTGTCCCGTAATCCTACAGTCATTCAATAAACATGGGCTGAGCCCTATCACGGACTGGCCTGTGCTAGGAGCTGAGTAAAGGAACAATGGTGAACAAGGTCCAGCTCCTGCCCTTAGAGGGAATTCGAGTCTGGTGGAAAAACTGTTGCACAAATCACATGGAGGCCCAAGGCAACACCTGAATAGAAGGGGTGTGTCCTAGGTATGCTGCGAGCACAGGAGCAGGAGCACCTCAGGCTTCCTGGGGAGACCGTACAGAGAAGCAGGGTAAGAGCTGAGCTCTGAAGGGTCTTTGGATAAGCAGGAGTCTGGCAGACCAGAAGAGAAAGGAATATTCTAGGAGATGCAAGGAGCTCCATGGACAAAGGCATGAGTAGGCATGGCATGCCCAGTGTCTTAGTTATCTAGCTGCTATAACAGAAATGCCAAAATTGGGTGGCTTTAACAAACAGAAATTTATTCTGTCACAGTCTAGGAGGCTAGAAGTCCAAAGTCAGGATGCCAGCTCCTGGAGAATGCTTTCTCTGTCAGTTCTGGGGGAAAGTCCTTTTCATCAGTCTTTCCCTGGTCTAGGAGCTTCTCAGTGCAGGGATCCCAGGTCCAAAGGATGCACTCTACTCCCACTGCTTCTTTCCTGGTGGCATGAGGTTCCCATCTCTCTACCTGCTTCTCTCTCCTTTTATCTCTTGTAAGATAAAAGGTGATGCAGGCCGCACCCCAGAGAAACTCCCCTTACATCTGATCAGGGCTGTGACCTGAGTAAGGGTTTTGCATCCCACCCTAATCCTCTTTAATATAACCTAATCTTGCCTTATTATTTTTTTTTTAATCTTGCCTTATTAGGATTTATAGCATATAGGATAATCACATCTGATCACAAAATGGAGGACGGCCACATAGTACTGGAATCACGGCCTAGCTAAGTGGACACACATTTTGGGGGAACACAATTCAATCCATAACACCCAGGAAGCTCACCACAGCAGAAGTATCAAGTGCAAGGGGCATGTTGGTGATAAGTGGGACAGGTCAGCAGGGGCCAAGGAATGAGGCCCCTTGAAAGGTCTGTATGTGCAGCAGTGATGTCTGGGGAGGGGCTTCAGAGGCCTCAAAGGATTTCAAGACTTGTGTAACGGCAGCCCTGCCTGGAAGCATGGTATCTGATGATTCTCAGGATCTTTGAGCCCCATACATGGAGGAAAACAACCAGATACTAACAATACTTATTACAGCAACTGCCAGATATTAAGCGCTCTGCATGCAGGGCCCCAGAATGAGCCTTCCCTGTGTTAAGAATAGAGTCAGCATTTTAGTGCAACATCTATTTGACTTATCTCACTCTGTGAGATGAAGACGTGAACGTGCTTTCAAAAACAGAACCACGCACCATCCTGGCCTGCCAGTGGGCCCAGCTCCTGCAGGAAGCAGCTCTGAGCCTCTGGGATGAACTCAGCCCTCCTGGGGCTCTGCACCACCTCTGGGCACCCACCCCTTGCCCAGTCTGGAGTTTCTGAGGTTTCCTGAGTTCCGTGCCTACCCTCCTTGGTGAGCTGGGGACACATCTGTAGCCCTCACCACACCTAGAACTGCACTGCGCTCGCTGAGGATGCTGAGTAAGCAAAGATTGATGGAGGCAGCTCTCCCCTCCACCCCCGAGCTCAGCTTCAAGGTACAAGCTGTGCATGCCCTTCCTGACAGCTTGTCTGTCTACTGTGTCTCCCCTGGAGGGAGAGCAATTGATTCCCTGGCATCTTACCTTCCCTGGGATCAATTTCTCCTGGCATTTGTCAGACTCGAACACCTCCTCTGCTGCCCTTCAAGAGGCAACTTCTTTTCATGGAAACTGTGAACACAGCCCATCTGAAGGGAGATTGCCTTTTTTCTGTACTTCTCTGCTTTTCAATGGAGAAAAATCAAGGCCAAGGAGATCAGAGAGAGAAAGGCTAAGCTACAGCCAAGAACAAGGTCTTTGGGTGAGCAGTCATCCCTCTGGGTAAGAGATGGTAGCCTAACAAGGGATCAGAGTCAGCAGCTTCCTATGTGTCAGAATTGACTCGATGGCAATGGCTTGGTTTGATATTTTTAGTCAGCATAGAAAGGAGTCCTGGTGGTGCAGTGGTTAAGTGCTTGGCTGCTAACCAAAAGGTCAGCAGTTCAAACCCACCAGCTGCTCCATGGGAGAAGGACATGGTAGTCTACTTCTGTAAAGATTTACAGCCTTGGCAGCCCTATGGGGCAATTCTACTCTGTCCTATAGGGTTGCTGTGAGTCTGAATAAACTCAGTGGCAGTGGGCTTTGTTTGGTGGGAGTGAGCATAGAATCACATGGGAAACTTGTTAAAAACAGATACCCTGGCCTTAGCTTTAGAGAGCCTGATGCAGTTGGTATGGGCTGATGCCCAGGAATCTACATCTTCAACCAGCACCCAAAAGTGATTCCATTGCTCATGGATGTCAAAATTAAAATAAAACAATTGCCATGGAGTCAATTCCAGCTCATGGCAGCCCCATGTGTCAGAGTAGAACTATGTTCTATAGGGTTTTCGTGGCTGTGACCTTTCAGAAGCAGATCACCAGGCCTTTCTTCCAAGGTACCTCTGGGTGGGTTCAAATCACCAACCTTTCAGTTAGCAGCCAAGTGTTTAACTGTTTTCACCACCTAGAGACTCATCATGGATGTCAAAGTGGTGGTTTTTATATGGACTTTGGAAAGACACCTGTGTTAGAAGCTGTTATGGATTGAATTGTAGCCCCCCAAAATATGTGTTATAAATCCTCACCCCTATGGAAACCCTGGTGGTGTAGCAGTTAAGAGCTACAGCTGCTAACCAAAGGTTGGCAGTTCAAATCCACCAGGTGCTCCTTGGAAACTCTCTGGGGCAGTTCTGCTCTGTCCTATAGGGTCGCTATGAGTTGAAACTGACTCGATGGCAATGGGTTTGGTTTGGTTATAATCCCACTTGGGAATGGGTTTTTTTTGTTATGTTAATGAAACTGTATCAGTGTACACTGTGTCTCAACTCAATCTCTTTTGAGATATAGAAAGAGCAGATTAAGCAAGCAAGCACAGAGGGGAAGATACATGCCACACAATAGCCAAGGAACCTAGGAGTACAAGCTGAAAAGACACAAAGACCTTCCCCCAGCCTGGACAGAGACAGAGAGATTTCCCCTAGAGCCAGTGCCCTGAATTTGGACTTCCAGCCTCCTAAACCATGAGAAAATAAATTTCTGTTCATTAAAACCACCCACTTGTGATATTTTTGTTATAGCAGCACTAGATAACTAAGACCAAAGCCCCACTCTTTGACCTTGAACAAGTTACTTAAAGCTTTCTAAGCCTCGACTTCTCCCTTTGTAAGATGACAGAGTGCACTTTGCATGGGTTTATTGTGAGGTTTAAAGGAGATGATGCAGGAACAATGTTCGGCATAGGCTTATCCCTGACAGTTTCGAGGCCCAGGGCAAGAATGTAAACAGAGGCCCCTGGCCTGCAGCCCACCCACCTTCAATTCCCACCCAGGTTCCATTCCATGCCACTGGGATCTTGAGCTGCCAAGTGTGGACACCCCAGACCACATAGCCAAGCTTTAGTCACACCCTCTGGGAACAGCCTCCCATGGCCCCCTTTGGACCCAGGGGTGTGCAAACTTGCGGCATGGTCTGTCATTGGGAATATTTTCTCAGGGAAGAGGCCTGCATAGGAGGACCATTTGAGCAGAGAATTCTAGGGTTCCCAGTACAGAGAGGGATGAAAGCTTTAGGTAGACACATGCCCTTGGACCACAGACATCCCATGCATTGAAGAGGGTGAAGTAGGAGGAGAGCCAGAACAGGGTCCTCCAAAGCTCAGGGTCCTCCAAAGCTCAGGGTCCTGCAAAGTAAAAGCTCTCCAAAGTTCAGGCCCAGGGCAGGGTCCCTGGTAGCCTAGATCCAAGGACAGTCCTGCTTGGCAAAGGGCTAGCACACTCAAAGTGCCCAAAATCACACTGCCACTGGTAGCCCTAACATTGGTATTGGTATCACTACTTCTGAGCTCGTGCTTTCCCACAACCCGAAGCTGAAGCCAAGGACAGGGGGGCATGGCATTTACCTTACACTCACTCAGCATCGACCATGGGTGTCCAGGGATTCAGAATTCTTTTCTCAAACACAGCTAAAGAAGGAAGAGGTGAGCTGAGGAAGAAGGTAAGGTGACAGGCAGGTGAGCACAGAAGGGTAGGCTTGGCAGAGAAGTTGCCACCAATGTCCCTGGCTGGGCCTGGATGACATCAGCATCGTCCTCTTGCCCAGGGACAAGGAAATGTGGACAATTTAGTAGAGGATTGTCTCCCCCTTTGTTTCTTTCCCGGAGAAGAGCAACTTAGGGCTTAGCCTTGACAGTGAGACCACTAAGTGTGTCATTACAGCCAAGGTCAGGGGCACAGTCTCCTGGAGGAGGCCAGAGGCTGCTCTGTGCAGACAGGCTTCTCTCGGAGACAGGAGCAGGGTGCGTGAGTCTTAGGACAGGAAAAGTCAAGAGCTAAACACTTTCGAGTTATAAAAAGACCACAGTAGACATAAAGATACAATTGGGAAGACAGATGCCGTATGAGGATCATCTAACAAGCCAAGGAATACAAGGAACCAAAGAATGCTCGGGGCTACCTACAAGGAAGAAATCAACATGGTAAAGACCCTGATTTTGACTTTTAGGCTTCCAGAACTGTGAGAAAATAGAGTTCTGTCTTTAAAGCCACTTACTTGTAGTATTTGTTACAACAGCACTAGGTAACTAGGACAATAAGCATTTGATAAATGCTTAAAGAATAAGTAAAATAATTTAAAAGTGAATGAGAAGGAGGGAAGGAAGACTGATTCACAAAGCTCACTGACACCCTGGTCCAAGCCATACCCAGTCAGCCGAGAAACCAGGTGAAAGCGCAACACCAGCAAACCCTAAACCCAAGGGCCCTGATTCCTTCCAAGAAAGACTCAGTGGGTGTTAGCCCTGACGCAGGCTCCAGTGAGGCCAGAGAGGTGGTGGGAGAAAGAAGTTTGAGAAGGATTTGGGAACACAACTGACATTAAATGACTCATTTTCAAAAACTATCAAGCTAAATTTAAACCATACAGTGGATCACATGAATAGTATATATATGACATAGATATTTATGTATATATATATAATTATTATTATCCAGTTTCCTTGGAGGGTTTGACAACTCCCTCGAGATCTAGTTTATGACAGGGAAGCTATTTTCAGACAGACATGTTGAGAAACCAAGTCTAATGAGGCCCTTGGCGTGTGCCCTTGGTGCTCAGAAGGCTGGGTGGCCCTTCTCATTGGCTCCTCTGAAGTTATGTGGGCACAGCCTCCCCTTTTGCTCATTCAGAGCAGCACTGGGATTCTCAGCCAGGAAAAAGTTCCCAGAAAAGAGATGGGTCATAAAAGATGAAGGCCAGAAAAACCAGAAGAAAGATCAAGTATTCTAAGGAATCTAGGGAATGAAGCAACTTTGTTTTCACGATAAATTAATTTAGGGAGCACAGGCATCCATTCTCTTTCAAGTCTGCTTTAGGAAAGATCCACAACAGCCCTGGCAGAGAATGATCAGGATAACATTGCAGTGGTTCCAGTGTTATGCCCATGCATTCTCCAGATTCAGAGCAAGGCTGAGCAAAGGTGCAAAGTAAATCAAAACTGAAGGCTTAGAAAAGGAGCAGGACACCAAAAGAGTAAAAAGAGAACCTACAGACAGGGAAAACATTTTTGGCTATGACATATCCAACAAGGGTCTAATCTCTAAAACCTACAAGATACTGCAACACCTCAACAACAAAAAGACAGATAATCCAATTAAAAAATGGGCAAGGGATATGAACAGACACTTCACCAAAGAAGACATTCAGACAGCTAACAGACACATGAGAAAATGCTCTCAATTACTACCCATTAAAGAAATTAAAATCGAAATTACATTGAGATGCCATCTCACCCTGATGATACTGGCACTAATCCAAAAAAACATAAAATAATGAATGTTGGAGAGGTTGTAGGGAAATTGGGACTCTTAGGCACTGCTGGTGGGAATGTAAAATGGTAGAGCCACTTTGGAAAATGATATGGCCCTTCCTTAAAAAGCTAGAAATAGAAATACCACATGATCCAGCAATCCCACTCCTAGGAATATATCCGAGAGAAATAAGAGCTGCCACACAAATAGACATATGCACACCCATGTTCGTCACAGCACTATTCACAACAGCAAAAAGATGGAAACAACCTAAATGTCCTTCAGCAGATGAATGGATAAATAAACTGTGGTACATAAACACAATGGAATACTGTTCAAAGATAAAGAAAATGATGAATCTGCAAAACATCTCACAATATGGGTGAATCTGTAGGACATGCTGAGTGAAATAAGTCAGTCACAAAAGGACAACTATTGTATGAGACCACTATTATAAGAACTCAAGAAAAGGTTTACACACAGAAAGAAACAATCTTTGATGGTTACAAGGGAAGGGCAATTCCCGTCCAAAAGCAGGACAAGAAGGCAGGAAGGGACAGGAACTGGACAGATGGACACAGGGAACCTGGAATGGAAAATGGGAGTGTGCTATCACATTGTGGGCATTGCAACCAATGTCACAAAACAAAATGTGTATAAATTTTTGGATGAGAAATTATCTTAAGCTGTAAAATTTCACCTAAAGCACAATTTAAAAAAAAAAGAAAGAAAGAAAAGGAGCAGGAAAAATCCCCCCTGGTCAGAAGGTGCTCCATTCCATTCCAAACTAAACATGAGTCTGCTGGGTCTCACCATGGACTTAAGGGCTCCCCAACTTGCTCCTGAAGTAGCCCTCCCAACTCAGCACCCACAGCAATCACTGACAGGAAAAGCCGTCCAGTGCATCTGACTGTTATCCAGGTGTGGTGGATAATATCCTCCAGAAGGCTCCTATTTCTGTCAAGAAAAAGTGGGGTACACAGCCTGGCCTTCTGCTGCTTAGTGGGCTGCAGAGCCCCAAGTCCTGCTGTAGCCCATCCTACCTGGGACAGCCCCGTCTGTAAGCCTCTCCACACACAGAGCTTCCCCTCAGCCAGTCTCTTCCATGAGCCTATCTGAGCTTTTCCAAATGAGCTCCTGAATCCTTCTCAAAAAATTTACCAAGACTCCGTATGTGAAACTGGTAGAATATTAGAGAAGAGAAGGAGGGTGGAAAAGAAATGGGAGAGGGATTCAGAGAAAAACAGAAACAGAGGTAAGAAGGAGGGAGGGAGGTGGGGAGGGAAGAAACAGAACATTTCTTGAGCCTCCTCCCAACAACTCTATGAAATCGACCTTATTATCCTTTACTTTACAGACAAGGAAGCCAAAGCTCAGAGAAATTAAGTAACTTTTAAGACCACACAGCTGATGGGTGCCAGAGCTAAAATTTTAACCCACAATTGTCTGGCTCCAAAATTCATATTCCATACATTTTCCTGAAAGTCAAAAGTGAATTCATTCCCAAGACTGTTGGAAATTAGACAATTGCCTGAGAATACTAAAATCCTCAAGCCACAAAGTGATTCCAAACTTACCAAGCTTACCGTGACCAAATGTCACACTTCCCTAGACTTGGCAACTTGCCTGTCCTACCTGTATTGGATATATCTGGCAGAATTCTCCCACAAAACTAGACTCCTTGGCCTAATTTGAAACTCTGTGTGTGTGTGTGTGTGTGTGTAATCTTTCTGTTTTTTTTTTCCTCTAGTGCTGAACTATAGTAAACCAGAGTAGGGCTGCAGGGAGGGTGAAATCCTGAGAAAAGAAAGCAAGGAAAAAAAGTAACAGGTAATATCTTGGGGGTGGGAGCACTACTGGGGAGCTGGCATTGTTGGAAAGGAGGCATGTCCTCCCTACTTACTACCCTCTAGTAATGGCATCCGCATGAGAAATGAAATCTATTAGGCAAGGACACCATACTCTGCTTTTCTTACTGGCTTGAGAACTTCTAAGCAGCTCCAGACCAACACTTCACAGATAATATACACTTCCAGCTGAGCCAGATAAGGAGAGAGCTGTAAATGGACCTCTCACAGTCAAAGGGAGGTTGCTTTGCTTCTTGGGGCTCTCCTAAGCAGAGGCACCCTAAAGGAAAACAAGGCTTGCAATTTTCCAGAGCCACTAAATGGGTGACAGATGTGAGTAATGAGCCATTAGGATAAGTAGGAACGGCCAGGACAGTTAATTTGACTGAACAGACAAAATGAAGATGACTTTTTCAAGGGGATAGAAATGAGCAAGGAATAACTTCGGGTCCCCTTGAGAATCAGAGGTGGAGGTAAGATCTTTCTCCTGTCGCTACTGTGACTTCAAAAGATATGCTTAGATATATAGCAAGAACCATGTCAAGGTTCATGGCCTTTATCCAGAAATAGTACTCCAAAGATTTTTCTAAAAGAAATTGGTATACTTGAGCAAAAAGTATATTATATGAAAAAGGCATTAATTGCAGAATTACCTAGAATATCCCAAAATTGGAAATAACCTGTCAAACAAAATGGAAATAAGTTAGTCACAGTGATTGTATTTCTGCTATAGACTCCTATCTATCTGTAGAAATTATAGTTATAAAGATTACATAGAAATATTAAATGATGTTTATGATAGTTTTAAGTAAAAAAAATAGATTTTGTACATTGAACACTTACTTTGAGCTCAGCACTATGATACACTATTTATTTATGTTATTTCTTTTTATCTTCACAGAACCCTGTGAGTGGGGAGAAGGCTATAATATCCTCATTGTACAGTTGAGAAAATCAAGACTTAAAGCTGCTTAGTAATTTATCGCAAAAGACCTCTTTAAAGCATTAAAAAGCAAATGTCACCTTGAGGACTAAGGTACGTTTGACTCGAGCCATGGTATTTTCAATTGCGTCGTATGCACACGGAGACAACCCTGGTGGAAAAGTGGTTAAGTGGCATGGCTCCTATCCAAAAGGTCGGCAGTTCGAATCCACCAGGCACTCCTTGTAAACTCTATGGGGCAGTTCTACTCTGTCCTATGGGGTCACTATGAGTCAGAATTGACCTGATGGCAATGGCTGTGTGGTGTGCGTGCATGCGGAAGCTGGACAATGAATAAGGAAGACCAAAGAAGAATTGATGCTTTTGAATTATGGTGTTGGTAAAGAATACTGAATATACCATGAACTGCCAAAGAACAAACAAATCTATCTTGGAAGAAGTACAGCCAGAATGCTCCTTAGAATCGAGAATGGTGAGACTTTATATCACGTACTTTGGGCATGTTATCAGGAGAGATCAGTCCCTGGAGAAGGACATCATACTTGATAAAGTAGAGGGTCGGCAAAAAAGAGGAAGACCCTAAATGAGATGGATTGACACAGTGGATACAACAATAGGCTCAAACATAGCAACGATTGTGAGGATGGCACAGGACCAGACAGTGAAAGGATACACACCTTTCCTGACTTTAAACCATGCAGTATCCCCTTGTTCTGTTCAAACAATTGCCTCTTGGTCTATGTGCAGATTCCTTATGAGCACAATTAAGTGTTCTGGAATTTCCATTCTGCGCAATGTTATCCATAATTTGTTATTATCCATACACTAAGAATGCCTTTGTATAATCAATAAAACACTGGTAAACATCTTTCCAGTATTCTCTGCTTTCAGCCAAGATCCATCTGATATCAGCAATCATATTCCTCATTCCACGTCCTCTTCTGAATCCTGCTTTAATTTCTGGCAGTTACATGTCGATGTACTGCTGCAACTGCTTTTGAATGATTTTCAGCATAATTTTACTTGTGTATGATATTGATGATACTGTCTGATAGTTTCTACATTCTATTGGTTACCTTTCTTTGGAATGGGCACAAATATGGATCTCTTCCACTCAGTTGGACAAGCAGCTGTCCTCCAAATTTCTTGACACAGATGAATGAGCACCTAGAGCTCTGCATCTGTTTGTTGAAACATCTCAATTGGTATTCCATTAATTCCTGAAGCATTGTTTTTCACCAATGCCTTCAGTGCAGCTTAGATTTCTTCCTTCAGTACCATCAGTTTCTTGATCATATGCTACCTCTTGATATGGTGGAATATCGACCAATTCTGATTGGTACAGCAACTCTGTGTATTCCTTCCATCTTTTTTGGATGCTTCCTGCTTCGTTTAATGTTTTCCCCATAGAATCCTTCAATATTGCAACTCCAGGCTTGAATTTTTTCTTCAGCTCGTTCAGCTTAAGAAATGCGAAGCGTGTTCTCCCTTTTTGGTTTTCTAACGCCAAATCTTTACACACTGGTTAAAATACTTTGTATTATAATATGTACATGGACATTCCAATAAAGTGTACCAGGGAGCTATTAGAATTCTTTAAAGAGTTTAAAAAACCCATTGCCATCGAGTTGATTCTGACTTATAGCGATCCTATAGGACAGAGTAGAACTGCCCCATAGGGTTTCCAAGGAGTGGCTGGTGGATTTGAACTGCCGATCTTTTGGTTAGCAGCCAAACCCAAATCATCCGTTCTAACATATTAAAGTTTACAGTTATCAGAAACTTTCTCACCAAGGCAGCAGCTGTATTCCAAGCCTTCATCTAATGAGTCATGAGGCTAACATTTGTAAATGAAAAAAGGGCAGGGAGGAGAGAGACCATCAAGCCAGTGTTCCTAAATGCAAAATGCTCAACAGCTCAGCCTCCCCTGGCTTTATAGATAAACAGCGTGACCTTTTTAGGTCAGAAAGGAGGAGCAGTGTACATTTCATTTCCTTGTCAAATGTTGGGTTTAGGACCAAGTTTTTCTGTGTTTTTTTTCAAGATGACCCACAGAATATCACAATAAATTATGGGAGTCCTGTGGCCAATCCAGATGTTCAAACAAATGATCTTGCCTCTTTTCCAAACAAAATACTGTTAAACACCCCACCCCAGGAGGGGAAATCCCCACTTTCCCTGGAATGTTGCATCTCCAGGCTACTGGGAAATGGTGCTGTGTCCAAGGACGACGGGGACTGTGAAAGCAGGGCATGCCCCTTCTCTCCTTCCAGTCATTTCAGAATGAATTGAGGCCGTTTCTCTGAATCCCTTCCCGGGGGAAAACCTCAGTGGAGAAAAATGCAGTCAGCGTCCATATGCTACAGTACTTTCAATTCACTTTCTCTTCTTTCACTATTCCCAAACATCCCTAAGAAAAAAATCATGTTTCCCAGGCCCCACCAGCCTGGGGATAAAACCAAGGAGGCCATAAGAGTCATGTTCCCACCCTTCTTAAAAAATATTCACTGCCCCGCCAACCCTAACATTCAGGGGGGTCTGGTGATTATTCTCTTTACAGAGTTGCTTTAAATAACTCTTCGGGGTGAATTTAAAATAGAACTTGAGTTGCAAAATTCTGGTTTACATGCAACCTTCCAAGAATAGGTCAAGTACATGCAAAAAGCCTACTCAATGGTAATTTTACTTTTAATCTCTCACAAGATATTTAGTTAAGCAATAAAATACTGGGGGAAAAAACACCTTTTAAAATCTCTGTTGTGTCCTGTTTGATTTGCTTTTAAAAGAACTGCTACAAAAGATCTTTAACCAATCACCTGTCATTAAGTCAATTCCACTCATGGTGACCCCATGTGCACCAGAGCAGAACATAGGGTTTTCAGTGGCTGATTTTTCAGAAGTAGATCCTCAGGCCTTTCTTCTTAGGTGCCTCTGGGTGGACTCAAACCTCCAACCCTTCGGTTAGCAAGCAAGCACATTACTTCTTTATGCCACACAGGGACTCTAAAAAAAAAAGTTCTTTACAGAGTTGAGAACATCGGGGAGCTCTCTGCCAAATAGGAAAGGTGAGAAGGAGAGAAGGAAAGGAGGGGGAAGGAAAGGGAGGGGAGAGAGGGGGAAAGAGAGAGTCTTTCTCTGACTCCACAATGGAATTGTGATTTTTTTACATCCATCCTATCAACATCACCAGCATCAATGCAAGCACACTGGACCAAAGAAGAGTCAATGGTCCTGCCAGCGCTAACACATCAGCAATGATTCAGGTACAATGTTCATTTATGAAACTCCCCGAGGCAGGCGGACTCAAGGTTGGTAACAAGCACTGCCACGAACATACGAGTTTTACATGGACAGACACTGTAGTAACTTGTCCACTGTTATTTCCCTGATGCCTGGAACAATGCTTGGCCCACAGCAGCCACTGGGTAAATGAGCAAGTGATGTTTCTAAGACACTTACTATCTAGTTAAAGGTGTCACAAACATGGACAAAATACCACACAAAATTTGAGTACAAAGGGAAACAAATGAGTGGGGCAGACAATAGCCATATCAGCTCAAAAGAAAGAGGGTGCTCAGAGGGGTTTTAGAAAGGGGCAAGGCTAACGATTTCACCCATGGGCAATTCCAGACAGACAGACCTTTTTCATTTGTTCCCCCATCAGGCTGAGGGTGGGGATGAAGACGATATCTACAGAATTGTGGCAAGGATAGTCTCATAGGTGACAGTGCTTACAGATGCCAACCAATGGCTCTGCTGATGGGAGTTGCCCTCAGGAGTATAAATCCTTGTTCACTTTCAGTGCCTAAGTGTGGAACTGCTCTTAAAGATGGCCTACTGGACCCTCCCCTGGTCCAGAAGGCACAAAAAAGTCATGAATGAATTGCTTCCCTTTATAAAGAGCTGGGAAACACACCCTGCATGGAAAACCATCTTCAGTGTTGACTCACCATTGGTAATAAAAGGAGGCAAAATGAAGAAAAAGAACCTTCCCTCCTCATCTACTGTTTAGCAAAGTAGGCTGCCAACAGAGTCCAAGCAGCGCTCATAAGCCTGGGTGACGATGGATGGACAGAGAAGATCGATGAATGGCTAGAGGCTAACCTTCTGAACTGGCTGTTTGAGGACTGGCTCCCTGTTCTATTCAGAAAATTACTCTGTTCTTGAATAAGACAAAATCACTCTCTGCTTTTCTTCATTTTTACCTCTTTTTGTTTAATACACCTTTTTAAGTGAATAGTTTAAAAGGTATATAATGTTGTCATGTTATGTACTAACCAGGAACCCAAGCAAACAATCCATTCACCCAAAATATCTGAAGTACGAGGCATTTGCCTAACACCATGCCCGCACTCTTAAAGGCACTCATCATGCCAAAACTAGGCCTTTACCTGGGAGCGTGTAAAATATTCTCACGTCAACAACCCCCTACAAAAGGCATGGCTTATTTGCTGCTTTGTTTAACTTGTTCATTTATTTATTATAACTGAGATGATGCTGGGAAACGGGAATTGAACAGTCCTTACCCGTTCCCAAAACAACATAGCCCAAACAAACGGAAATTTTAAAGGCATGGAGTTATTTGCATTAAGAGAGGCAATGTTGGCTTGTTCTTTTAAATAGAGATTAAGGAAACAGCTACTTTATAATCTGTTTTTTCCTAGTTGTCAGACTTACTAGAGTTTGAATTGTGTTCTCCACAAATGTATGTTGGAGCCCTAACCCCTTGTACCTGTGAATGTGACCTTGTTTGTTTTCAAAGACGTTAACATGAGACCATACTGGAGTAGGGTGGGTCCTAACCCAAAGTGAGTGACTTCTTATAAAAGAGGAAGAGACACACAGAATCACACAGAGAGAAGATGGCCATGTGATGACAGAGCTATGCTGCAAGTGCAAGCTAAGGAACACCTTGGGCTACCAGAATCTGAGAGAGAAAAGAAAGGATCTTCCCCTAGAGACTTTGGAGAGAACATAGCCCTGCTGACACGCTGAATTTGAACTACTAGCCTCCAGAGCTGTGAGACAAAAAACTTCTGTTCTTATAAGATAAGCCACCCACTTTGTGGCATTTTGCTATGGCAATCCTGGGATACTAATACAAGGCCCCTCATTTTTATTTTCTTTATGCCAATATTTGTCATCTTTGTATAACATGGATACAAATTGGGAAGTAAGGTTGGAGATTGATTAGCCTGATGTTTCAGAGGGAAAATATTGAGTGTCTCCCACAGAAATTTCGCCTGCCTCACTAACTGCTGGCTGCCATTTATATTTGCTTAGTGCTGTGTTATCTCCACCTTCAAGAAAATACATAAAAATGCAGCCTTTTGTAAATGTCTGTCACCTAATTGCCTATAACCCAAACACAGATTATTCTGTGATGATCCCCACTGGTGTAATACACATGGCAACCACCACAGCCTGTCCTAGTGGCAGCTGCTGGCAACCCTCATGAGAAGGCTAGACAGTTGACTTACTAGCCTGTATGTAAGGGAAAGAAACTGCTGCCCGGGCAGCCAGTTCTAGAAACTTCTGGATAAAGATAAGGTTCACCTGACAGACTCACCAGACTCTCATGGCCATGAATTGGTGCAGATCATCGGCCTGGCTTCATTTTCTGGTCCATGGGCAAAGAAAGGCAAGGAAATGACCCAGAAAGTCATTTGGGCATGCAAGCCTGGACATATCTAGCCCTTATTTTCCACCTGATTTTATAAAGAAACCCCCCAGCCAACTAGAGAGAGCCTGTCATGTGTCAGACACCACATCCACTTGGAACGTATAGAGGAGGAGATCATCAATTAGACCTGATAATAGCCCTGTGGGGTAATTATACTCATTCTCCACCTTAGGTGAGCAAACAGTGGTTTCCGACAGGAAACAGGACTTTCCTAAGTCGACGTAACAAATGAGTAAAGAAGCTGAACCTCAAAGCTAAATATGT
Source organism: Loxodonta africana (assembly GCF_030014295.1). NCBI lineage: Eukaryota > Metazoa > Chordata > Mammalia > Proboscidea > Elephantidae > Loxodonta > Loxodonta africana. The sequence continues at coordinate 23,715,249 of NC_087357.1, forward strand.
CTAATCTCCAAAGCCTATGCTTTTCCACTTATAATCCCCTATCTGGACAGAAAGAGGCCTGTCCACAGGAAGAGGTACTAATTTGACAAAATTCAAAGTGGTGGTATGATTTGAGAAAGAGATAATAGATGAACATTCACTTGTAGGACACCAGGTTTGTTCTCATGGGGCTCCAAAGCCCCACTATACTACTTCCTAATCCCAGTACCTCCTTATCCTGTCTGCCAATGCCTCATCAAGATCCGGGCCAAGGCCCAGGGTCTGAATCCATTCCCAGCCTTGTTAAGTCAAAATATACAGGCCTATACAATAGAATCTTTCAGACTGAGGGTCTCATCTTCCAGCACTATATCATATAATATTTCTCTGCTTCTCATAAGGTTTTTACTGGCCAATTCTTTCAGTAGACCACCAGGTCCTTCTTCCTAGTCTGTGCTAGTCTGGAAGCTCCAACGAAACCTGTCCACCATGGATGACCCTGCTGATATTTGAAATACTGGTGCCATAGCTTCCAGTATCAAAGCAACACACAAGCCACCATGGTACAACAAACTGACAGGCTGTGGCATAGCTGCCTCCTAAAAGTAGAGTTAATCTTAATGATGTGGATGGAGTAAAGGTTTCAGGACCTTCATTTGCTGATGTGCCATGACTCAAAATGAGAAGAAATAGTTTCAAACATCCATTAATAAGTGGAACATGGAATGTATGAAGTATGAATCTAGGAAAATTGGGAGTCATCAAAAATGAAATGGAACACTTAAATATTGATATCCTAGGCATTAATGAGCTGAAATAGACTGGTATTGGCCATTTTTGAATCAGAAAATCATATAGTCTACTATGCCGGGAATGACAAATTGAAGAGTTAACAATATTGGCTGATGCAGGAAGCATCAAAAGAAGATGGAAGGAATACAGAGTCACTGTACCAAAAAGAATTGGCTGAGGTTCAATCATTTCAGGAGGAAGCATATGATTAAGAACTGATGGTACTGAAGGAAGAAGTCCAAGGTGCATTGAAGGCATTGGTGAAAAAAAAAGCTCTAGGAATTCACGGAATACCAATTGAGGTGTTTCAACAAACAGATGCAGCACTGGAGGTGCTCACTCATCTGTGCCAAGAAATTTGGAAAACAGCTACCTGGCCAAATGACTGGAAGAGATCCACATTTGTGTCCATTTCAAAGAAAGATGGTCCAAAAAATGCAGAAATTATCAAACGATATCATTAATATCACAAACAAGTAAAACTTTGCTGAAGATACTTCAAAAATGGTTGCAGCAGTACATCCACAAGGAACAGCCAGAAAGTCAAGCCAGATTCAGAAGAGGATATGGAACAAGGGATATCACTGCTGATATCAGATGGATCTCGGCTGAAAGCAGAGATACCAGAAAGATGTTTACCTGTGTTTTATTGACTATGCAAAGGCATTTGACTGTGTGGATCATGATAAATTATGGATAACATAGTGAAGAATGGAGATTCCAGAACAGCTAACTGTGCTAATGAGGAACCTGTACCTAGACCAAGAAGCTGTTGTTCAGACAGAACAAGGGGATACCACATGGTTTAAAACCAGGAAAGGTGTGCATCAGGGCTGTCTTCTTTCATCATACTTAGTGCATCTGAATGCTGACCAAACAAACCAAGAAGCTGGACTATATGAAGAGGAATGCTGCATCAGGACTGAGGAAGACTCATTAACAACCTTCGATAGGCAGATGACACAACCTTGCTTGCTCAAAGTAAAGACAACTTGAAGCACTTACTGGTGGAGATCAAAGACTACAGCCTTCAGTATGGATTATACCTCAACATAAAGAAAATAAAAATCCTCACAATTGGACCAATAAGCAACATCATGATAAATGGAGAAAATATTGAAGTTGTCAAGGATTTCACTTTTCTTGGATCCACAATCAACACCCATGGAGGCAACAGTCAAGAAATCAAATAACATATTGCACTGGACAAATCTGCTGCAAAAGACCTCTTTAAAGTGTTGAAAAGCATAGATGTCACTTTGAGGACCTAGGTGTGCCTGACCCAAGCCATGGTATTTTCAATTGCCTCATATGCATGCAAAAGCTGGACAATGAATATGGAAGACCAAAGAACAATTGATGCCTTTGCATTATGGTGTTGGAAAAGAATATTGAATATATCATGGACTGCCAGAATAACAAACAAATCTGTCTTGGACGAAGTACAGCCAAAGAGCTCCTAGGAAGCGAGGACAGCGAGACTTCATCTCAGATACTTTGGACATGTTATCAGGAGGGACCAGACCCTGAGGAAGGACATCATGCTTGGAAAGGTAGAGGGTCAGTGAAAAAGAGGAAGACCCTCAATGAGATGGATTGACACAGTGGCTACAACAATGGGCTCCAACATTGCAACAATTGTGAGGATGACACAGGACTGGGCAGTGTTTTGTTCTGTTGTACATAGGGTCACTATGAGTTGGAACTGACTCGACAGCACCTAACTACAGTAAGACAACATACAATAGAATAATAGGCAACCATTTACCACATAATGTAACTACAGAGATTTTAACAATGAAGTAATTGCTTTTGAAACAAAGTTAAGTGAAAAAAGCAGTTGAAAAATCTAAACACCATGGATTTTAAATATGTAAGACTGAATATGTATGCCTTGATGGAGTAACTATGAATGGACATGCCCTCCCACTGTAAACAACCAGAAAGTTGGAAAACTTTATAAAACAATAGTTTCCAGATATTGGACAAGAGTCATTACACAACTGTGATTACTGAAAAAAGGAAAGCAAGACGAACCTTGTTTTTGTCCTACCTCTTAACTGGAGGCACTTCACAGACCACAGCACAGAAATGGGGATCCCATGTTGAGCACAGTAACCTTGCCAGGTTAAGGAGACAGAGGTCTGAGTTTAAGTAGGCTGGAAAGCTGGACTTCATGGGATGGAATTCCAAAGAGAAGAGAACTATGCAGAGAAAGACCTCCAGAAAACTCTTTAGTGGTTTCTTTTATTCTGTTGTCAAATACTAAGGTGTGTATTTCATTGTCGTTGAGTTGATTCCGACTCATAGAGGCCCTATAGGACAGAGTAGAACTGCCTCACAGGGTTTCTAAGGAGCACCTGGTGGATTCAAACTGCCAACTTTTTGGTTAGCAGCCATAGCTCTTAACCACTAGACCACCAGGGTTTCCAAGATGTGTATTAGTAGGGTGAAACTGTACAAAGACAGGCGAATAAAGATTGGGGATCTGAAAGCTGAAAATTTCCCAGAGCTGAAAAGACAGAGAAAGTTAAGTTCTGACCAGCCAGTGTAGAGACACATCATTGATCACCCAGAGCACTCAACAGAGAGCTGAGAAGGTCCATGCCACAGTAGTGGAGCTAAACTAGACCTAGAGTAAAGGCTACTGTAGAAGTGCACTAAAAATTTTAAAAAACAAGCCTCAAAAGGATTAGGCTGACCCCATAATATAACTGCCTTCCATAACAAAGCCTGGTACTCATTAAAGGAAATTTTAAAAATTACAGCATTCAACAATATAAAATTCAAGATGTCCAGTATCCAATCAAAAATTACTAAGCAAACAAAGAAGCAGAAAAATGTGACCCATAACTAGAGAAAACCCAGTCAATAGAAATCATGGAAATAACAGAAAAGGATTTTATCACATTTATTACAAACATGACAGGAGACTTTGTGGTGCAGTGGTTAAGCACTCAGCCACTAACCAAAAAGCAATTCAAACCCATCAGCTGCTCCATGGTACAAAGATGTGCCAGTCTGTTTCCATAAAGATTTACAGCCTTGGAAACCTTATAGGGCAGCTCTACTCTGTCCTATAGGACCACTATGAGTCAGAATTGACTTGACAGCAATGAGTTTGGTTTTGGTTTGGTATTATAAAGGTGATCAAGGATGAAGAATAGTACGAATATAATAAATACAGATATAAAATATATGAAAAAAGAACCAAATGGAACTTGTAGTTATGAAAAATACATCAGAAATGAAAAATTTACATCAAAAATGAAAAACTTATTGAATGTGATTATTAGCATGTTAGAAACAACATTAAAAAAAGATCAGAGAATTAGAAGATTTAGCAATAGAAACTACCTAAACCGAAGCACAGAGAGAAGGGAAAAAATTTTTTTGATGACAGTCCCAGTGATCTGTGGGACAATATCAAGCAATCTATTTTAAGTCTAACTGGCATCTCAGAAGGTGGTATGGGGTGGGACAAATCTGGAGAATAATGGCAAAATATTTCCAGATTTGATGAAATCTATAAACCTACAAAAACCCTGGTGGCATAGTGGTTAAATGCTACAGCTGCTAATCAAAGGGTCGATAGTTCAAATCCACCAGGCTCTCCTTGGAAACTCTATGGGGCAGTTCAACTCTGTCCTATAGGATCTCTATGAGTCGGAATCGACTCGATGGCACTGGGTATGGGTTTATAAACCTACAAATCCAAAAATCTCAATGAATCTCAAGCAGTATGAACCCAAATAAAACCACACCAAGATATACAATAAAATTTCTGAAGACCAATGATAAAAAGAAAATCTTAAAAACATCCAGAAGCAGGAAAAAAGACATATTACATACAGATAAACAAGCTAGGAATGACTGCAAACTCCTGTCAGAAGCAATGCAAGCCCAAATGGCAGATTTAAAGTACTGAAAGAAAACATAAAAACTTGTTAACCTATTTAAAAATGACAGCAAAATAATGAATTTTTCAGATAAACACAATTTGAGTGACTGTCAATGGAAGACTTGAACTACAAGAAAAGTTATAGAAAGTTCTTCAGGCAGGAGAAAAATTATAACACATGGAAATCTGGGTCTAGACAAAAGAAATAAAGAAATGGTAAATATACAGGTAAATATAAAATATTTGTTCTCATTTAAAAGCTATATATGGAATTTCAACAAAATCGAAGGAAGACCTAATGTGATACTCTGGTGTTGGATCATTAAAATATAACTGGAGGGAGGCAGAGCCAATATGGTGCTATAGACAGAAGCTCCATGCCATTCCTCTAAGCCAAAGACCCAAAAAACTAAGTAAAAGAGATACAAACATCACTCCTGGAATCCTAAGTGTCAAATGAAGGGATAAAGAACTCATCCAAGCACCAAATGGAATTAGAAACAGAGAGAGAATGAGGAGAGTTATGAAGTGGAGGGCCCACCATCTTGGACCTCTGCCACCAAGAACAGCAGACAGGGAGTACGGGAAGGCAACTTCATGGAGGTCCCAACAGGAGACAGAGCACCCAGTAAACAGAGAAACACACTTTCCTATTCCCCATCCATCTTCCCTTTACACAGTCTCCATCACTTTCTAAAGGGCCACAGTCACTTGATTGGAGAGACAGCAGCTCCTTGCCACCTGGATTCACCCTGCCCCACTGGTCGGCTCCTTCAGTGCCATTTGTTGTTGTCATTGTTTTGGCTTTTTTGTTTTTTCTCTCTCTCTCCCTTCCTTCTTTTCCTTTCTCCTGCCCAGCTAGCACCACATGCTGTCTCCACCTCTTTCTGACAGACTGTGCCACACTGCTCAGTTAGAGAGCCACTGGAACACATCTTTCCCACTCCGCACCACCCCTCTGGCAGGCTCCCTCAGTGTCACTTTTTTTCTTTTCTCAGTTTCTTATCTCTCTTTCCCTTCTTGTCTTTCCTTTCTCCAGCCCACCTAGCCCCATGCGCCGTCCACACCCATTCTTAACAGGCCAAGTTACGCCACTTGAATTGAGAGCCATCAGCACACAACCTTGACAGATCTGCCCTGCCTTCACCTGCCAAATCCTACCTTGCCACCATTTTACTCACTTCTGCTTTTTTTCTTTTTACTTCATTTTTTCTCTCTCCTTTTTTTTTTTTTTGCTTCAGTTTCTCTCTCTTCTTTCTGTCCCCCTTAGCTCCACACATCACATCTTCTCCCTTCCATCTTGCCTATCTGCACTGTACACTGAGTACTGTACCCCCAAGTGTCACAGGCACAGACCACCAAACCCCACCCTGCACCGCTCCCAGCCCCACCCTGTTGACCCCACTACATGCCACAAACAACCCATCCCTCTGCCCCCCCCACCCCTGGCTGGATCTGCCTTGCTGCACCATACCTGAGCAACAGGCACTACCCACCTGGACAAGATGGTGAGAAATACCGTGCCCAGAGACAAGCAAGCAACAAAGCACGCCCAGCCTGCCTGCCCAGACAAAACCAAATAAAACAAAAAAGCAGGATGAAACAAACAAATCTACAATCAATAAAGAAAATAATTTCTGAATGTCCTAAAGACAGCAGACAATATCAAAATATATAAAAACAAAACAGGACAGGGTGGCTCCAGAAAGCATCCTAAATAAAATACCAGATGACCTTCCAGTAGAAAAAAAGGCACTGAAACTACCTGACAGGGAATTCAAAACTCAAATATTCAGGGCTTTCCAAGAGGTGAAGGAAAACAGACAAAAATAAGGAAAAAGCAGACAAAATCATGGAAAAGACAGAAAAACAATGGAAGAACTCAGGAAAACAATATAGGAACAAAATATCAAAATAAATTCACAACTAGAAATCACACAAAAACAGCAAATAGAAATCTAAAAGATAAACAACAAGATTTCAGAAATGGATAGTGCAACAGAAGGTTTCTGGAGCAAATTTGAAACAATGGAAGTCAGGATCAGCAAAATTGAAGACAAATCCATAGATACAACATTTTGAGGAACAATCAGAGAAAAGAATGAAGAAAAATGAAGAAACCCTGGGAATGATGTAGAATACAATCAAAAGCAAAAATTTGCATGTGATTGGAGTGCCAGAACAGGGGGAGAAAATGTAAAACACAGAGAAGATCATTGAAGATTTGCTGACAGAAAAACTTCCCTAATATCATGAAAGATGAAAAGCTGACCACCCAAGAAGCTCAACAAACCCCATATAGGACAGACCCCAAAAGAAATCACCAAGACATATCATAATCACGCTCACTAAAACCAAAGACAAAGAAAGAATTCTAAGAGCAGCTCAAGAAAAATGAAAAGTCACCTACAGAGGGGAAACAATAAGACTAAGCTCTGATTACTCAGCAGAAACCATGCAGACAAGAAGGCAATGGAAAGAAATATATAAAACCTTGAAAGAAAAAAATTGCCAACCAAGGGTAACATATCCTACAAAACTCTCACTCAAATATGATGGCAAAATTAGGACATTTCTAGATAAACAGAAATTAAGGGAATATGTGAAAACCAAACCAAACTTACAAGACTTATTAAAGGGAGTCCTTCAGTTAAAGAACCAACACCATCAGACAACAACCTGAATCTAGCACATAAGACAGCATCAGCCAGATACCACCCTAGGTAATGAACTCCAAAGGGTAAAACAAAACTAAAAGATTTACAACAGGGAACTGGAGAGGTCAATCTGTAAATGACAACAACATCAAAACAATAAAAGAGGGAATAAATGGTGTAGGTATAGAACTTTCAAATGGAGATGAAATCAAGCCAATATCAAGTAATAGAAGATTGGTTTAAACTTACAAAGACAGGGTTAAATTTCAAGGTTACTACAAAGAAAGTTAACAAACCTACTCATCAAAATAAAGAAGAAAAACATAAGGTTTCAGTAAACACAAAATCTACAAAAATGAAAGAAATGAAAAAAAAAGAAATTCAGCACAGAAGAGTAAGAAGAACAAAGAAAATGTCAGCACCACAAAAAAAAAAAGTACAAAATGACAGCAATAAACTCATACCTATCAACAATCACACTAAACGTAAATGGCTTAAAAGCACCCATAAAGAGACAGAGAGTGACAGAATGGATTTAAAAAAAACAGGGCCCATCAATATGCAATCTACAAGAGATACATCTTAGAAACAAAGACATAAATATGTTAAAAATAAAAAGACACACAAAAAAAATCAGGCAAACAGCAACCAAAAAAGAGCAGGAGAGGCAATACTAATCCCAGAAAAAATGACTTTAAGACAAATCCATCATAAAAGACAAGGAAGGATATTATGTACTGATTAAAGGGGCAATCCACCACGAAGAAATAACCATAATAAATACACACCCAATGACAGTCTCCAAAATACATAAAACAAATTCAAACAGCACTGAAAAGAGAAATTGACAGTTCCACAGTAATAGTAGGAAACTTCAAAACACCACTATCAGTAAAGGACAGAACATCTAGAAAGAAACTTAACAAAGATGCAGAAGATCGAAAGGCCACAATCAACCAAACTGACTTCATAGACATATATAGAACACTCCACCCAAAAGCAGCAAAGTACACATTCTTTTCCAATGCACACGGAATGTTGTCCAGAATAGACCCATCTTAGGCCACAAACCAATCCTCAACAATACCCAAAACACTGAGATAATAGAAAATATCTTCTCTGATCACAATGCCATAAAAGTAAAAATAAATAACAGGAAGAGCAAGGAAAACAAATCCAGTACATAGAAACTGAATAACACCCCACTTAAAAACCACTGGGAAATAGAAGAAATCAAAGATGGAATAAAAAATTCCTAAAATCAAATAAGAATGAAAACACATCATATCAAAACCTTTGGGACACAGCAAAGACAGTGCTCAGAGGTCAATTTATAGCAATATATGCACACATCCAAAAAGAAGAGAGACAAGATCAAAACATTAGCTACACAACTTGAACAAATAGAAAGAGAACAGTAAAAGAAGCCCACAGCCACCAGAAGAAAGGAAATAATAAAGATCAGAGCAGAAATAAGAGAATAGAAAAACAATAGAAAGAAAACAAAACTAAAAGTTGGTTCTTTGAAAGGATGAAAAAAATCAACACTTTAGCCAAATTGACAAAAGAAAAACAGGAGAGGACACAAATAAACCAAATAAGAAATGAATGGGGGACATTACAACAGATCCAACTGAAACAAAAAGGACCACAACAGAATACCATGAAAAACTCCACTCCAACAAATTTGAAAACCTAGAGAAAATGGACAAATTTCTAGAAACACATTATTTACCTAAACTAACACAAACTGAACAGACCCATAACAGGAGAAGAGATTGAAAAGGCAATAAAAACAGAACTCCCAACAATAACAAAACCCTGGTCCAGATGGCTTCACTAGAGAATTCTCAGAGAACAGCTTACACCAGTACTACTCAAACTATTTCAGGACATAGAAAAAGAAGGGAACTTTTTAATTCATTCTATGAAGCCAGCATAACCCTGATACCAAAACCAGGCAAGGACACCATAAAAAAAGAAAATTACAGACCAATATCTCTCGTGACTATAGATGCAAAAATTCTCAACAAAATTCTAGCCAATAGAATTCAGCACCATATCAAAAAAAATAATACACCACGACTAAGTGGGATTCATACCAGGCATGCAAGGATGGTTCAATATTAGAAAATCAGTGTAATCCCCCACATAAATAAACAAAAGAAAAGAATCACATGATCATCTCAATCGATGCAGAAAAGGCATTCTACAAAGTCCAACACTCATTCCTGACTAAAACTATTAATAAAATAGGTATAGAAGCGAAATTCCTCAACATAGTAAAGAGCATCTATACAAAACCAGGATACCCTGGTGGAGTAGTAATTAAGTACTAACCAAAGGGTCAGCAGTTTGAATCCACCAGGCACTCCTTGGAAACTCTACAGGGCATTCCTACCCTATTCTATAGTGTTGCTATGAGTCAGAACCGACTCAAAGGCAATGGGTTTGGTTTTCGTTTATACAAAATCAACAGCCAACATCATTCTTAACGGAGAGAGGCTGAAAACATTCCCTTTGAGAACAGGAACAAGACAAGGATGTCCTTCATCATTAAACAATGTTTATTTAACCTTCTGCTGGAAGTCCTAGCTAAAGCAATAAGGCAAGAAAAAGAAATAAAGGGCATCCAAATTGATAAGGAAGAAGTAAAACTGTCCCTATTTGTGGATGGTAAGTATACACAGAGATCCCAAAAGACTCCACAAGAAAACTACTGGAACTAATAGAATGATCCAGCAAAGTAGCAGGATATATGATAAAAGTACAAACATCAGTTGAATTCCTGTATACCAATAAAGAGAACTATGAAAAGGAAATCAGGAAAGCAATACCATTTATAATAGCCCATAAAAAATAAAATACTTAGGAGTAAATCTAACCAGGGATTTAAAAGACCTGTGCAAAGAAAACTACAAAACTCTACTGCAAGAAACCAAATGAGACCTACATAAATGGAAAAACATACCATGCTTAAGGATAGGTAGACTCAACACTGTGAAAATATCTATTCTACCCAAAGCAATCTACAAATACAATGCAATCCTGACCCAAGTACCAATAAGGTTCCAGCTACAAATAAATGCAACAGTACAGATAACTCACAAACGTAATGTTGAGTCAAAGAACTAGATATGCATAAAAGTTTAATTCTACTTATAAAAAGTTTTATAACTGGCAAAACTTATCTATGATGTCAGAAGTTAGAATAGCAGATATCTTGGAAGAGGGGGAGGTATTAACTGTGTCTTGATCTGGGTGCTAATTAGATACGTATGTTTGGTTTATGAATATTCAAGTGAAGCACTGAGTTTCAATTTATTGTGATGGAAAATTTGGCAATGACTATTGGTGATGGTTGCACAACACGATTGATGTAATTGGTGTCACTGAATTGTACACGTGAAAACTCTTGAATTGACAAATAAGTTATCCATATTTTTACAACAATAAAAAAATTAATTTCATTGTAATGGTTAAGATTGTGTGTCAACTTGGCTGGGCCATGATTCTCAATGTTTTGGCAACTGTATAATGTGATCATTTCCCTGTTGAAATTTGATATGTGATCAACCCCATGATGGAATCTGCTGAGTGATACTGTCAAGAGTGGGGCCTGTGGTAGCTCACCACCTCCTAAGCCTTCATCTCTCCACCTTCCACTGCCTACTTCCTTCCTGCTCACCTTGCCAAGGTCGTTGCCTTGCTCTGGATCCAGTTGCTGTCTCTTGTCTGACCTCCAGTTCTTGGAACTTGAGCTAGCATCTTACCTGTCCATCTTCGGATTCATCAATCTTCACAGCCTACGAGCAAGAGTCCTGCTTCCCAACCTGCTAATTTTGGGTTCGCTAGCCCCTGCAGCCATGTGAATCAGGAGAAAACTTGCAGTCTTGCCTGCCAACCTTGGGGATTCTTGGACCTTCACAGCCTGTGAGTGGGAGCCCTGCTACCCAACCTGCTGATCTTGGGTTCACCAGCTTTTGCAGCTCCATAAATTGGGAAAGGCCTCTATCCTGATCCAAGGACTTGAAATGTTCCAACCCCTACAATCATGTGAGCTGTTTCCTTGACATAAATCTCCCTATCGGAAACCCTGGTGGCATAGTGGATAAGAGCTACGGCCGCTAAACAAAAGGTCAGCAGTTCAAATTCACCAGATGCTCCTTGGAAACTCTATGGGGCAGTTCTAGTCTGTCCTACAGGGTTGCTATGAGTCAGGATCCACTTGACAGCAATGGGTTTGGTATATATACATATTCATTTATTTATACACACACACACACACACTTTACTGTTTTGCTTCTCTAGAGAACCCAGCCTAAGACATTCATCAAGTGGTACACTTATGATTTGTGTACTTTTCAAAATGTACACAAACCAGACTCAATAAGTTTACCTAACAGAAAAAGGAAACTATGTATACAGTTCTAAAAGGTTCTTAAAAAGGATTAGAGCAGGGGGAGGCAGGTTAACAGGGGAGAGATGTGAGCACCCTCCAAGCCCGATTTACCAATCAATTGGCAGCTCCAATGCTGTGTATGGGGCCAACGAGTAGAAACAAACTGATCAGAAATAAAGGCCCCCCAGTCACCACAGATGAAAAGCTCTGATTAGGTACTGCTCCTCTTAGGCAAGAAGTCCTTGCCCCAACACTCTTATCTTTCCCATCAAATTTCCCATTTTTCCTTTTCCTTCTCTAGCTCTTTAGCACAGAAGAGGATTGGAGAGGCACTGCTCACATTAGAATCCGTCCACCCTAAAATGTGTTTCCCAAAAAACTTACCAAATAGGAATTCCAAGATTTAACAAAAAGCCTTCTGGAAAAACGTAGGGTCAAGAAAGACCAACTCTTAAAGCCAGAGAAAATGGACACAGATTACCCACACGTCCACTAGAGCCCTTCTAGGGAAGAAAAGCTGTGAGGACACATGGGATCACAAAGTTCTTTCCATCAGAAAGAAGCATGAAGCTGTGTCCTTCAGCCTGTTATCAATCAAAATGTCTCAGTGATTTCATCTCTAGATAAATATTCACCCTGATGACATTTGGGCCTTGCCTCTGGGCTATAAAGTCAAGATTTAAGAACTCTGTGATACAGGAAGTTTGGGGGTTAATTAGGAATTTGTCCTTAGATCACCAACTAAGCCCTGATTTAATGCCAGGTTCCTTTTCAAGTAGGGGAACAAACAGGGCCATGTGACTAGTTTGTGGAAAGCTTGAGTTGACCTTCTGTGCCTGTCTTAGACCATCTATCTTTAAAATGTCCCCTGCACTGTCTGGCCTCCATGGCACTTCATGAATCAGAATGTCCAGGGGCTGAGCGACTTCCCAAGTTACCAACATGCTGGTGGCTGTCTTGAATCTTCACTTGGCACCTGTGGCACAACACTCAGGATCACCTTCTCTACAGAGTCCTTTCAACCACCGCCCTCACCTACACCAACACAGAGTTGGTAACTCCCTCCCCCACACCACCTGTGCCCTTGTACACAGTAGTTTTATTATTGCAGGACTCCCATGGTGGTATAATCATGAGCCGCCTAATATCCAACTGCATAAATGGTGGTGGTCCCATAAGATTGTAATAGAGTTCAGAAATCCCAAATGGAGAACAGGACATAGTAGACGTAATCAGATGTAGTGAACGAAACAGCTTCCCACACACAAGACGCATATCTCACATCTCTTTTATACATAGCGATTGCACTACCAAGTGTATGATGGTACAGTACATGTATAACCTGTAATACATATGTCTTCATAGTCATAATAAACTACTGGCTTATGTATGTACTGCACTGTACTTTCTATTGTTGTTTTAATGTGAACTTGCCCTACTTACAAATAAAAAGTTTACCATATAATAGTGTTAACAGTGTATGCTTTGACTGGTAGGCAGTAGCATCCAATCTTATGTATCGGGTGTCTCTTGAGTATTGTAGTATTATCTCTCTGTTTAATTTTCTTTCGAAAATATTGCCATGAAGTGCACCGTGGCTCCCAAATGTAGCAAAACCAGTGCTAGCGATAGCAGCAGCAAGAGGCAAAGAAGAAGTATTGATTTGAAAGTGAAACAAAAGGGTTATTAAAGAACACAAAGCTGGAAAATCAGTGAATGCTATTGCTCGTGATTTAGGCATGTCACACTCAACAGTCAGGACGATCCCAAAAACAAAGAAAAAAATTCTCCAAGCTGTTAAAGATCTGCTCCACTGAAAGCTACAAGACTAATGAAAATGCAAGAGGGACCTGCATAAGATATGGAGAAATTGTTAACAACGTAGACTGAGAACCAAACACAAAAGTGAATCCCTCTCAGCACGGCGACAATCACTGCTTGTTCGAGATGTTAAAAGAAAAAGCAGATCAGACTATGACATCAAGCTTAGTGCTAGCTCTGCGTGGTTCAAGCACTTCAAACAACTGTTTTTCGCTGCATAATATGAAAGTAAGTGGTGAGTCTGTGAGTGCTGATGCAAAAGCGGCAGAAGTATTTGTTGGGACCTTAGATAAACTAATTGTAAAAGGAGGTTATTTACCCCAGCAAAAGTTTAATATGGACAAAACCTCCTTATTCTGGAAGCAAATGTGTAAGGTCCTTCAGCCATACTATAGTATCCCATATAGCTTTGTTAAGTATATAATATGGGTTCACACAATGTCCAAATCACGTAACATCCTATTTCACAGAACGTTTCGTGGATTTTAAGCAATCCATAACTGTAACTTTTTTTCTTTTTAATTTAATTCTTTTTTCTTAATTTTTATTGTGTTTTAAGCAAAAGTTTACAAATCAAGTCAGGCTCTCATACAAAAATTGATATACACCTTGCTATATACTCTTAATTGCTCTCCCCCTAATGAGACAGCCTGCTCCTTCCCTCCACTCTCTCTTTTCATGTCCATTCCACCAGCTTCTAACCCCCTCTGCCCTCTCATCTCCCCTCCAGATAGGAGATGCCAACATAGTCTCAAGTGTCTACTTGATCCAAGAAGCTCATTCTTCACCAGCATCTTGTTCTATCCCACTGTCCGGTCCAATCCCTGTTTGAAGAGTTGGCCTTTGGGGATGGTTCCTGTCCTGGGCCAACAGAAGTTCTGGGGGCCATGACCGCCAGGGTCCTTCTAGTCTCAGTCAGACCATTAAGTCTGGTCTTATGAGAATTTGGGGTCTACATCCCACTGCTCTCCTGCTCCCTCAGGGGTTCTCTGTTGCGTTCCCTGTCAGGGCAGTCATCCATTGTAGCTGGGCACCATCTAGTTCTTCTGGTCTCTGGATGATGTAGTCTCTGGTTCATGTGGCCCTTTCTGTCTCTTGGGCTCGTAATTACCTTGTGTCCTTGGTGTTCTTCATTCTCCTTTGGTCCTGGTGGGTTGAGACAAATTGATGCATCTTAGATGGCCGCTTGCTAGCGTTTAAGACCCCAGACGCCACTCTCCAAAGTGGAATGCAGAATTTTTTCTTAATAGATTTTATTATGCCAATTTACTTAGATGTCCCCTGAATAACTGAGTTGTGTGTGTGTGTGTGTGTGGCTGCCTCCCCTACTAGATTTTGAGCTTTACAAGGGTGGGTACTATATGTTATGCATCTTGTTATCCCCAGCTCCCCCCACAGTGCTCTGTATCTTTATTGCCATTTCTGATAATACATATAATGGAAGGCAATATAAACTTCAAATCTTATACAAAGTGCAGGCAGTAAAACTTCCACAGAATCTCACTGCTACAAAATAACCTATGCTAGTTTGGTGCGTATTTGCCAAGAATTTATGTACTAAAAATATATAATTTATTAATTTTTCCTAAAGATGAAATTACTGTCTACATGCCATTCTGCAACCTGTTTTTATCACTAAGCAGTGCACCACTGGAGCGCACTTCCTTGACAAAGCACACGGCTCTTACCTTGTTCTTTTCAACAGCTGCCTAGTATTCCATTGGAGGGAGGGACTGAAACTCCTTTAGCCACTCTTCCATGCTTGAGCTCTTGGATTGTATCCATTTTCTTTGTTATACAAGCGACGCTACCATAAACTTTTCTGTGCATATTTCTTTGTGCCCCCAAGGGAGTGTTTTTCTGGGGTAAATTGTGGAAGTTGGAATGCTGGGTCCTTACTGTCTCCACAGAGAGTGGGTGCAGTGTCTGGAAGAAGCAGTGCTCCAGAAATGACTGTTGCCTGGCTAGACGAATAATGGGAGCCAATAAAAGAAATGGCCCTAAAAAGATGATCTCTGCTTCTTTGGTAAAGTAGTTTTTGAAGACTTGGCCTTTGTGTTGTGCTCAGTCCTTAACATAGGGATTCACACACACACACACACACATACACACACACACACACACAAAACGCTCTTCCCCACTAGGCTAAAGGCAAGGCTCGTGTCTTATTTGTGTTTGTTCAACTCATCAAATGTTTCCTGAGCCTACACTAATCTAGAAGCAAACCGGTTCTGGTGAAAAGCTGGTAGCTCCTGATGAGAAACTGAGCATCACTTATTAGCTAATTTCCTTTTAGGCTTGTCTGTCAAGAAGTTCAACACTCAATGCTCTTGGGCCTACTATTTCTGCTATATGAAGTTGCCCTTCTTAGTATCCCATTATATTGCTTTGTTGCAAAACAAATAGAACTTATGAGCTACTTTTCACAATTTATATAGCGATTTCATGTAATTCTGACAGTTCTATTACAGTTCCAACAGCTGCAGGTAGTTTTTCCTCCCCTGGGAAGCTTGGGAGGCAAGGGCCTGCCATTCTTCCCAGCACCACATATTTGTATATGACTCATGCCTTGGGTATTTTGGGCTGGCATCTATCAGTTTTCCCATCAGCCTCTCTGAATACCTGACTCAGGGCTTCTCATTAATCCCTGATCCCTTTAATCTCCTTCCTTGGAGCTTGCTTAGCAGACTTTCCAATGACATTTGGAGCCCATGGGCTATTCTCTAGCTGACCTTCAGGTGTGTTATTCCCATCCTCTCCATAACTGATGACAAACCCTGGTACCAAGGTGCCCTATTGCCCAGCTCTCTATAAATTAGTAGCCCTACTGACCTGAGTGGGTCTGGCCCCTGCATCTCTCTCCAATCTCACCTCTCACCATTCTATACCACATTGGCCTTCTTTTAATTGCTCATATGTGCTGTATCCTTCCCTGCCTCAGGTCCTTTGCACACGCTGCTGTTCCATATCTGCATGGGATGCTTAGTCTCCACTCAACTTCACCCCACTGACTCCTCTTCATTCCTCAGATCTCAGCTTAAACATCACCTTTGCAAGGAAACCCTTGTGGTCTTCTATTATGAGCTCTCACACCGTCATATTCTCTTCAGAAGATTTATGGCAATAGTAAGCAATTTTTGTGATTATTTGTTGAATGTCCATATCTCTCCACTCCAATTCCCAAAATGCAAGCTCAATGAGGGCAGAGACTATAGCAGGTGCTGTCCTGCATTCTGAGTATGCAGCTGGGAACAAGATACAGTCAGAGTCTCTTCTGACATCCTTTTAGTCTTTCCTTTCTTTCTTGCCTTTTTAATGACCTCTTGTTTTCTTCACATGTGATGTCCTTGATGTCATTCCACAACTTGTCTGGTCTTTGGTCTTTAGTGTCCAATCTGTCAAATCTATTCTTGAGATGGTCTCTAAATCCAAGTGGGATATAATCAAGATTGTTGTCTTAGTCATCTTGTGCTTCTATAACAGAAATACCACAAGTGAATGGCTTTAACAAAAAGAAGTTTATTCTCTCACAATCTCGTAAGCTAGAAGTCCGAATTTAGGGCACCAGCTCCAGGGGAAGGCTTTCTCTCTCTGTTGGCTCTGGAGGAAGGTCCTTGTCATCAATATTCCCCTGGAATAGGAGCTTCTCCCCAGAGGAACCCTGGGTCCAAAGGATGTGTTCTGCTCCCAGTGCTTCTTTCTTAGTGGTATGAGGTCCCCCCTCTCTGCTAGCTTCCCTTTCCTTTTATCTCTTGAGAGATAAATGTGGTGCAGGCTACACCCCAGGGAAACTCCCTTTACGTTGGATCAGGGATGTGACCTGGTAAGGGTGTTACAATCCCAACCTAATCCTCTTTAACATAAAATTATAATCACAAAATGGAGGACAACCAGAGTACCAGGAATCATGGCCCAACCAAGTTGATACACACATTTTTGGGGGGACATAATTCAATCCATGACAGTCATACATTGGCTCTTGCGGACATGTTCTAATTTTTTTCAGCTTCAGCTTGAACTTGCCTAGGAGCAACTGATGGTCTGTTTCGCTGTCGGCCCCTGGCCTTGTTCTGCCTAATGATAGTGAGCTCTTCCCCGGTCATCTTTTGAGTGCCTTTCAACCTGGGTGGCTCATCTTTTGGAACTATATCAAACAATGTTCCACTGTTATTCATAAGGCTTTCATTGGCTAATGCTTTTCAGAAGTAGACCACCGGGTCCTTCTTCCTAGTCTGTCTTAGTCTGAAAGCTCTGCTGAAACCTGTCTGGTATGGGTGACCCTGAGGTATCTGAATACTGTTGGCATAGCTTCCAACATCACAGCAACATGAAGCCCCCCACAGTACGACAAACTGACAGATGAGTGGAGGCATTCAACTTAGAATAACAGTTGGTAGAAATTGAACCATCTGAAGAAGAGGTGTCAATTATAAATAAAGACAATGCACAGAAAACTCAATCCACTGCAGCAAGCCCCAGTTTTCCTGGATTCCAAATAACTAGCCTGAGCAAAGAGCTGAAGTTTTCCCCTAGTGTTTATTTCATTTCCTGTGTGCTAATCTTCAGAAACGACTCGATAAGAATCATCTTTTTCCTCTTTCCAAAAGTTGCACACATCCCTTGGGAATTTTAAGGGTTTGCAAAATCTTTGGCAGAGTCAGTGTAGTTCCAGAATCCCTTGCTCTGGGACACCATCAAATCTACGAACTGGAAATGGGAAATGTCTTAACCCAGCAGCCAAACCCGAAAGCTTCTGCAGCAGAGTTCAGTGTGAGCACCCTCGCACAGGTCAAACATTGCTGAGGTCCAGGGCAGCTGTAATGAGACCACATGATGTACTTGCCCAAGCACATCCATCCCAATAAACAGTATCCCCCCACAGGAGCCACCTTGGGAGATTAAATACTTAGACCTAGTACAAAGCTGTAACCCAAATTATTTTTGAAACTACCACTTATATATCCTCACTGGTGGCAACGTTGACCTACTGAGGTTCAAAGAATGAGGATTTTTGGAAACCTGGTACATAATGGGAGGATCAAGCTGAGCAACATTTTTTGGTTTTTAAAATACCTTCTGGATATCATCATAGACATAGAAAGCCTCACGTGTCATTTGGCTTTCCCACAGGCACTTCCCAAAGCAGAATCCCTGAACTGTGTTGCACTGCAGCAGCACATAAGAAAACTGTCCGTTATGTTTTCTGTGAGAGCAGTCTGGGTTACCTGCACTGAAATCACAAGGTCAGGGGAGCTTGTTAAATGCAGATTTTTGAGCCCATCCTGAACCTATGAGGAAATTATTAAACTAAACCCACTGCTGGAGAATAACTAGGGAGCCTGCCAGTGGACTCTCTGATGAGACCTAAAGGAGAAGAGGGGTCAGACATGGGAGAACCAAGAGACAGAGGGCCCGAGGCAGGAAAAAGAACACAGGAAGCCGCTAACATGGGGATGTTTTGGGTCTCAGGCACTAGAAAGGAGGCCTGTGAAACTGCAATGCAGAGGGTGAGAAGGGGACCAGATGACATGTGGGGCAGGCTGGGGTTGGGGAGTCACTAAAGAATTCTAAGTGGGTGAGGATCCCGGGTGGTTTATATTTTGCAGGAAGACCATGCAGGTTTAGACCAGGTTGGTAAGAGCAGACATAGAGAGATGTTTGAGACCAAGGTGCAAGGTAGAAATGACAGGGAAAAGCTTATGGATTGAAGGGTAAAAGGAGAAAGAATCTGGAATGGCAGCCAAGTTCTCAGCTTCTACAGGATAGAGGGCAGGGCCATTTACTCAGATGGGCAAGTCTCAGGAGGCATGGGGGACTCAAGAGTTCCCTTTGGACACATTCATTGTGGTGAGTCTTATCTGTGAAATAGAGATAATTTCACCTGTCTGTGTGGTTTCTGTGATGATCGAGATAATTATAAACAAAGTCCTTCAGGAAACATTAAAAAAAAAAGTTACTATCAAGATGATCTTGACTCATTGCAACTCCACGCGCATCAGTGTAGAACTATGTTCCATAAGGTTTTCAATGACTGATTTTTCAGAAGTACATCTCCAGGCCTTTCTTCCAAGGTACTTCTGGGTGGACTCAAACTGCCAACCTTTTCGCACGTTAACGTTGGTTAAGCACTTTAACCATTTGCACCACCCAGGGACTCGTCACGAAATATAATAGGTGCTTAATGAACAGGAGTTACTTTCTTGTTAGGATAATACCCATATACCAACAAGGAAGACCAGTTAATACAGCCATTATTCAAATTTACACACCAATCACTAAGGCCAAAGATGAAGAAACTGAAGATTTTTGCCAGCTTCTGCAGTCTGAAATTTATCAAACATACAATGAAAATGCATCATGCTTTCAATCGCCTCATATTCATGTGAAAGATGGACAATGAATAAGGAAGGCCAAAGAATTGATGCCTTTGAATTATGGTGTTGGTGAAGAATATTGAATATACCATGGCCTGCCAAAAGAATGAATAAGTCTGTCTTGGAAAAAGTACAGTCAGAATGCTCATTAGAAGCAAGGATGG
Source organism: Loxodonta africana (assembly GCF_030014295.1). Taxonomy (NCBI): domain Eukaryota; kingdom Metazoa; phylum Chordata; class Mammalia; order Proboscidea; family Elephantidae; genus Loxodonta; species Loxodonta africana. Next base: position 23,735,339 of record NC_087357.1, read on the forward strand.
CGAGAGTTCATCTCACAGACTCTGGACATGTTATCAGGAGGGGCTGATCCATGGAGAAGGACATCATGCTTGGTAAAATAGAGGGTCAGTGAAAAAGAGGAAGACCCTCAATGAGATGGATTGACATAGCAGCTGCAATAACGATTGTGAAGATGGCGCGGGACCAGGACCAGGCAGTGCTTCATTCTGTTGTACACAGGGTCTCTACGAGTCAGAATCGACTCAACAACACCTAACAACTACAACAACTTTGTTCTTATTACTATTATCATTACAGATAAAACATCAAAATATTTTTTAGTACATTGAACATATTTAAGGCAGTATTCCTTTTTTCTCTCTCTTTTTTCCTAAAACACTGCTTCTTGAAGCTGAACTGAACAACGCTCACTGCACAGGCTCCTCCACAGAAACGCTACTCATAGAGATGTTTCTCTGCTTCCTCTTAACTCTGATACTGTAGACATGACTCACTTTGAAACAGGAAACACCAAGAACCATAAGGATCACAGCCCAAGAACCTGTGTTTGGAGGTGTCTTAAGCTGGGTTCTCTAGAAAAGCAAAACCAGTAAAGCATATAAGTAGAGAAAGAGAGAGAAAGATTTATATCAAGGACATGGCTCAAGTGGTTGTAGAGGCAGAAATGCCCCAAACCCTTGGGTCAAGCTGGAGGCTTCTCCTGATTTATGTAGACACAGGGGCGGACAAATCCAAGATCAGCAAGTCAGACATCAGGGCTCTTGCTCACAGTCTTCCAAGACCAACAAATTCTAAGATTGGCAGGAAAGACAGCAGGTAAACTGTTAGCTCAAGTCCCAAGGCCTAGAGGTCAGATGAACAGGAGCCAGCTGCAGGATTCAGAGCAAACAAAAGTCCACCAGCCTTGCCAGAAAGTCCACCTATGTTCGATGTAGCCCACACCCCCAAGGGAACTCCCTTTCAGCTGATTGGCTACTCATAGCAGATCCCATCATGGAGGTGATCACATTATATCAAATCTCATCATGGAAGTGATCGCATCATCATACAACTCCCAGAGTACATCATAACTGCCAAACCACTGAGAATGCCAATGCTTTTTTTCTCTTTGGTTCTACCTTTGCACCCCCAACTCCATGAGTCCTCTGAAAGATTCCCAGTATAGATCCAACAACTACAATTTCACCACCCTGGAATTTAAAGATGTTGCAAAGAAATTCAGTCTCACTCTTAAAATCAGCAAGCCAAAGGAGACCCCTCCTAGTGATGGAGGAGGTGGGTGAAGACTGGGAAATCACATCTCTTAAGTTCATTTTAAATGCCTTAGTGTGATCAGGGAGACAGTTCTGTTTGAACAAGGAGAATTCTGATGGGCTTTGGGGAATTGAGTGATTCCAAAAATATTTGCTAGAGGAATATGAAAAGTCATTGTGGAGCAAACAAAATATCCCTTTGAATAAACTGTCGCCTGACATTGGGTGACAGCTTAGCCTCTGTGGCCATTCATCGTGTTTGGGGAGGGTAAGCTTGACATCAAAAGGCTTTTGCCACCAGAAGAGCAGGGAAATTATGATGTAGCTAAAAGACAAGTTAAAACCAGAAAAAGAAAACCATCCAATAATTCCAAAGCACCTAGGAAAGAAAATGACTAGGGAGAAAGACTAGAAGTTTGTCGCATCAGCCTCAGCAAGGGACAGCTGGCAATCGAGACTGCCTGAGCCAGGACAACAGGCAGAAAGGGAATGAGGGGTTATAGTAAAAGCATTTGGGGCTTTAGGGAGCTGGACATCTTAAGCCAAAGGAGGGGGCAGTCCTAACCAAGGGACAACACCATTACAATCCAGTCAATCTCCATGTTGGTGTTCAAAACAGCGGGGTGCAGGGAGGAGGTAGCAAGGTGCAGGGAGCAGGCAGGCCAAGATGGTGCTGAAGCAGCTGCCACCTCCCTGACTCCTTGGTCAATCTTGGTGAAACTGGACTTCCCCCAGCTCCCAGGTAGAGTCTTGCATGCCAAACTGCTCTGATCAGGAAGAAGGCAACTGTTAGGCTCAAAAAACTTCCAACACTACTAGGACAAGTACATATGTCAGTCTAAAGCTGTACTCACAGGTCAGTGGAATGCGAGAAAATCCCATTATCCTCTCCCCCAAAATTTTCTCCAAGGGGCATTTAATCCAGGCCCCTTGCCCCCGGCATTGCATCATCTGCACCATGCTAGGCAGAAGTGGGCCAATCCCATTTATAATCCTCTTCAATCCATAGGCTGTTCAAACATTCAATAACCTTGACTGTCCCTAGCCAGGACCACAACTGAGGTAGAAGCTCAGCCCTTGGGAGATTAATCAGGCCTTTCAACCACACAGCTATCACCAAAGGAGCAAGACTCGTGTCTTCTAAAGTGGAAGTTTGAAAGAGGCAGAGGTTGAGGAGCTTTTAAATTTATTTATTTTTTTAGAAAGAGCAGGAGGTAATCAGCTTATAAGTTAAACAGAGACATCTGTCTGCTTCCACCTGAGACCTTGAGCTCAGTTTGCGTGCATAGCCCACAGGGTTTTAGAATAAAGCAAAAGAATAAAGATTTACAAAAAACCCCAAGATTCTGAAAGTAAAGCCCCATCCTTTCCACTGCCCTCTCCCAACTCCCTCAGTTGCTGATTTCAGACAAGCCAAGAGCAGAAGCCCCGCTCTCTCAAACAGGCGAGAACCGACTGCCTGCCTGCAACCGAACTCCACCTAAATACTATGTCAGCTGGAGGGTAGGTAGGAAGGGGAAGCACCTAAAAGGAGGGGGAAAAAAAAATCTTCAAGATCGATTCTTTCTGAAATGAAGTTCTGAAATATGCTATGACGTGGATGAACCTGGAAAACATAATGCTCCGTGAAATAACCCAGACACAAAAGGACGAATTTTATATGATCTCACTTATATAAAATATTTAGAAGAGGAAAATGCATAGAGATTGGCAGTTACCGGGGACTGGGGGTGGGGGAGAGATATTGCTTAATGGAAGTGATTTCTGCTTGAGGTGATGAAAAATGTTTGGAAATAAATAGTGGTAATGGTTGTCCCCAGGAGACTTGCACAAAGTCAATCTTCTCATCAAAGCACAAGTCTCATATCCTTTTCTAACTGGACACTAAGTGCCTGAAAAAAGCATTCACTCAGTCATCCAACACATATTTATTGAGCACCTACTTTGTGCCAGGCCCTTTGCTAGATGCTAAAGAGACAAAACATGACAGACATGGGACTTATCTGCAAATATGAGAGGAGGACAAATAAGCACAGCAATAAACAAGCAAGGTGAAGACAGAAAAGGGTAAGGGCTGCAAAGGAGACAAGTAGGATGATGTAAGTGAGCCCCTGCTGTGTGATGGTTGCTACAATGGTCAGGAAGGGCCTCACTGAGTATGGGACATTTGGGTCAGAACCTGGAGGAGATGAAGAAGGCAGGCGTCTTTCAGCAAAGGGAACAGAGAATACAGCAACTGCACCAGCAGGCAGCGCAGTGAGGCCTTTCCCAGCTTGCAAAGTGTCAAGAGAGGAAAGACTGTCGTAATGAACCATGCACAGAGCAGGCAGTTCTGCCTCATCTGCAAACCTGACAGCACGTGCATATCTATGTACGTGTATTTGTACATGAAATGTCCTGGGTTCCTTCCACAGCTGGAGCTGCCCATCTGGCCTTGGTAAACTTCAAGGCAGACCCAGAGCTCCGAAATAAATGACCCAGTTAACATGTCAACCTGGTTCACAAGGCGTGCAAAACCATTCTGCCCTGAAATCAGGGCTTCTTTTTCTTCTTCACTCTGAGAGTGCTGTCACCTGGTTCCTCCCCTGGGTCATTGGGGAAACCTTCGATCAGTCCTCACAGGGAGCCAGGCAACTTTCCCTCCACGCAGTCTGGCGCAGAAGAGCTCCAACACACTTCACAATGAGCCTAGGTCTGGATTTACGCTGGGTCAGTGCGCCCCATTAGAGTTGCCATGACTACTCCAGGCCTGTATTACCTGGACTTCTGATGCGCGGGACGCAGGGGCAACAGCTGCGTTGCTTCTGTAATTTGTCAGGCAAGTGGCAAAAAAGTACCAAAGCTAGAAAGAGAAATACTGGATGAGAAAGGCTCCCAGAGCTCAGAGAGACTGCAGGAGGGACAGAGCACACCCACCACTGCAGAGGCAAGGTACTTCACAAAACCCACCAGACTTGAGCTCCACCAAGGAATGAACCCAGGCTGATGAGCCTTGTTATTCCCAGAACCTAGAATAGGGTCTGGAATATAAAAAATCCTCAATAAATGTGATTTATTCATTTTGTGACACGGGGCGGGGGGCAGGTGATAGCATAAGAATTCAAAGAAAGAAACCATCTGATGTGCAACCCTCCTTAGAAGTCAAAAAAAAAATTTTTTTTTTCAAGGGATAACCAAAATAACAGACTGGCACACAAAAGAAAGGATGTTATCCATGAGTACGGTGCTCCATTACAAAACCACCTAGAGAGGCAGAGCCAGGATGGCAGAATAGACAGACACTTCCGTCAAGCCCTCTTTACAACAAACCCTGAAAAAACACGTGAAAGAAGAATATTTGTGACAAGCTGGGAGCCCTGAGCATCGAAGGCAACCTTAGACAACGAATTGAGGGGCAGGGGGAAGAAGAGGCCCTACAGAAGTGGAGAGGAGTTACCAGACCTAAATCGCGGGGAGCCCTCAGGCACCATTCCCAGAGCAGCTGCCGCTTGGAGGGCTGGTCCTAGCATTCAGCCACAGTTTCCTCAGGGAGAAGCAGCCAGCCATACAGCCCACTCACACCTCCAGAACCTGAGGAGAAGGGTGCTCTGGGCAAAAGCTAAGTACTTGCGGATATTTTACCGCGCCCCCCCCCCCATCCCCAAGCCGGCTTCAGTGGCTGAATCCCTAGGCCTGAGATAGACCCTGGTGAGCACCTGGAGCCGTCTTCCCAGCCTTGGGGAAGGAAAAAAATTGCAACTGGGGGGAAAAGATATTTTGCCAGCTCCATTAACCTGAGGAGCTCAGGACAGAAGTGGCTCCAGTGCAGGCATAAACCGTCCGTGGACCTTGGGCACCTTTCCCTTCTGCATGGGCCTGTGTGGGCCTATTTCAGGAGAACAGGCCCTTGTTGGAAAACTCCAACCATTTCAGCAGTACAGTGGAGAGGTGGGTGTTTGAAGTTTGACATTGCTTTACCTATTAAACAAGGTCCTCACCTACCCACATCAGGGACCTAAGGACTGGTAGCTCCACTCAGGCCACCCAGCCACCCGCAACAGGGGTCCAAAGAGAACTGGCACCTCCCAGTCCTTACAACCAAAAACCTTGGGTGCCCATGGTCCCTCTGCAAAACCCACCCACCAGCACACTCTAGGGAACAGAGACATGTTTCCCTCAGAGACACTTGGAGATTGGTTCTCAGCCCCCTGCCTTGTTCAGAGCATGACCCCCAGCTGCAATCAGATACCGGTATTTACATCAGTCACCTATGCCCCTCTAAGACTGCAGGACAGAGTCTGTACCACGCACTTGATGATCAGCTACCTGGAAGCCTCAGCTGAATTCATACAAGAAAACTGAATGGACTCCCATACTAAAATACCTGATAACAGATGTAGGCAGCTGGGGACAGGACACCAGAACTCCAAAGGTGAAAATAATTAAGCTAGCTCACTCAAGCAACCCATAGGGGTATACCAAAACAAAACAAAGCAAGAAGCTACAACACAGTAAGCAAGCATAAACTAATACAATAACTTATAGATGGCTCAGAGACAACAGTCAATATCAAGTCACATAAAGAAATAGGCCATGGTCACCTCAACAGGCTCTCAAAACAAAGAATCCAGGGATCTTTTAGATGAAAGTGCATTCCTGGAATTACCAGATACAGAATACAAAAGTTTAATATACAGAACCCTTCAAGACATCAGGAAGGAAATGAGGCAATATGCAGAACAAGCCAAGGAACACACAGATAAAGCAACTGAAGAACTCAGAAAGATTATTCAGGAACATAATGAAAAGTTTAATAAGCTGGAAAAATCCATAGACAGACAACAATCAGAAATTCAGAAGATTAACAATAAAATTACAGCATTATTTAACTCAATAGAAAGTCAGAGGAGCAGAATTGAGAAAGTAGAAGCTAGAATTTCTGAACTCGAAGATAAATCACTTGGCACTAATATATTTGAAGAAAAATCAGATAAAAGAATTTAAAAAAAATGAAGAAACCTTAAGAATCATGTGGGAGTCTATCAAGAGAAATAACCTACAAGTGATTGAAGTACCAGAACATGGAAGGATAACAGAAAACACAAAGAAAATTGTTGAGGATTTGTTGGCAGAAAACTTCCCTGATACCGTGAAAGATGAGAAGATATCTATCCAAGATGCTCATCAAACTCCACATAAGGTAGATCTTAAAAGAAAGTCACCAAGACATATTATAATCAAGCTTGCCAAAACCAAAGATAAGGAGACAATTATAAGAGCAGTGAGGGATAAAAGAAAAGTCACCTACAAGGGAGAGCCTCTAAGAATAAGCTCGGACTACTCAGCAGAAACCATGCAGGCAAGAAGGCAATGGGATGACATATTTAAAAAATTGCCTGCCAAGAATCATGTATCCATCAAAAAAAAAAAAAAAAAATCCATCAAAACTGCCCTAAATATGAAGGTGAAATTAAGACATTTCCAGATAAACACAAGTTGAGGGAATTCATAAAAACCAAACCAAAACTACAAGAAATACTAAAGGGAGTTCTTTGGTTAGAAAATCAATAATATCAGGTATTAAACCAAGACTAGAACACTGGGCAGAGCAACCAGAAGTCAACCCCGACAGGCAAATCCAAAAAAACAAACATTTAAAAAAAAAAAAAGGCCAACACAGGGTAACAGCGATGTTATTATATAAAAGAAGACAACATTAAAATAATAAAGAGGGACTAAGAAATGTAATCATACACCTTCCATATGGAGAGGAAGATATGGTGATACAAAGAAATAAAAGTTAGCTTTAAATTTAGAAAAATAGGGGTAAATAATAAGGTAACCACAAAGGAGACAAACTATCCTACTCATCAAAATAAAATACTAGGGAAAAATACAGACTCAGCAGAAACAAAATCAACAACAACAAATATGAGGAAAGGAGAATATATAAAGGAAATCTACTCAGCACATAAAATCAAGTGGGAAAAAGAAACTGTGAACACACAAAAAAAGACATCAAATGATAGCACTAAATTCATACCTATCCATAATTACCCTGAATGTAAACGGACTACATGCACCAATAAAGAGACAGAGAGTGGCAGAATGGATTAAAAAACAAGATCCATCTATATGCTGCCTAAAGAGACACACCTTAGACTTAGAGACACAAACTAGAACACAAAGCATGGAAAAAATATATCAAGCAAACAACAATCAAAAAAGAGCAGGAGTGGCAATATTAATTTCTGACAACACAGACTTTAAAGTTAAATCCATCAGAAAGGATAAGGAAGGACACTATATAATGATTAAAGGGACAATACACCAAGAATATATAACCATATTAAATATTTATGCACCCAATGACAGGGCTGCAAGATACATAAAACAAACTCTATCGTCATTGAAAGGTGAGATAGACAGCTTCACAATAATAGTAGGAGACTTCAACACACCACTTTCAGTGAAGGACAGGACATGCAGAAAGAAGCTCAATAAAGACATGGAAGATCTAAATGCCACAATCAACCACCTTGACCTCATAGACATATACAGAATGCTCCACCCAACAGCAACCAACTATACTTTCTTTTCTAGTGCACATAGAACATTCTCTAGAATAGACCACATATTAGGTCATAAAGCAAGCCTTAGCAGAATGCAAAACATTGAAATATTACAAAGCACCTTCTCTGATCATAAGGCCATAAAAGTGGAAATCAATAACAGGAAAAGCAGGGAAAAGATATCAAACACTTGGAAACTGAACAATACACTGCTCAAAAAAGACTGGATTATAGAAGACATTAAGGATGGAATAAAGAAATTCAGAGAATCCAATGAGAATGAAAACAGTTCCTATCAGAACCTTTGGGACACAGCAAAAGCGGTGCTCAGAGGTCAATTTATATCAATAAATGCACACATCCAAAAAGAAGAAAGAGCCAAAATCAAAGAACTATCCCTACAACTTGAACAAATAGAAACAGAGCAACAAAAGAAACCCACAGGCACCAGAAGAAAACAAAGAATAAAAATTAGAGCTGAACTAAATGAAATAGAAAACAGAAAAACAATTGAAAGAATTAACAAGACCAAAAGTTGTTTTTTTGAAAAAAATGAACAAAATTGATAAGCCACTGGCCAAACTGACAAAAGAAAAACAGGAGAGGAAGCAAATAACCCAAATAAGAAACGAGATGGGCGATATTACAACACGCCCAACTGAAATTAAAAGAATCATATCAGACTACTATGAAAAACTGTACTCAAACAAATTTGAAAACCTGAAAGAAATGGATGAATTCCTAGAAACACACTACCTACCTGAACTAACACAAACAGAGGCAGAACAACTAAATAGACCCATAACAAAAAAAGAGATTGATAAGGTAATCAAAAAACTCCCAACAAAAAAAAAGCCCTGGTCCGGATAGCTTCACTGCAGAGTTCTACCAAACCTTCAGAGAAGAGTTAACACCACTACTACTAAAGGTATTTCAGAGCATAGAAAAGGACGGAATACTGCTAAATTCGTTCTATGAAGCCACCATATCCCTGATACCAAAACCAGGTAAACACACCACAAGAAAAGAAAATTATAGACCTATATCCCTCATGAATGTAGATGCAAAAATCCTCAACAAAATTCTAGTCAATAGAATTCAACAACATATCAAGAAATAATTCACCATGACCAAGTGGGATTCATACCAGGTATGCAGGGATGGTTCAACATTAAAAAACAATTAATGTAATCCACCACATAAATACAACAAAAGACAAGAATCACATAATTTTATCAGTTGATTCAGAAAAGGCATTTGACAAAGTTCAACACTCATTCATGATAAAAACTCTCAGCAAAATAGGAATAGAAGGAAAATTTCTCAACATAATAAACGGGATCTATGCAAAGCCAACAGCCAACATCATCCTAAATGGAGAGAGCCTGGAAACATTCCCATTGAGATCGGGAACCAGACAAGGATGCCCTTTATCACCACTCTCATTCAACATTGTGCTGAAAGTCCTAGCCAGAGAAATTAGGCTAGATAAAGAAACAAAGGGCATCCAGATTGGCAAGGAAGAAGTCACAGTATCTCTATTTGCAGATGACATGATCTTATACACAGAAAACCCTAAGGAATCCTCCAGAAAACTACTGAAACTAATTGAAGAGTTTAGCAGAGTATTGGGATACAAGATAAACATACAAAAATCAGTTGGATTCCTCTACACCAACAAAAAGAACATCGAAGAGGAAATCACCAAATCAATGGCATTTACAGTAGCCCCCAAGAAGATAAAATACTTAGGAATAAATCTTACCAGAGATGTAAAAGACTTATACAAAGAAAACTACAGTACACTTCTGCAAGAAACCAAAAGAGACTTACATAAGTGGAAGAACATACCTTGCTCGTGGATAGGAAGACTTAACATTATAAAAATGTCTATTCTACCAAAAGCGATCTATACATTTAATGCAATTCTGATCCAAATCCCAACGACATTCTTTAAGGAGATGGAGAAACAAATCACCAATTTCATATGGAAGGGAAAGAGGCCCTGGATAAATAAGGCATTACTGAAAAAGAAGAACAAAGTGGGAGGCCTTACTCTACCTGATTTTAGAACTTATTATACCACCACAGTAGTCAAAACAGCCTGGTACTGGTACAACAACAGGTACATAGACCAATGGAACAGAATTGAGAATCCAGACATAAATCCATCCACACATGAGCAGTTGATATTTGATAAAGGCCCCAAAACAGTTAAATGGGGAAAAGACAGTCTTTTTAACAAATGGTGCTGGCATAACTGGATATCCATCTGCAAAAAAATCAAACAAGACCCATACCTCACTCCATGCACAAAAACTAACTCAAAATGCATCAAAGACCTAAATATAAAATCTAAAACGAAAAAGATCATGGAAGAAAAAATAGGGACAACGTTAGGAGCCCTAATACATGGCATAAACAGTATACAAAACATTATAAAGAATGTAGAAGAAAAATTAGATAACTGGGAGCTCCTAAAAATCAAACACTTATGTTCATCCAAAGACCTCACCAAAAGAGTAAAAAGACTACCTACAGACTGGGAAAAAGTTTTTAGCTATGACATGTCTGATCAGCGCCTGATCTCTAAAATCTACATGATACTGCAAAAACTCAACTGCAAAAAGACAAAAACCCAATTAAAAAGTGGGCAAAAGATATGAATAGACACTTCACTAAAGAAGACATTCAGATAGCTAACAGATATATGAGGAAATGTTCACAATCATTAGCCATTAGAGAAATGCAGATCAAAACTACAATGAGATTTCATCTCCCCCCAAGAAGGCTGGCATTAATCCAAAAAACAGAAAATAATAAATGTTGGAGAGGCTGTGGAGAGATTGGATCTCTTCTACACTGCTGGTGGGAATGTCAAATGGTACAAGCACTTTGGAAATCGATTTGGCGCTTCCTTAAAAAGCTAGAAATAGAACTACCATACAATCCAGCAATCCCACTCCTTGGAATATATCCTAGAGAAATAAGAGCCTTTACACGAACAGATATACGCACACCCATGTTTATTGCAGCACTGTTTACAATAGCAAAAACATGGAAGCAACTAAGGTGCCCGTCAATGGATGAGTGGATAAATAACTTATGGTATATTCGCACAATGGAATACTACGCATCGATAAAGAACAGTGAGGAATCTGTGAAACATTTCATAACATGGAGGAACCTGGAAGGCATTATGCTGAATGAAATTAGCCAGTTGTAAAAGGACAAATATTGTATAACTCCACTATTATAAGAACTTGAGAAATAGTTTAAACTGAGAAGAAAAAATTCTTTCGTGGTTATGAGGGGGGGAGGAGGGAGGGAGGGTGGGAGAGGGGCATTCACTAGATAGTAGATAAGAACTTTACCTTAGGTAAAGGGAAAGACAGCACGCAATACACGGGAGGTCAGCACAATTGGACTAAACCAAAAGCAAAGAAGTTTCCTGAATAAACTGAATGCTTTGAAGGCCAGCGTAGCAGGGGCAGGGGTCTGGGGACCATGGCTTCAGGGGACATCTAAGTCAATTGGCATAATAAAATCTATTAAGAAAACATTCTGCATTCCACTTTGAAGAGTGGCATCTGGAGTCTTAAACGCTAGCAAGCAGCCATCTAAGATGCATCAATTGGTCTCAACCCACCTGGATCAAAGGGGAATGAAGAACACCAAGGACACAAGGTGATTACGAGCCCAAGAGACAGGGCCATATGAACCAGCGACTACATCATCCTGAGACCAGAAGAACTAGATGGTGCCTGGCTACAACCAATGACAGCCCTTACAGGGAACACAACAGAGAACCCCTAGGGAGCAGGAGAACAATGGGATGCAGACCCCAAATTCTCATAAGACCAGACTTAATGATCTGACTGAGACTAGAAGGACCCCAGTGGTCATGGCCCCCAGACCTTCTGTTGGCCCAGGACAGGAACCATTCCGGAAGCCAACTCTTCAGACATGGATTGGACTGGACAATGAGTTGGAGAGGGAAGGTGGTGAGGAGTGAGCTTCTTGGATCAAGTGGACACTTGAGACTATGTTGGCATCTCCTGCCTGGAGGGGAGATAAGATGGTGGAGGGGGTTAGAAGCTGGCGAAATGGACACGAAAAGAGAGAGTGGAGGGAGAGAGCAGGCTGCCTCATTAAAAAAAAAAAAAGAGAGAGTAATTGGGAGTGTGTAGCAAGGTGTGTATGTGTTTTTGTGTGAGAGACTGACTTGATTTGTAAACTTTCACTTAAAGCACAATAAAAATTATTTCTAAAAAAAACCATCTATATGAGACCAAAAGGTCAACAATTACTCTAAAGTAAAGATGAGAAGAAAAGAAAAAAAGGGAATCTAGAGCACTGGAAATGGAATGACACAATGTGAAAAATGTTACTAATGCCCCTGAACAATTTGTGTAGAAATTATCAAATGCGGACCTAATTTGCTGTGTAAATTTCCACTGAAAACGCAATAAAAAAAAATTTTTTTTTTTAAGAGAAGTCAAGGGATAATGAGGAGATTACAAATAAAACTACACGCTTCTCATTGCAAACTGGAGATCATACAGAAATTTCTCTAGATAAAAGAAAAGATGGGAATATGTGGGAGGGGATGCCTGTCAGTCTCAGTCCTTCAAGATGCAACCGCCAAGACAGGATTCTTCATGCAAGAGATTTATCCGAGCAAATACTCGTAAAGGGTAAAAAGGGAGGGAACTGGAGTAGGCAGGGAGGATCTTTGGACCACAGTGCAGGTTGACACCTATGAGCGGGGAAAGGGGAAAAAGGAAGACCGGGCAGGAAGAGCCTCAGACTCCAGGGAAGCTCTGGGAAAGTCTTGGTCAGGCAGGTAAAGGGGCCCTGACCAAAGGTTGCCCATTAGAGGAGTCCCACATTGTGCAGGAATGGCCAGCTTTAGTGTCCTCTGGGCTCAGTTACTGGCCGAGAAGGGCAGGTGAAGTGTGGTCTTGGTATGGACACCACAATGGATCCAAAGGCGGGCAGCTGAGGCTGTTTGTCAACTGTGTTCTCCCACAGAAGGAGATCAGAACAAGAAACTTCTATGGCTACCCCAGGGAGGGGGTAGGACAGGCAGAGCCACAGAGGCTGAAACCAATATGGCTGGAGGGGAGGGGCAATGTCTTCAGGGCACAGAGGCAAGACCACGAGGTGGCTGGGAGGCTACAATGATCACTGCTGGTTGCCCTCCCAATATCTGCTTTTCTTCTTTTGCTTAAGAACAGAATCCTTTAGATTCCCCTGTAGGTACAAGTGGCCATGTGACCCAATTCTGGCCAGTGAGACAGAAGCAGAAATCTGCCAGAGGTTCCTGATAAGAAGGGACAGGCTCTGCTGGCATGTGTCTATCACTAGAGATGGTGAAGTAGAAAGAGAGGAATCCTGGGAAACTGACAACAGGAGGAGGAGCTGCTGCACCAGCTGTGGGCAGCCACCTCCAGAATTCTCATTACCTGAGAAAAATAAGCCCCCATGGGGTTAAGCCATGGGAGTCAAGCTAGAACCCCATGCAGCCAACCCAAATCCTAAATTATCCAGATGGAGGGATGTTATGAGGTGAGTGATGGGACCATCTCTTCCATCTTTGTACAAGACATGTTCCTTACCAAAGCTATTGGATATTCTTAGCAGGGTAAGGGGAAGGACACTTGGGGGTGAGCATGACAAAGTCAGTTAGTCCTTAAAGTGAGCACAGGGCAAGAGAAGAGATTGCCCAAAAGAACCTAGTTACCTGTGTTACAAATAAATGTGTTTCAAACTCTGCCCTCCTGCAGTTTATGATATAATTGAGGAAACAAGGCAAATAAATTGTACTTTAATCTAAATACTAACCTTTACATTCTATGGTTTAAAGACTATCAGCTTGGCATTTCAACCCCATGCCACTGTCTAACCCCCACACCCACTAGCCATGCAGACATTACTCACAATCGCAGCTGTCATTCCCCTTTTAGCTCAGGGAAGGCCTTGGCACGCCCCTGCCTTCTAGGCAGCCCCTACCACTCAATCCGGGTCAGCCCTTGGAGTGACATCTATTTGTCTGACTTAATGTCATCTGCAAAACTGGAGATTTTAGACCACAGAAAAAAAAATTGAAATATACTTTTTCTCTTAACAGACTTAAGATAGTTTTCCCCTAGAGCCCCCAGAAAATGGTTTGCCTCCAGACAACAGTGAGTATGAAATAGGTACCAAAACCCACCCATCTCACCCTTGTCAACATAGAAAGTGATCTACCAGCGAGAAGTCCTGCTTCCAAAGCTTGGGAAGAGGACTAGCACAGGGCAATTACCCTGACAAACAACTGTACAACTTGCGGTAATAGAAGAGAGATTTCCAGGCAACACTTCACCCATCAGCATGTCAATCTCTGAATGTCAGCAGAGACGCTGACTTACCACCCTGCTCCGCAGGTCAGGCATCGGAAAGCTGATCAGCTCTCTGCGTCTCATGAAGGCTCAGCTCGCGGTCCAGAAAATTAATGCAGGCTCCCATAGGAAACAGAAAACGCTGGTCTTTAAGAAGTGAAACCAACTCTCCTCCTCTTTCATCCCCAGGAGACTTGCACGAAGTCAATCTTCTCATCTAAGCACAAGTTCCACATCCTTTTCTAATTGCCTTAACAGGAAACAGATCCCCATGGACCTTCTCAGATGTTTCTTCAATCTGCAGAAAATACATTTGATTAATAATCATGTAATTACATTTCCAATTCAATGACCATTATCGTTGGATGGGTTGACCTTGGAGCTGGGAAGATGAGGCTCATCAATCATTCTGACAGCCAAGTCTTTGGTAAAAGCAGTGCCACTGAGGGTGGGGGTGGAAGGGTCTTTGTGAGTATTCTGGTCACTATGGTGTTAAATGGGTGGAGTCCAGGGGTTTTGGAGACTTTATCAAAGAACAAACTCACCTCTATTAGGCAGAACAGATGAGATTACAGTGATACAGGCAAGCAAAAGCTAAAAGGGGAGGCAGAAAAGGCAGGTTACTGCATTTTGCTCTTCCCACTCCATCCTCACTCCCCATTGTCGACCCCCAAATGGCTAAAATATGCATCATAAAGAGCAGAAAGCCTCACTCCCCATACCTGGAACTCACAGCTCTCCTGCTCAGGGTCTAACCTCCCAGCCATTTGTTCCATCCGTTTGGCACAGGTTCACCAACTCTCCATCATGTATTTATCTCCTTCACAATGTCCACCACGTCTCTGTCACCTGAGAGGTCTTATGTATCAAGTTTGCTAGGCTACAGTCCCCAGTTATTCAAGCAAACACTAACCTCACTATTGCTGTGAAAGTACTTTATAGATGCAATTAAAGTCCATAAAAGGTTGACTTTATCGAAGGGTGATTATCCTAGATAATTTAGGTGAGCCTGATTCAATCAGGGAAACCCTGGTGGCATAGTGGTTAAGTACTACAGCTGCTAACCAAATAAGGCTAGCAGTTTGAATTCATCAGACACTCCTTGGAAATTCTATGGGGCAGTTCTACCCTGTCTTACAGGGTCACCATCAACTCGACAGCAATGGGTTTGGTGGGGTTTTTTTGTTTGTTTTGTTTTTTTTATTCAATCAGAGCAAAAATTGAGGTTTCCTAAAAGAAGGAATTTCACTTGTGGCCAGCAGCCTCAGCTGTTCCTAACAGTCCCAGCCTGCCCTTTCTGCCTACCTGCTCTACAAATTTCCAATTTGCCTCTACCCAGTCCCCGCAATCACATAAACAAATCCCTTGCAATAAATCTCTTTATATATATATAAAAATGGAATCGACCTGATGTCACTGGGTATATATAAAAAATATATATATGTATATATATATATATATATCCTACTGGTGCTGCTTTAGAAAATCAGCCAACGAAAGCCCTATGGATCACAATGGTCTGATCTTGTTGTGCTTGGAGTTCCCATAAGTCAGGGCCAACTTGACAGCAGCTAACAATAACAACAACTGGTTCTGCTTCTCTGGTTGAACCCTGACTGATACATATGATTAGAATTTTTTCTTTCAATCCACTCACCATCTTTTACTAAAATAAATTTATTTGGTACACAAAATGTATATACCTGCCATAAACTGAAAACTAGCACCACCTGCCATAATGGAAGGAAACCATCAAGATAAATACAATAAAATCAAAAAATCAATGCCATGAAAATCCAGCTGGATAGCACCTCCTTCCAAAGGCTCTGAGCATGAGGTCTGCCTCACTAGTGTTAGAAAATGAGAGAGCAGGTTGGTGCTGGGATGAGTTTTCATCAAGGACAAGGTCTCAGGGAGATACTAATCAGAAGGGCTGGTAGAGCATTGAGAAGGAAATACCATTTCTCACCATGGGCTCCCTATTACTTAATGCCATCTCCATGTATGTCCCATCTGAAATCATCTCCCGTGCAACGAGAGGTTTACATCCAGCACTGGTGGATACAATACTTCAGGGCTGTAGACAAGTGGCCTCGGAGCACAAGGGAGGACTTTCTTCTCAGTGATTACTCAGGGACCTGAGAAAATTGGTCTTGGTTTAACTGCAGGGGAACTGCTAGTCCCAGTCATAAGGAAACCTGAATAAAACCCCTGACCCATCTCTCTTAGTCATCTAGTGCTGCTATAACAGAAATACCACAAGTGAATGGCCATCTTTGCCACTTCATAGGGGGGTTTCTGTTGAAAACAAAATCAATAAAAAGGAAAGCAAATGTAAGAGAGAGAGAGACCTGATTATATCATTTGAGCACCTGGATCCAGCCAGGCCTGAAGCTATCAAGATCTATCCCGAGGACTTTTTAGTTGTATCATCCAATAAAACTAGCTTGGGCATCAAAGAGAATTGAGTTCGGTTACTGTCACTTGCAGGGCCCTGGTGGTGCAGTGGTTAAGAGCTTGGCTGCTAACCAAAAGGTCAGCAGTTCCAATCCATCAGCCACTCTTTGGAAACCATATGGGGCAGTTCTACGCTGTCTTATAGGGTCTCCATGAGTCGGAATCATCTCAATGGCAGTGGATTTGTTTTGTTTTGTTTTGTTTTGTTTTGTTTTGTTTACTGTCGCTTGCATCCAAAACAGGTAGCTACATCTTATGAGATGATGTGAAGATTAAATGAAAATGCTAAAAAAATTACTGTACATAACTTGGCTCACAGTAAACCTTCAATCAAGTCTAGCTATTGATTTTTTTTGAGGCTCAAATGAGAAATGCACCTAAAGTCCTTCTTTAGTCACTCACACAGAATAAACGCTTATCTAACACAAGGGAGCTGCCACTTCTCCATTGTAGGAACTCTGAGCACCAGCTCATTCATTTGCAGGCCAATCAGCCAGAAGCTCAAGTAAGCATATTGCTGAAGCCCCACATTTTAGGCTCTTGAGATGAGAAGTTAATAAACCCAAAAAACTCTGTTTTATCAGTCTCAAAGCTCATGGTAGTCATTGCTCAGCTCTGTGTCATTTGGTGGACCCCAGCAGAGCTATTCAAATGGGAAAATGAGGGAAAATCATTTCATTACTGGTGAAGTTAGGACAAGCTCTGCAGAGTAACCGTTAGAAGCTGTAGAAGCTGAACTTTTTCACAAGGGAAAAAAAGGGGCCAAGAAAAAATTTATCTTGTTTCTAAAATCCAGTTTTAAATCCTGCCAAGAGTTATGCATGACACACAACCCCACTACGTCTTGATGACAAGAAAGATTTAATAATTACTTTTTTAAAAAAAGGTTGATGTACTTAACCATTCTTCCAAAAACACCAATGGGGAGGGAGAAGCAAGAAGAAACAGATGGAAAGTGACAAGCTGCACCAATTGCCCACATCATTTCACAACACCAGCAGGCAGAAGTAGAAGTCAGTCAGCAAGTGATCTAACTGCCATCTTTAGAGTCAGCCACCTTTGACAGATTTCACTTGCACCTGCTACAGACAAGTCTCATCTTTTAAAAGAAAAAAAAAAAAAAAAGATGTGACATGGGAAAATATTATAGAATGTCTGTGATTGATAAACTCTTTAAAATTTATCTTTTGATGGCTTCTGAATTCTTTCAACTCCTATGTCATGGGCAGGCAATTTATGATGCTGGTTTCATCCTGTTGGGGTATAGGAGGAAGGTAAGAACTTAACACTTTTGATCAGCTACCATATAGATTCTCCCCTCCAATCCTCACCCTCACCCTTTAAGATAAGTAATTGTTATTGTTGTTGTTAGTTGCCACCAAGTCAGATGGGACTTGTGGTGACCATGTAACAAAAAGAAGCATTGCCCCTCCCCCGCCCCATTCCGGGACATCTTCATGATCGTTGATATGTTTGAGTCCACTGTTGCAGCTACTGTGTTAATCCATCTCATTGAGGGTTTCCCTCATTTTCTCTGACCCTCTACTTTACCAAACAGGATGTCCTTTTCTAGTGATTGGTCTTTCCTGATGTCGTGTTCAAAGTAAGCGAGCTGAATTACTGAAGAGGAAGAACAAAATAGGAGGCCTCGCATTACCTGACTTCAGTAGTCAAAACAGCCTGGAACTGGTACAACAGACACATTGACCAATGGAACAGAATCAAGAACTCAGATGTATGGAGTCCTAAATGCCAACAAGCGGCCATCTAAGATACATCAATTGGTCTCAACCCACCTGGAGCAAAGGCAAAAGAAGAACACCAAGGTCACACGACAACTAAGAACCCAAGAGATAGAAAGGGCCACATGAACCAGAGACCTACATTATCCTGAGACCAGAAGAACTAGTTGGTGCCCAGCCACAATCGATGTCTGCCCTGTCAGGGAGCACAACAGACATCGCCTGAGGGAGCAGGAGACCAATGGGATACAGACCCCAAATTCTCATAAAAAGACCATACCTAATGGTATGACTGTGACTAGAGGAATCCCAGAGACAATGCTCCCCAGAACTTCTGATGGCACAGGACAGGAACCATCCCCAAAGACAACTCATCAGGCATGAAAAAGACTGGTCAGTGGGGGGGAGAGAGATGCTGATGAAGAGTGAGCTAATTAAATCAGGTGGACACTGGAGAGTGTGTTGGCAACTCTTGACTGGAGGGGGGATGGGAAGATAGAGAGAGAGGGAAGATGGCAAAATTGGCACGAAAGGAGAGACTGAAAGGGCTGACTCAACGGGGGAGAGCAAGTGGGAGAAGGGAGTAAGATGTATGTAAACCTACATGTGACAGACTGATTGGAATGGTAAATGTTCACTTGAAGCTTAATAAAAATTAATTGAAAAAAAAAAAAGAACTCAGATGTAAGTTCATCAACCTACAGCCACATGATCTTTGACAAAGACTGTTCATTAAATGGGGAAAAGACAGCTTTTTTTTTAACAAATGGTGCTAGCAAAACTAGATGTCCATCTATAAAAAACTGAAACAGGGCCCATACTTCACACCATACATAAAAAGTAATTCAAAATAGATTAAAGATTTTAATATAAAACCAAAAAATATAAAAACCATGGAAGAGAAAATAGGGTCAACACTAGGGGTCCTAATATACAGCAAAAATAGGATAAAAACCAAAACTGACAATACACAGACACCAGAAGATAAGCTAGATAACTGGGGTCTTCTAAAAATTAAACACTTAAGTTCATTAAAAGACTTCACCAAAAGAGTAAAAAGAGAACCTACAGACTGGGAAAAAAAAATTGCCTATGACATATCCGACAAAGGTCTAATCTCTAAAATCTATAGGAAAATCCAATGCCTCTACAATAAAAAGATAAATGATTCCATTTAAAAAATGGGCAAAGGATATGAACAGACACTTCACCAAAGAAGACATTCAGGTAGGATGACAGACACATGAGGAAATGTTCGCTATCACTAGCCATTAAAAAAACAAAGAGAAATGCAAATCAAAACTACAGTGAGATACCATCTCATCCTGACATTACTGGCACTAACCAAAAAAACAGAAAATAACAAATGCTGGAGAGGCTGAGGGGAGATTGAAACTCTTATGCACTGCTGATGGGAATACCAAATGGTGCAACCATTCTGGAAAATGATATCGTGCTTACTTAAAAAGCTAGAAATAGAAATACATGATACAGCAATTCCATTAAAAAGCAAAGATGTCACTTTAAGGATTAAGGCACACCTGACCCAAGCCTTGGTGTTTTCAGTCACCTTGTTATGCATGTGAAAGCTGGACAATGAATAAGGAAGACCGAAGAAAAATTGATGCCTTTGACTTATGGTGTTGGCAAAGAATATTAAATATACAATGGACTGCCAGAAGAACAAACAAATCTGTCTTGGAAGAAGTACAGCCAGAATGCTCATTAAAAGTAAGGATGACAAAACTATATCTCACATACTTTGGACATGTTATCAGGAGGGACCAGTCCCTGGACAAAGACATCATGCTTAGTAAAGTAGAGGGTCAGCAAAAAAAGCAGAAGACCCTCAACGAGGATTGACACAGTGGCTGCAACAACAGATTCAAGCATACCAATGATTGCGAGCATGACACAGGACCGGGCACTGTTTTGTTCTGTTGTAACAGGGTCACTACGAGTCGGAATAGCCTGTATGGCGCCTGACAACAACAACAACCAGTAATACCACTCCTAGAAATATATCCTAGAGAAATAAGAACCATCACACGAATAAACATGTGTACACCCATGTTCATTGCACCATTATTCACAATAGCAAAAAGATGGAAACAACCTAAGTGCCCATCAACAGATGAAGAGATAAACAAACTATTGTACATACACACAGTGGAATACTATGCAAGGATAAAAAACAATGATAAATCTGTGGAACACCTCACAACATGTATGAATCTGGAGGGCAATATGCCGAGTGAAGTAAGTCAATCACAAAAGGACAAACACTGCATGAGGCCACTATTATAAAAACTCAAGAAAAGGTTTACACACAGCAAGAAACAATCTTTGATGTTTACGAGGGAAGGGAAAGGTGGGGGGGGAACACTAACTAGATAACAGATAAGTGGTAACTTTGATGAAGGGTAAGACAGTACACAATACTGGGGAAGCCAGCACAACTTGAGGAAGGCAAAGTCATGGAAGCTTCATAGACACATCCAAACCCCCCGAGGGAACAAGTTACTGGGCTGAGGGCTGTGGGGACCATGGTCTCAGGGAACATCTATCTCAAATGGCATAACGTAGTTTATAAAGAAAATGTTCTACTTCCCACCGTGGTGAGTAGCTACTGGGGTCTTAAAAGCCTGCGAGCAGCCATCTAAGATACATCTACTGGTCCCATCCTGGTTGAAGCAAAAGAGAATGAAGAAAATCAAAAACATAAGGGAAAGATTAGTCCAAAGGACTAATGGACCACAACAACCACAACTTCCCTCAGGCTGAGCCCAGAAGAAGTAGATGGTTCCCAGCTAGCACCACTGATGGCTCTGACAGGGATCACAATAGAGGGTCCCAGACAGAGTGGGAGAAAAATATAGAACAAAATTCAAATTCACAAGAAAAAAAGACCAGACTTTCTGGTCTGACAGAGACTGGAGAAACTCCAAGACTATGGCCCCCAGATACTCTTTTCATTCAGTACTGAAGTCACTCCAAGGTTTACCCTTCAGCCAAAGATTAGACAGGTCTCTTAAGTAAATAATAACACATGTGAGGAATGTGCTTCATAGTTCAATCATTTATATGAGACTAAATGGGCACACCAGCCCAAAAGCAAAGACGAGAAGGCAGGAAGAGACAGGAAAACTGGATGAGTGGAAACCAGGAATCTGGGATGGGATAGGGATGAGTATTGACGCATCGCAGGGTTGGCAACCAATGTCAAAATCAAGTTGTGTATTGTCTAACGAGAAACTAATTTGCTCTGTAAATTTTCACCTAAAGCACAATAAAAAATAAAGTAAGCGAGCAGAAGTCTTGTCATCCTTACTTCTAAGGAGCATTCTGGTGTGTTTCTTCTAAGACTGATTTGTGTGTTTGGTATTCTAAATCAACACCACTATTCAAATGCATCAATTCTTATTTTGTCTTCGTTTCCACTGATCAGCTTTCACATGCATATGAGGCAATTGGAAATACCATGGGTTGGGTCAGGCGAACCATAGTCATCGAAGTGACATCTTTAAAGCTTTAGAGGTTTTTTGCAGTAGATTTTCTCAATGCAGTACACCGTTAGATTTGACTGCTGCTTCCATGGGCAGTGATTGGTTAATTCAAGTAGAATGAAATCATTAACCTCATTGTACAGATCTTGAGCTCAAAATGATGATGGAACTTACTTGCATAGAAATGATAGGTCCAGAATTAGAAATGATAAGGACAGGTCTATTGGACCCTAAAACTTGTACTCTTTCCAGTATTCTATGCCTGGCACCCCTCTTCACCCTATGAATCTTTTTTTCTCTCTCCCTCTCCCACTTCTCTTATTTTATTGTCCCTTTTATTCCTCTCATTAAGAACTGGAGCTCAATGTGGACATGGGCCAGGTCTGTCCTGTTCTCCCTGTTGTTGTTGTGTGCCATCGAGTTGCTTCCAACTCATAGTGACCCTATAGGACACAGTAGAACTGCCCCCACAGGGTTTCCTAGGCAGAAATCTTTATGTGAGCAGATCACCAGGTCTTTTCTCCTGAGTACTCACTGGGTGGGGTCAAACTGCCAGCCTTTTGGTTAGCAGCTGAGCACTTACCCATTGCACAACCAGAGATCCTTCTGTTCTCCCTAAAACCTAATATAATCCTTGGTGATAAAAATATATTTAAGGAAAGAGGGAAGAACTAGATCTAGCCAGGCCAGTAGTCCTCTGTGGCTTGGCACGCAGGGGATCCCTGAAAACTAATAAAAGAGGTCAAACCTGGATAAATGTTATAATAACCACTATTTGAATGCCTTTTCTTCTCTTTCCTTCTTTCAACCCTTCGAAGTCCATGAGGAGTCTGCAGATTAAAACCTTTGAATCAAACTAAATCCAAAGAAACAGGAGAATGACCTTGAAGTCACAATAAATAATCACTAACCTTTTTTGAGCTATGTGTTTACTATCTCCCTGGTACTCTTCAAATAGTTTTACATGCATTAACTCAGAGAATCCCCTTAACAATGCTGTGAGGTAGGTCCAATTATTATCTCCATTTTACAGATGAGAACTGAGGCCCAGAGAAGAGAAGTCACATGAGCAAGGTCACCCAGCTGAGCGCTGGTGCAAACTGAAGCAGCTGGCTCCAGAACCCATGTTTTAATCCACCACATTAGTCCTCAGTCATCAAGCATGGCCCTCAAACTATGTTTATCCTAGATTTTAGGCACATCTGAACAAGAGGGCTTTGCCTGAAGAAACAAGGAGCTCAGGAAAGAAGAAGGAAAGTTGTCCACGTTCCCTCCAAAGATAATAAGGGTCAGGGTGGGGACGGAAGGGGCTTCTACATATGGACACCCCTCAAACCATCTTCCAGCCCAGCCTTCAAAAACTTACGTGAATCTTGGCAACAGAGGATAAAATAACAGAACTGTTAAAAATGAAAATTGCTGGGACCCTGGGTATACTCAATTGCTGCAGGAGGCAACATCCTGATGCAGACAATGTCCTCTGCCTCATGGGTGTTGCCAATTGGGCACAGACAGCAGACGGCAAGAGCAGCAGCAGCACTGGAGGCATAGCTGCCGTTGTTGGCATCCCCTGAGAGGGAACAGCCAGAGCTGGAGCAGCAGAGACACCAGATGCCTCGGTTAAGCAAGACGAGAGTGCTCACAAGTCCTTTGAGGGGGGCTGGCATTTCCATGGAACACATGAGGTAGAGCCAGAGAAATCTTTACTGTATCATCAAAACCCTACTTTTATCCCAGGCTGCTGCAATCTGGAAAGTACAGTGATCTTTACCTAGAAAAAATAATAAATCAAGCATCAAATACCTATACACATGTACACATACATGGGTGTTCATATGTGTGTAAGTATGCTCACATTTCTCTGGTTTATGGTTTTAACGAGTGGTGTACACTTTCCTCTCCCCTGAGTCACTGAGTCATTTGAAGAAGTAGAGAAGAAACTCTCAACGTTGGTAGTGATTTCTTCTATTTACCTGAAAGGAAAACTTCTGTAGAAGAGTCCTTCGGGAGATAAACACTTGGAGCAAACCTCCAGGACTCATGAAATGCATCTTGCCTCTTTTTAAGATTTCGTAACAACAGCAGTAGCAACTCCCTCCCCACTCCTGCCACATCCCTACAGCCTCTGCCTCAATGCCACACACACTGTTCCTTCATTTCTCAGGGGTAGCTGCTTCACCTCCCCAACTTACTTATAAATCCCTTTGGCTATTTTTTTTTTTTTTTTTAGGGACCATTTCACCTACCTCCTTGCCTCCTCCTCAATGCCCAGAGAACAGCAATGAATCCAGAAGATGCTTACTCAATATTTGGGAGCAGGTCAGTTCTCATTGTGAGTCCTGGGGTCTATCACATGTAAAGTGTACATGAGAACCAAGCCATTGAGAAGGAGACTCCCTGGAGCCAGCTCTTTCCATACCGCTACCTTACAGACCACTCCTGTCCTCCTGCCCAATTCACCCATGTGGGCCACAATCTCCAATTCTAGAATAATCTGTGGAGATGAACTGAAAATGAGCTGCGATCAAAGAATCAGTGTTGAAAGCTATCATGGAGGCATTTTGTTCCATCCTTCATTCATCCATCCATCTATTCATTCATGCAGTAAATGTTAATTGAGCACTTAACAGAAGGTGAAGCAACTTTAAACCCACACAGAAAGTCAAATGATGGGGTTAACTTACTTCCTCAATTGTCAACCTCTTCTCTTTTTAGATACTTATAAATTGCCAAAAATTTCATTCACATATTGAATCAAAATCTTCCTCCCCATAACATCTCCTTTGATTTAGATACTAGTTTAAACTTCACTGGAGTTAAATGATGAAGATTTAAATGTAAAAACAAAGTCTAAAAGGTTTTAGAAGAAAAACATAGGTGAACACATATTAGGTGAGGAGAGATTTTTCTAGATGTTACATCAAAGGAAAATGTTATAAACAAAAATTTCGATAGATTTGTTAATATAAAAATCTGAAACACATACATTAAATCAAAGGCAAAGAACAAACCAGGAAGAAACACTTGCAATCAGGATGGCAGAAAAAAGGGTTAATAGTCTTACGTTATGGATTGAATTGTGTCCTTCAAAAAGATATATTGAAGTCCTAACCCCTGGTACCTGTGCATGTCACCTTATTTAGAAATAGGGTCTTTGCAGATGTCATCAAGTTAAGACGAGGTCATACTGGATTAGAATGGGCCCTTATCCAGTGTCTGGCGTCCTTTTAAGAGAAAATTTTAAAACAGAGACACAGAGAGAACATCATATGAAGACAGAGAAATTAAAATGATGCGTCTACAAGCCAAGAAATGTCAAGGATTGCCAGAAGCTGGGAGAAAGACATGGAACAGATTTCTCCCTCAGAAAGTCCGGAAGGAACCAACCCTACTCACACCTTGATTTCAAACTGCTAGCTTCCAGAACTGTAAGAGAATAAATTTCTGTTGTTTTAAGCCATCCAGCTTTTTGTAATTTGTTATGGAAACCCTAGGAAACTAATACATTAATACACCCATTCCTCACTTATCCAGGTCATTATGTGAAAATCAGCATTATGCAAAAATGGAGGATGACCACATCAGATCACAAAATGGAGGATGACTACATCATAACATAATTGCCAAACCACTAAGAATCATGGCCCAGTTAAGCTGACACGTAACCTTAAACATCACAGCCAGTATTACTCCTGCCTCACACCTTGGCATTCATTACTGCCAGAAGTACATCATTAATGCACAAAATAGTAGGATACTATTTTTTTACTATTGTCGTAAATGCAAATTGTCAGAAAAAGAGATAGTTGATAAGTAAGGAAAACTCTTGAAATCAGGAAGAAAAAGATAATACCAACAGAAAAATGGACAAAAGACATAAACAGACAATTCATTAGAAGAGGTAAAAAATCAAATATGAAAGGAAAAACCTCACTAATATTACACAAAATAACATTAAAACAAGATGCCGTCTTTTACTTATTGATCTGGCAAGATATTTTAAAATCACAACACCCAGTACTGGTGAGAATGTGGGGAAACAGGTACTCTTACATACGGGGGGTACAGCCTAGGAAACAATTTGGACATAAAGTTAAAAAAAAAAAAAAAAACCCATTGCCATTGATACTAACTCATAGTGACCCTATAGGACATAGTAGAACTGCCACACAGTGTTTCCAAGGCTGTAATCTTTATGGAATCAGACTGCCACAGCTTTCTTCTGTGTAGTGGCTGGTGGGTTCAAATGACTGACCTTTTGGTTAGCAGCTAAGCAATTTAACCATAGCACCACCAAGGCCCCTTCAGACACACACATATGAAAAAAAAAAAAAAAACCTATAAAAAGTTCATAACTCTGAATTCTAGAACCCCCACTTCTGGAACACTATATTAAGGAAATACTGAAAGATGTGTACAAAATTTTAATTACAAGGCTGTTCATCCCAGCATTCATTGTATTAGAGTAAAATTGGGGAAAAATAAATACACAAAATAGGATTTTGTAAGTAAATTATAGTAGATTCATACAAGAGAATGCTTTGAAATACTTAAAAAATGGAAAACGATGTAGAAAAATATTTAATGACTTTGAAAGTTGTTTATAATATTTACTTATATTAAAAAAGCCAGGTCACAAAATAAGTTCTTTCAAAAATTGGACCATATTATATATATCATGAGGATCCCTGGTGGCATAGTAGTTAAGAGCTCGGCTGCTAACCAAAAGGTCAGTGGTTCAAATCCACCAACTGCTCCTTGGAAACTTATGGAGCAGTTCTACTCTGTCTTATATGGTCACTATGAGTTGGAATCAACTCAAAGGCAATGGGTAGTTATATATATCATCTATATTTGCCAGGGGAAAAAAAAGACTAGAAGGTTATAACCCAATGGGTTAATAGATTTAATCTGGGTGGTGATATTAAGGGTGATTACCCCCTCCCCATCAACACTAATGACTGAAGACCAGATGAGCTGTGGAATGACAACAAGCACATCATACATGAAGGAAGCAAGAGGTCGTTAAAAAGACAAGAAAGACAGAAAAGACCAAAATGGATGTCAGAAAAGCCTGGAACTTGCTCCTGAATGTCGAGCAGCTAAAGCAAAAGTAAGAACTAATGAAGTAAAAGAACTGAACAGAAGATTTCAAAGGGCAGCTTCAGAAGACAAAGTATCATAATGACATGTGCAAAGAGCTGGAGATAGAAAACCAAAAGGGAAGAACACACTCAGCATTTCTCAAGCTGAAACAACTGAAGAAAAAATTCAAGCCTCAAGTTGCAGTAGTGAAGGATTCTACATGGAAAATGTTAAATGACACAGGAAGCATCAAAAGAAGATGGAAGGAATACACAGAGCAATTATACAAAAAGAATTGGTCAGTGTTCAACCATTTCAAGAGGTAGCATATGATCAGGAACCCATGGTGCTGAAGGAAAATGTCCAAACTGCAATGAAAGCAATGGTGAAAAACAAGGCTCCAGGAATTGACGGAATATCAATTGAGATGTTTCAACAAACAGATGCAGTGCTGGAAGTGATCACTCATCTATGCCAAGAAATTTGGAAGACAGTTACCTGGCCAGTCGTCTGGAAGAGATCCATATTTATGCCTAGTCCCAAGAAAGGTGATCCAACCAAATGCAGAAATTATCGAACAGTATCACAGGCAAGCAAAATTTTACTGAAGATCTTTCAAAAGTGGCTGTAGCAGTATATCCACAGGGAACTGCCAGAAATTCAGGATGGATTCAGAAGAGGATGTGAAACCAGAGATATCATTGCTAATGTCAGATGGATCCCGGCTGAAAGGAAAGAATACCAGAAGGGTGTTTACCTGTGTTTTACTGACTATGCAATGGCATTCAACTGTATGGATCATAACAAATTACAGATAACATTGCGAAGAATGGAAACTGCAGAACACTTAGTTGTGCTCATGGGGAACCTGTACGTAGATCAAGAGGCAGTTGTTGGCACTGAACAAGGGCATACTGCATGGTTTAAATTAAAAAACCATGTGCGTCAGGGTTGTATCCTTTCACCATACCTATTCAATCTGTATGCTGAACAAATAATCCGAGAAGCTGGACTATATGAAGAAGAATGGGTCATCAGGATTGGAGGAAGACTCACTAACAACCTGCATTATGCAGAGGACACAACCTAGGTTGCCGAAGGTGAAGAGAACTTGAAGCACTTACTGATGAAGATCAAAGACCACAGCCTTCAGTACAGATTACAACTCAACATAAAGAAAACAAAAATCCTCACAACTGAACCAATAAGCAACATCATGATAAACGGAGAAAATACCGACTTTGTCAAGGATTTCATTTTACTTGGATCCACAATCAACACCCATAGAAGCAGCAGTCAAGAAATCAAAAGACGCATTGCACTGGGCAAATCTGCTGCAAAGAACCTCTTTAAAGTGTTGAAAAGCAAAGATGTCACCTTGAGGACTAAGGTGTGCCTGACCCAAGCCATGGTATTTTTAATTGCATCATATGCCTGTGAAAGCTGGGCAAGGAATAAGGAAGACCAAAGAAGAATTGACGCCTTTGAATTGCAGTGTTGGGGAAGAATACTGAGTAGTCTGTGGACTGCCAAAAGAACAAACAAATCTGTCTTGGAAGAAATACAACCAGAATGCTCCTTAGAAGCAAAGATGGTGAGACTGTGTCTTACATACTTTGGACATGTTGTCAGGAAGGATCGGTCCCTGGAGAAGGACATCATGCTTGGTAAAGTAGAAGGTCAGCAGAAAAGAGGAAGACTCTCAACGAGATGGATTGACACAGTAGCTGCAACAATGGGCTCAAACATAACAATGATTGTGAGCAAGGCACAGGACCGGGCAGAGGTACGTACATAGGGTCGCTATGAGTCAGAACGGACTCAACAGCACCTAAGAATAACAACAACCCCCTCCCCAGGAGTCCCTGGATGGTGCTAACGGTTACACACTGGACTACTAACCAAAAGGCTGGTGATTCAAACCCACCTAGAGGCACCTCAGAAGTAAGGCCTGACAGTGAGCTTCTAAAGGGTCACAGTTTTAAAAACCCGATGGAGTAGTTCTACTAGGCACATATGGGTTCACCATGAGTCAGAATCAACTCAGTGGCGACTAACAACAACACAACTCCCTCCTCAAGTCAATCATTTTCTCTCTTTCTCTCTCTCTCACATACTTATTTGTAATTTTGGCAAAGAACATGGGCTTCTTTTCTAATAATAAACTTTTGTACTGTAAACTAAGATTACATTCAGTATTTTAAGCAGCTTTACCACAGTTAGTCCATGTTAAGTTTTTCATAAAAAATGAAGTCCAAGGACTTTTTTCCTGGTCTTGCACAGTTGATTTTCTGAACCTAAGTGCCAGTCTTTGCATTTATTCCTGTGGTACCTCACCACTTTGGTTCTGACTCTGAGTTCCAGCCATCTGGGGTCTTTTTGACTCATCCTCTGTCACTGGAAACCTTAGCTTCCTGGCTCCATCTCTTCGATTAAAGAAACATGCCTTTTCCTCGCCTCCATTCCCCATGGGTACAGAATTTAGAATGGGCCACTGTGGGGTCATTTCCCCTCTTAGTCTAGCATGGAGGGATGAGGAGGCAGAGGCAGTTACCACACCCACCCTCAGGACCAAGGGGAACTGAATGGTGGAGGATGGGAACCCGTATCAAAACAGAGACTCCATGAGGAGCCACATAAAAACATTCTGTCTCCAATCTGATTACAGAGTCAAAGAAATGAAACCTCTGGGGCCAGCTCTCCTGGCTGCCGGCCTCATCCGCAGGCCCAGGCACTGGGATGGACCACTCTGCATTACTCACTTAAATGGCAACAACATCTGACAGACAGAGCATCAAGCCCTGGCCCGGTGTGTCCCTAATGCAGTTAGACTTGGAGAAATGATTCATCAGAGAATGAACTAAAGCGTTTAGTGTCCCCTGGATGCATTAGGAGCAGGTTCTGCCAGCCTCCATGAAGCACCTCTCTGTGTTTATCCTGAAAACCCCTGAGCCAGCTCCCACACTGACACCCTCATTACTTGTCTCGGTGACTCACAGCCACGTGGTCTATGCACAATCCCTCTGCATTCCCTCCCAGAGCTCCCTCGGGCCACCTGCCTCCTTCAGCGTTAGGAGCCGCAGTCACCAGCTGAGATGCACTTACAGCCCTCACAAGCATCCTCCCCCAGCCCCTTGCCAGTCCCCTACTGTTCCCTGATTCCCAGTACCTCCGGCTGTCCTTCCTGTCCATCAGGGCCTGGCCAAGGCCAGCTTCTCCTGCAGTCTTCTCACCCCCCAGTTAGCCAGAAGTATGACCTCTCCTAGTGTTCCCGCGCACTTCCTTTGTATTTCTCTCTAGCACTTCCTAGACAAGCTTGTGTGGAGGCCCACAGAGAAGACCAACAATCTAAATACCTACCTACCTAATATCCTGGAGTCTGAGATGAGGGCAATATCTTTACTTGAGACACATAAAAAAATCCATCATCATCATTATTACCATTATTATTATTACCACTACTAAACCAAACCCGTTGCCATCGAGTCGATTCTGATTCATAGCAACCCTATAGGACAGAGTAGAACTGCCCTGTAGGGTTTCCAAGGCTGTAGTCTTTATGGAGAAGTCCTGGTGGTGCAGTGGTTAAGTGTTAGCTGTGTGATGGTTAAGGTTGTATGTCAACTTGGCTGGGCCACGATTCTCAGTGGTTTGGCAGGCGTGCGATGTTGTGATCACTTCCATAATGAGATTTGATATAATGTGATCACCTCCGTGATATGATCTGCTGTGAGTAACCAATCAGTTGAAAGGGAGTTTCCTTGCACATGCGGCCTACATCGATTATAAGTGGACATTCTGGCAAGGTTCGTGGGCTTTTGCTTGCTCTGGATCCTACACCTGGCTCCTGTTTGTCTGACCTCCGGTTCTTGGAACTTCAGCTAGCAGTTTACCTGTGGTCTTGCCTGCTAATCTTGGGATTTATTGATCTTCGCAGCCTGTGAGAAACAGCCCTGCTCTCTGACCTGCCAGTCTTGAGTTCTCCATCCCCTGCAGCTACGTGAATCAGGAGAAGCCTCTACCTTGACCCACGGACTTAGGACATTCCAGCCTCCCCAGCCTCATGAGCCATTTCCTTGATATGAATCTCTCTCTCTCTCTATATATATATACATACATTTATACACTTTTCTGGTTTTGCTTCTCTAGAATCCAGCCTAAAACAAGCTGCTAACCAATAGGTTGGCAATTCAGATCCACCAGCCACTCCTTGGAAACTCTATGGGGCAATTCTACTCTGTCCTACAGAGTCACTATGAGTCGGAATTGACTCCATAGCAATGGGTTTGGTTTTCGCTAATATTTATGGAAGCAGGCCGCCACATCCTTTTCTCAGGGAGCTGCTGGTGAGTTTGAACTGCTGACCTGTCAGTCAGAGGCTGAGCACTTTAACCACTGGGGCAACAGGGCTCCTGCCAAAGGTCTAACTACTAGAAGTCAGGATTAAAATCCCAGATCTGACTCCAAACCTACATTCTCTCCACAATTCATTGTTTGCTCATCACCTTTAGGACTCTCCCTGCAGGTTGTGAGTGAGTGGGCTGTACTTACATACTTCACTGGGGGGAGGTGTAATGGTTAGAGCAGGATTCTGCAGCCAGGCAAACCAAACCCACTGCCACCAAGTCCATTCCAACTCAGAGCAACCCTATAGGACAGAGTAGAACTGCCCCATAGAGTTTCCAAGGCTGTAATCTTTATGGGCACAGACCGCCACGTCTTTCTCCCTTGGAGCAGCTGGTGGATTCAGCAGCCAATAGCTTAACTATTGCACCACCAGAGGCCTTTCCTTTCACTAACCTGTTGTTGTTGAGTGGATTCCAACT
Organism: Loxodonta africana; assembly: GCF_030014295.1. Classification (NCBI taxonomy): domain Eukaryota; kingdom Metazoa; phylum Chordata; class Mammalia; order Proboscidea; family Elephantidae; genus Loxodonta; species Loxodonta africana. Next base: position 23,767,122 of record NC_087357.1, read on the forward strand.
CATAGCGAACCTATAGGACAGAGTAGAACTGCCCTACCTTCTTCACGGTCAAGTTTCCTCATATGTGCCAAGCACGTCAGGAGAATAATCTCATTAAGTCCTCAGAACAAGTCCAATGAGGAAAGTATCATGAGTTTGGCAGGGAGGGTGGTGAAATGAAGGGCTAGGAAGTGTTCTGAAACCACTGTATTCAGAATTTTTTTTTAATCCAGAAGTATATTGTAGGTAATCTGAAGCCATTTTATGATTTATAGAATGCTTTTATGATGAGCACATTTTTAGAGACAGGAGTTTTACCAGTTGTCACAGCATCACTTGCCTGATGAGAAAGATTTAGTCAGAGCATGAGGAACAGAAAGGAGCCCAATGTTCTCTCAGTTGCCTAGTGAAAACCTTTCTATTAATGGCTCCTACCCTTTATGAAACATATAAATACTTCACTTTGACTTCTTGAGCCACCCTTTGAAGCCTTCTATTCAGCTTTTACTTCATCATTTCTTCCTTTTGTTTTAGCTACTCTGCATTCGATAACAAGTTCAGAGTCTCTTCTGACATCTGTTTTGGTCTTTTTTGTCCTTTCTGTCTTTTTAATGACCTTTTGCTTTCTTCATGTACAATGCCCTTAACGTCATCCCACAACACGACAGGTCTTTAATCATTATTGTTCAATGCATCAAACCTATTCTTGAGATGGTCTCTAAGGTGGGATATACTCAAGGTCATACTGTGGCTCTCCTGGATGTGTTTTAATTTTCTTCAGCTTCAACTTAGAACTTGCATATGAACAGTTGATGGACTTGTTGTGACTGATGATATCGAGCTTCTCCATCGTCTCTTTCCACAGACGTAATCAATTTGACTCTTGCCTATTCCATCCAGCAAGGTCCACGTGTATAGTTGCTATTTTTTTCGTTGAAAAAAAGGTATTTGCAATAAGTAGTTGGTCTTGCAAAATTCTATCATGCAATATCCTGCATAATTTTTATTACCAAAGAAATACTTTCCAACTACTGAGCCTTCTTTGTTCCAACCTTTGGATTGCAATCACAAGTAATTATTACTGCATCTTTTCTTTTTTCAATTTTTTTTGTTGTACTTTAGGTGAAGGCTTACAGAGCAAACTAGTTTCTCATTAACAATTAATACACATATTGTTTTGTGACATTGGTTGCCAACCCCAAGACATGTCAACACTCTCCCCTTCTTGATCATGGGTTCGGCATTACCAGCTTTCCTGTCCCCTCCTGCCTTCTTGTACTTGCACCTGGGCTGGTGTGCCCATTTAGCCTTGTTTTGTTTTATGGGCCTGTCTAATCTTTAGCCGAAGGATGAACCTCAGGAGTGACTTCATTACTGAGCTATAAGGGTGTCTGAGGGCCATACCCTGGGGGTTTTTCCAGTCTCTGTCAGACCAGTAAGTCTGATCTTTTTGTGTGTGTGTGAGTTATAATTTTTTTCTACATTTATCTCCAGCTCTGTCCAGGACCCTCTATTGTGATCCCTGTCAGAGCAATCAGTGGTGGTAGCTGGCCACCATCTAGCTATGCTGGACTCAGTCTGGTGGAGGCTATGGTAGTTGTGGTCCATTAGTCTTTTTAACTAACCTTTCCCTTGTGTCTTTGGCTTTCTTCATTCTCCTTTGCTCCAGAAGGGGTGAGACCAGTGGAGTATCTTAGTTGGCTGCTCACAAGATTTTAAGACCCCAGACACTACTCACCAAAGTAGAATGTAGAACATTTTCTTTATAAACTATATTATGGCAGCTGAGCTAGATGTTCCCCAAGACCATGGTCCCCACAGCCCTCAGCCCGGTAATTTGTTCCCTCAGGGAGTTTGGATGTGTCTATGGAGTTTCCATGACCTTGCCTTGGACAAGTTGTGCTGGCTTCCCCAGCATTGAATACTGTCTTTCTCTTCACCAAAGTTACTACTTACCTACTATCTAGTTAGTGTTTTTCCCTCCCACCTCTCCCTTCCCTTGTAACCATCAAAGATTGTTTCTTTCTGTGTGTAAACCTTTTCTTGAGTTTTTATAATAGTGGTCTCATATAGTATTTGCCCTTTTGTGATTGACTTATTTCACTGTCGGCAAAATGGCCTCCAGATTCATCTATGTTGTGAGATGCTTCACAAATTCGTCATTGTTCTTTATCACTGCATAGAATTCTACTGCGTGTATGTACCATAGTTTGTTTATCCATTCATCTGTTGATGGGCATCTAGGATGTTTCCACCTTTTTGCTATTGTGAACAATGCTGCAATGAATATGGTGTGCATGAATAATGTGATGACTCTTATTTCTCCAGGATATATTCCTAGGAGTGGGGTTGCTGGATCATATGGTACTTCTACTTCTGTCTAGCTTTTTAAGGAAGCACCATATCATTTTCCAAAATGGTTCTACCATTTGCACTCCCACCAGCAGTGCATAAGAGTTCCAATCTCCCTGCAGCCTCTCCAACATTTGTTATCTTCTGTTTTTTGATTTGTGCTGGTAATGTCAGGGTCAAATAGTATCTCACTGCTGTTTTATTTCCATTTATCTAATGCCTAGTGATCGCGAGCATTTCCTCATGTATCTGTTAGCCACCTGAATGTCTTCTTTGGTGAAGTGTCTGTTCATATCCTTTGCCCATTTTTTAATTGGATTATTTATCTTTTTGTTGTAGAGGTGTTGGATTTCTTGTAGATTTTAGAGATTAGACTTTTTCGGATTCGTCATAGCCAAAATTTTTTTTCCAGTCTGTAGGTTCTCTTTATACTCTTTTGGTGAAGTCTTTTGATGAACGTAAGTGTTTAATTTTTAGACGATCCCAGTTATCTAGCTTATCTTCTGGAGTTTGTGTGTTCTTAGTTATAGTTTGTATCCTGTTAACGCCGTGTATTAGGGTTTCTAGCATTGATCCTATTTTTTCTTCTATGATCCTTATAGTTTTTGGTTTTACATTTAGGGCTTTGATCCATTTTGAATTATTTTTTGTGTATAGTGTGAGGTATGGGTCTTGTTTCATTTTTTTGCAGGTGGACATCCAGTTTTGCCAGCACCGTTTGTTAGAAAGACTGTCTTTTCCCCATTCGATGGACTTTGGGCCTTTGTCGAAGATCAGGTAACTGGAGGTGGATGGATTTACATCTGAGTTCTGAATTCTGTTCCATTGGTCAATGTATCTGTCATTGTACCAGTACCAGGCTGTTTTGACTACCCTAGCTATATAGTAGGTTCAGAGGACAGGTAGTTCAAATCCTCCTACTTTATTCTTCTTCAATTGTGCTTTACTTATCTGGGGCATTTTCCCTTTCCATATAAAGACAATGATTAGTTTTTCCATCTTATTAAAGAATGCTGTTCACATTTGGATGGGGATTGCATCATATTTGTAGATTGCATTGGGTGAAATTGACATTTTCACAACGTTAAGTCTATCTATCCATGAACATGATATGTTTTTCCATTTATGTAGATCTCTTTCAGTTTTTTGCAGTAGTGCTTTGTAATTTTCTTTGTATAGGTCCAGAGCAAAGAGAAGGAGCCCACCACCACCAAGGAAAGAAAGATCAGCAAGAGATACCTAGCAACAGAGGCCCAGCAGCAGGATATGGCATGGTGGGCTTCCCAGCCCACAGAGAGAGAAAACTGAGTGCCTTTGGGCAGAGACTGAGGGCAGGGGAGAGATATGCCTGCAAGCATGACTGGGAAGAGATTATCCTGATAAAAGAACTGTATCCTGAGTGTTCCTGAGCCTAAATTGTAACTGTTACTTCCCTTATAATAAACCCATAAATCATGACTATGGTGTTTGAGTTCCTTGTGGCCATTGCAATGAATGATCGAACCCAGTAGAGGGCGCTGTGGGAGGCACAGTTGGTGTTAAAATTGGTGGAGAGGAGATGGCAGAGAGAGGAGGCTTGTCTGGATTTCACCTCAGAGGAATCAGCCTTGGGCTGCTGATCCTGGTTCTCCTTCCTCCCTCTTCGGTTGGAGGAGGTCAGACAGCTCACCCAAGCCATGTTTACAGAATCCAACTGATTTTTGTATGTTTATCTTATATTCGGATACTCTGCTGAATCTATTAGTTCCAGTAGTTTTCTCGTGGAGTCTTTTGGCGTTTTTGTGTAGAGCGTCATATCATCCACTAATAGGGACAGTTTTACTTCTTCCTTACCTATCTTGATGCCCTTTATTTCTTTTTCTTGCCTTATTGCTGTAGCTAGGACTTCCAGCATAATGTTAATTAAGAGTGGTGATAAAGAGAGTCCTTGTCTTGTTCCTGTTCTCAAGGGAATGTTTTCAGCCTCTCTCCATTAAGAATGATGTTGGGGGGGGCAAGATGGCTGACTAGGTAGATGCTACCTCGGATCCCTCTTGCAACAAAGACTTGGAAAAACAAGTGAATCGATCACATACATGACAATCTACGAATCCTGACCAACAAACACAGATTTAAAGAGTTGACCTGAATGACAGAGACAGAGAATGAACAACTACGGGGAAGCAGAGACTGTTTTCGGAGCCTGGAGCCAGCGTCCCAGTCAGGTAACCTTGGCGCCGGGCTTAGGACTAGGAACAGGGGAGCTGAACACAACATCCTGTGACTGCGCAAACACGGGGTGCAGCCCTACCCCTCTGAACTGACCTCAGGAGGGGGCCCAGCCAGTCCACGCAGGCGGCGTTGCGACACCTTGGAGGGAGAAGAAGTCCCCGGGAGGCAGCGACTGGTTTTGGAGCCAGGAGTGCAACGTCCCAGCCGGGGAACATTGGCGCTGGGCTTTGGACTAGGTGCAGGGGAGCTGAGCACCACATCTTGTGATGGTGCAAGCACGGGGAGCAGCCCTACCCCCCTGAACTGACCTCAGGAGGGGGCCCAGCCGGTCTGCGCAGGCAGTGTGGCGACACGGCTGGCGGGAGGAGAAGTCCCCGGGAGGCAGTGACTGTTTTTGGAGCCAGGAGTGCAGTGTCCCAGCCGGGGAACCTTGACGATGGGCTTTGGACTGGCAGCAGAGGAACTGACCGCAGCTTCTGCAGGTCTGACCCTCGGGGGCAATCTCTACCCAGCCAGCACACATAGGTGACACGCCCCTTGGGAATCTCAGATAAAATAGTCATCCCAAGCAAGGTAAGTAACTTTGTCTATATTCCAGGATGCTACTCTCTCCTGTTTTTCTGAATCCTCCCCTCCCCTTCCCAGGTGGCTTCATTAACATTGGAATTTCCTGAGCCAGAAGGAAAACTGCTCCGCGCTTTTTCTTTTCCCTTTTTTTTTTTTTTTTTTTTTGGTGTTTTCTGACTAAAAACACAGAACCAGCTCCAGCCACGCATATGTGATCCACAGTCTCCGGCTTTCAACCCTGCAGGGAACAAGGTGGCTATTATAGCACAAAGGCATTTCTGATAGGCATCTGACTGCATTTTTTTTTTTAGCGGATTTACTAGAAAGACAAGTTTCCCAGGTCTGATATCTCTGCTATTCAACAGAGCCCTCAATGACCCACAACAGGGAACTGAGGGCTGAAGCTCCCCCCAGACGACCTAGCCTCCTGCCTTAGGGGTCTAAGGAGGGTGACACCTACCAATCTGTAGAGGTACTTGCATTGCGGGCCTAAAGTACAGCTGCAGAGCCCACCCACCAAGGTGCTTTAGGAATAGAGACACACCTACCTCACTGACACTTGGGAGAAGCCTGTCAGCATCCTGCCCCGCCTCCCCCCCGAAGTGTGAACCCCAGCTGCTACTAGAATCTGGTGCACACAACTATCACCACTACTTCTCAAGGTGGATAGGTGATAGGGTGCATCACACACTTGATGACCCAAAATCAGATTCGACTCAAGAATAGTGAATGGACTCAGGCATATATATCTGGTAACAGCCCAAACCAGCTGGCAATAGGTCATAAGTAAGTCAAGGGCTACAACAATCAAGACAGCACAATCTAGTAACCCATCCACGTATATTGAAAGAAAACAAAACAAGATAAGACTCAGTGAGCAAATATAGAATAAATCACTACAATATCTTAGTGATGGCTTGGAGACAGCAGTCCATATCAAACCACATAAAGAAGCAGACCATGACTGCTTCTACAACCCCCCAAACAAAAGAATCAAAATCTTTCCCAAATGAAGATACAATCCTGGAATTATCAGATACAGAATATAAAAAACTAATTTACAGAATGCTTCAAGACATCAGGGATGACCTCAGAAATGAAATAAGGCAATCTGCAGAAAAAGCCAAGGAACACATTGATAAAACAGTTGAAGAACTCAAAAAGATTATTCAAGAACACAGTGGAAAAATCAATAAGTTGCAAGAATCCATAGAGAGACAACATGCAGAAATCCAAAAGATTAACAATAAAATTACAGAAATAGACACCGCAATAGGAAGTCAGAGGAGCAGACTCGAGCAATTATAATGCAGACTGGGACATCTGGAGGACCAGGGAATTAAAACAAACATAGCTGAAAAAAAATCAGATAAAAGAATTTAAAAAAATGAAGAAACCCCAAGAATCATGTGGGACTCTATCAAGAAAGATAACTTGCGTGTGATTGGAGTCCCAGAACAGGGAGGAAGGACAGAAAACACAGAGAAAATAGTTGAAGATCTGCTAACAGAAAACTTCCCTGACATCATGAAAGATGAAACGATATCTATCCAAGATGCTCATCGAACCCCATTTAAGGCTGATCCAAAAACAAAAACACCAAGACATATTATCATCAAACTTGCCAAAACCAAAGATAAACAGAAAATTTTAAAAGCAGCCAGGGAGAAAAGAAAGGTCACCTTCAAGGGAGAATCAATAAGAATAAGTTCAGACTACTCAGCAGAAACCATGCAGGCAAGAAGGGAATGGGATGACATATACAGAACACTGAAGGAGAAAAACTGCCAGCCAAGGATCATATATCCACCAAAACTCTCTCTGAAATATGAAGGTGAAATTAAGATATTTACAGATAAACACAAGCTTACAGAATTTGCAAAAACCAAACCAAAGCTACAAGAAATACTAAAGGAAATTGTTTGGTCAGAAAACCAATAATATCAGATACCAGGACAACACAAGGTCACAGAACAGAATATCCTGATATCAACTCAAATAGGGAAATCACAAAAACAAATTAAGATTAATTAAAAAAAAAAATGCTCAAAACAGGGAATCATTGAAGTCAATATGTAAAAGATCACAATAATGAAAAAGAGGGACTAAATACAGGTGGCATAGAACTGCCATATGAAGAGGGATACAAGGCGATATAGGACAATACAAGTTAGGTTTTTACTTAGAAAGATAGGAGTAAATATTAAGGTAACCACAAAGAGGTGTAATAACTCCATAACTCAAAATAAAAACCAAGAAAAACGTAACGACTCAGCAAACATAAAGTCAAATACTCTGAAAATGAGGAACACACAATTTACAAAGAAAAACGTCTCAGCACAAAAAAGTAAGTGGAAAATTGAAATTGTCAACAACACACATAAAAAGGCATCAAAATGACAACACTGAACACATACTTATCTATAATTACCCTGAATGTAAATGGCCTAAATGCACCAATAAAGAGACAGAGAGTCTCAGACTGGATAAAAGAAACACGATCCATCTATATGCTGCCTACAAGAGACACACCTTAGACTTAGAGACACAAACAAACTAAAACTCAAAGGATGGAAAAAAATATATCAAGCAAACAATAAGCAAAAAAGAAGAGGAGTAGCAATATTAATTTCTGACAAAATAGACTTTAAACTTAAATCCACCACAAAGGATAAAGAAGGACACTACATAATGATAAAAGGGACAATTGACCAGGAAGATATAACCATATTAAATATTTATGCACCTAATGACAGGGCTGCAAGATACATAAATCAAATTTTAACAGAACTGAAAAGTGAGATAGACACCTCCACAATTATAGCAGGAAACTTCAACACACCACTTTCAGAGAAGGACAGGACATCCAGTAAGAAGCTCAATAGAGACACGGAAGACCTACTTACAACAATCAACCAACTCTCCACCCAGCTGCTGCAAAGTGTACTTTTTTTTCTAGCGCACATGGAACATTCTCTAGAATAGATCACATATTAGGTCATAAAACAAACCTTTGCAGAATCCAAAACATCAAAATATTACAAAGCATCTGCTCAGACCACAAGGCCATAAAAGTGGAAATCAATAACAGAAAAATTAGGGAAAAGAAATCAAATACTTGGAAACTGAACAATATCCTCCTGAAAAAAGACTGGGTTATAGAAGACATCAAGGAGGGAATAAGGAAATTCATAGAATGCAACGAGAATGAAAATACTTCCTATCAAAACCTCTGGGACACAGCAAAAGCAGTGCTCAGAGGCCAATTTATATCGATAAATGCACACATACAAAAAGAAGAAAGAGCCAAAATCAGAGAACTGTCCCGACAACTTGAACAAATAGAAAGTGAGCAACAAAAGAATCCATCAGGCACCAGAAGAAAACAGATAATAAAAATAAGAGCTGAACTAAATGAATTAGAGAACAGAAAAACAATTGAAAGAATTAACAAAGCCAAAAGCTGGTTCTTCGAAAAAATTAACAAAATTGATAACCATTGGCCAGACTGACTAAAGAAATACAGGAAAGGAAACAAATAACCTGAATAAGAAACGAGATGGGCCACATCACAACAGACCCAACTGAAATTAAAAGAATCATATCAGATTATTACAAAAAATTGTACTCTAACAAATTTGCAAACCTAGAAGAAATGGATGAATTCCTGGAAAAACACTACCTACCTAAACTAACACAATCAGAAGTAGAACAACTAAATAGACCCATAACAAAAAAAGAGATTGAAACGGTAATCAAAAAACTCCCAACAAAAAGAAGCCCTGGCCCGGATGGCTTTACTGCAGAGTTCTACCAAACTTTCAGAGAAGAGTTAACACCACTACTACTAAAGGTATTTCAAAGCATACAAAATGACGGAATACTACCTAACTCATTCTATGAAGCGACCATATCCCTGATACCAAAACCAGGTAAAGACATCACAAAAAAAGAAAATACAGACCTATATCCCTCATGAACATAGATGCAAAAATCCTCAACAAAATTCTAGCCAATAGAATTCAACAACATATCAAAAAATTAAGCCATCGTGACCAAGTAGGATTTATACCAGGTATGCAAGGCTGGTTTAATATTAGAAAAACCATTAATGTAATCCACCATATAAATAAAAGACAAAAACCACATGATCTTATCAATTGATGCAGAAAAGGCATTTAACAAAGTCCAACACCCATTCATGATAAAAACTGTCACCAAAATAGGAACTGAAGGAAAATTCCTCAACATAATAAAGGGCAACTATACAAAGCGAACAGCCAACATCACTCTAAATGGAGAGAGCCTGAAAGCATTTCCCTTGAGAACGGGAACCAGACAAGGATGCCCTTTATCACCGCTCTTATTCAACATTGTGCTAGAGGTCCTGGCCAGAGCAATTAGGCTAGACAAAGGAATAAAGGGCATCCGGATTGGCAAGGAGGAAGTAAAATTATCTCTATTTGCAGATGACATGATCTTATACACAGAAAACCCTATGGAATCCTCCAGAAAACTACTGAAACTAATAGAAGAGTTTGGCAGAGTCTCAGGTTATAAGATAAACATACAAAAATCACTTGGATGCCTCTACATCAACAAAAACGACATCGAAGAAGAAATAACCAAATCAATACCATTCACAGTAGCCCCCAAGAAGATAAAATACTTAGGAATAAATCTTACCAAAGATGTAAAAGCCCTATACAAAGAAAACTACAAAGCACTACTGCAAGAAACTAAAAAGGACCTACTTAAGTGGAAAAACTTACCTTGCTCGTGGATAGGAAGGCTTAACATAGTAAATAAAAATGTCTATTCTACCAAAACCCTTCTATACATACAATGCACTTCCGATCCAAATTCCGATGTCATTTTTTAATGTGATGGAGAAACAAATCACCAACTTCATATGGAAGGGAAAGAAGCCTTGGATGAGCAAAACATTACTTAAAAGGAGAAGAAAGTGGGAGGCCTCACTCTACCTGATTTCAGAACCTATTATACAGCCACAGTAGTCAAAACGGCCTGGTACTGGTACAACAACAGACACATAGACCAATGGAACAGAATTGAGAACCCAGATATAAATCCATCCACATATGAATAGCTGATATTTGACAAAGGCCCAGTGTCAGTTAATTGGGGAAAAGACAGTCTTTTTAACAAATAGTCCTGGCATAACTGGATATCCATTTGCAAAAAAATGAAACAGGACCCATACCTCACACTATGCACAAAAACTAACTCCAAGTGGATCAAAGACCTAAACATAAAGACTTAAAACGATAAAGATCATGGAAGAAAAAATCGGAACAACCTTAGAAGCCCTAATACAAGGCATAAACAGAATACAAAACATTACCAAAAATGACGAAGAGAAACCAGATAACTGGAAGCTCCTAAAAATCAAACACCTATGCACATCTAAAGACTTCACCAAAAGAGTAAAAAGATCACCTACAGACTGGGAAAGAATTTTCAACTATGACATCTCTGACCAGCGCCTGATCTCTAAAATCTACATGATTCTGTCAAAACTCAACCACAAAAAGACAAACAACCCAATCAAAAAGTGGGCAAAGGATATGAACACGCACTTCACTAAAGAAGATATTCAGGCAGCTAACAGATACATGAGAAAATGCTCTCAATCATTAGCCATTAGAGAAATGCAAATTAAAACTACGATGAGATTCCATCTCACTCCAACAAGGCTGGCATTAATCCAAAAAACACAAAATAATAAATGTTGGAGAGGCTGTGGAGAGATTGAACTCTTATACATTGCTGGTGGGAATGTAAAATGGTACAACCACTTTGGAAATCTATCTGGCGTTATCTTAAAAAGTTAGAAATAGAACTACCATACAACCCAGAAATTCCACTCCTCAGAATATACCCTAGAGAAATAAGAGCCTTCACACAAACAGATATATGCACACCCATGTTTATTGCAGCTCTGTTTACAATAGCAAAAAGCTGGAAGCAACCAAGGTGTCCATCAACGGATGAATGGGTAAATAAATTGTGGTATATTCACACAATGGAATACTACGCATCGATAAAGAACAGTGACGAATCTGTGAAACATTTCGTAACATGGAGGAACCTGGAAGGCATTATGCTGAGCGAAATTAGTCAGAGGCAAAAGGACAAATATTGTATAAGACCACTATTATAAGATCTTGAGAAATAGTATAAACTGAGAAGAACACATACTTTTGTGGTTACGAGGGGGGAGGGAGGGAGGGTGGGAGAGGGTTTTTTACTGATTAATTGGCAGATAAGAACTGCTTTAGGTGAAGGGAAGGACAATACTCAATACATGAAAGGTCAGCTCAACTGGACTGGACCAAAAGCAAAGAAGTTTCTGGGATAAACTGAATGCTTCAAAGGGCAGCGGAGCAAGGGCAGGGGTTGGGGGACCATGGTTTAAGGGGACTTCTAAGTCAATTGGCAAAATAATTCTATTACGAAAACATTCTGCATCCCACTTTGAAATGTGGTGTCTGGGGTCTTAAATGCTAACAAGCGGCCATCTAAGATGCATCAATTGGTCTCAACACACCTGGAGCAAAGGAGAATGAAGAACACCAAGGTCACATGATAACTATGAGCCCAAGAGACAGAAAGGGCCACATGAACCAGAGACTTACATCATCCTGAGACCAGAAAAACTAGTTGGTGCCCGGCCACAACCGATGACTGCCCTGACAGGGAGCACAACAGAGAACCCCTGAGGGAGCAGGAGATCAGTGGGATGCAGACCCCAAATTCTCACAAAAAGACCAGACTTAATGGTCTGACTGAGACTAGAGGAATCCCGGCGGTCATGGTCCCCTAACCTTCTGTTGGCCCAGGACAGGAACCATTCCCGAAGACAACTCATCAGACATGAAAGGGACTGGACAGTGGGTAGGAGAGAGATGCTGATGAAGAGTGAGCTAATTATATCAGGTGGACACTTGAGACTGTGTTGGCATCTCCTGTCTGGAGGGGGGATGGGAGGATAGAGAGAGTTGGAAGCTGGCAAAATTGTCACGAGAGACTGGAAGGGCTGACTCATGAGGGGGAGAGCAAGTGGGAGTACGGAGTAAGGTGTATACAAAATTATATGTGACAGTTTGACTTGATATGTAAACGTTCACTTGAAGCTCAATAGAAGTTAATAAAAAAAAAAAAGAATGATGTTGGCTGTTGGATAGGTATAAAAGAAACCAAAAACCAAACCCACTGCCGTTGAGTTGATTCCGACTCATAGCGACTCATACAGGACAGAGTAGAACTGCCCCATAGAGTTTCCAAGAAAAGCCTGGAGGATTCAAACTGCTGACCTCTTGATCAGCAGCCGTAGCACATAACCACTACACTTCCCTTCTATACCTGATTTACTGAGAGTTTTTATCAGGAATGGGGTGTTGGACTTTGTTGAATGCCTTTTCTGTATCATTTAAGATGATCACATGATTATTTTATTTACATGGTGGATTATGCTGATTGATTTTCTAATGTTGAACCATCCTTCCATATCTGGTATGAGTCCCACTTGGTCATGGTGTATTATTTTTTTTGATATGATGCTGAATTCTGTTGGCTAGAATTTTTTGAGAATTTTTGCATCTATATTCATGACAGATATTGATCTGTAATTTTCTATTTTTGTGGTGTCTTTGCCTGTTTTGGTATCAGGGTTATGCTGGCTTCATAGAATGAATTCAGGAGTATACCTTACATTTCTATGTCCTAAAATAGTTTGAGTAGTACTGGTGCAAGCTGTTCTCTGAATGTTTGGTAGAATTCTCCACTGAAGCCATCCGGGCCAGGACTTTTTTGTTGACAGATTTTTTTATTAGCTTTACAGTCTTTTCTTATGGGTCTGTTCAGATTTTCAACCTCAGGTTAGGTTAGTTTGGGTAGGTAGGGTGTTTTTAAAAATTTGTCCACTTCCTCTAGGTTTTCGAATTTGTTGGAGTATAGTTTTTCACAGTACTCTGTTATGATCCTTTTTATTTCGGTTGGTTCTGTTGTAATGTCCCCCATTTCTTTCTTATATGAGTTATTTGCTTCCTCCCTTGTTTTTCTTTTGTCAGTTTGGCCAGTGGTTTGTCGATTTTGTTGATCCTTTCAAAGAACCAAATTTTGGTTTTGTTGATTCTATTATTTTTCTATTTTTGATGTCATTTGTTTCTGCTCTCATCTTTATTATTTCCTTTCTTCTGGTGGCTGTTGGTTTCTTTTGCAGTTCTCCTTATACTTGTTCAAGTTGTTTAGCTAACATTTTGATTTTGTCCCTTTCTTCTTTTTTGATGTGTTCATCTATTGCTGTAAATTGACCTCTGAGCGCTGTCTTTGTTGTGTCCCAAAGGTTTCCATATCACATGTTTTCATTCTTGTTTGATTCTAGGAAACTTTTTATTCCATCTTTGATTTCTTCTATTACCCAGTGGTTTTTAGCAGGGTGTTATTCAGTTTCCATGTATTGGATTTTTTTTTTACTTGCTCTTCTTGTTATTAATTTCTACTTTGATGGTGTTGTGATCAGAAAAGATACTTTGTATTATCTCAGTGTTTTGGATTTTGTTGAAGGTTGCTTCATGGGCTAAGATGTGGTCTGTTCTGGAAAATGTTCCATGTGCACTCGAGAAGAATGTGTACTTTTCTGGTGTTGGGTGAAGAGTTCTACATACGTCTATGAGGTCAAGCTGGCTGATTGTGACATTTAGATCTTCTGTATCTTTGTTGAGTTTCTTTCTAGATGTTCTGTCCTTTACCAAGAGTGATGTGCTGAAGCCTCCTACTATTATTGTGAAACTGTCAATTTCTCTTTTCAATGCTGTTAGTTTCTTTTATGTATTTTGGAGCCCTGTCATTGAGTTTGCAGACACTTATTATGGTTTTGTCTTCATGGTAGATTGTCCCTTTAATCATTATATAATGCCCTTGTCTTTTATGGTGGATTTTGTTTTAAAGTCTATTTTATCCAAGATTAGTATTGCCATTCCTGCACCTTTTTGTTAGCTGTTTACTTCATATAGTTTTTCCATCCTTTGAGTTTTAATAAGTTTATGTGTCTGTTTCTCAGGTGTGTCTCTTATAGACAGCATACTGATGAGTCCTGTTTGGTTTTTTGTTTGTTTTTGAATCCATTCTGTCACTCTCTGTGTCTTTATGAATGCATTTAAGACATTTACATTCTGTGTGATTATTGATAGGTTCATTCCTGTCATTTTGTAGTGTTTTTCTTATGGTGCTTTTCTTTTGTTGTTGTTCCTCTTACTCTTCTGTGTGAACTCCTATTGTTTGTGTTTTGTTTCATTTTTGTAGATTTTGTGCTTACTGAGACTTTACGTTTTTCTTCTTTATTTTGATGAGTAGGTTTCTTAACTTTCTTTGTGGTTACCTTGAACTTTACCCCATCTTCCTAAGTTTAAACCAGTCTTTTATTACTTGATATCGCCTTGACTTCTTCTCCAATTGAAAGTTCTATACCTATACTGTTTATTCACTCTTTTACTGTTCTGCTGTTGTTGGCATTTATAGATTGACATCTCTGTTTCCCTGTTGTAAATTCTTTAGTTTCATTTTATCCTTGAGAGTTCATTATCTAGGTTGCTATCTGGCTGATGCTGCCTTATGTGCTAGATTCAAGTTTTTGTCTGATGGTATTGGTTATCTAACTGAAGGACTCCCTTTAATAATTCTTGTAAGTCTGGTTTGGTTTTCACATATTATCTTAATTTCTGTTTATCCGTAAATGTCCTAATTTCACCAACATATTTGAGTGACAGTTTTGCAGGATGTATTATTCTTGGTTGGTACTTTTTTTCTTTCAAGGTTTTATATATGTCATTCCATTGCCTTCTTGCCTGCATGGTTTCTGCTGAGTAATCAGAGTTTAGTCTTATTGTTTCCCCTCTGTATTTGTTTTTTCATTTTTCTTGAGCTGCTCTCAGGATTCTTTCTTTGTCTTTGGTTTTAGTGAGTGTGATTATGATATGTCTTGGTGATTTTCTTTTGGTGTCTATCCTGTATGGAGTTTGTTGAGGTTCTTGGATGGTCAGCTTTTCATCTTTCATAATACTAGGGAAGTTTTCTGTCAGCAAATCTTCAATGATCCTCTCTGTGTTTTACATTTTCTCCTCCTGTTCTGGAACTCCAATCACATGCAAATTTTTGCTTTTGATTGTATCATCTTCAGGGTTTCTTCATTTTTCTTCATTCTTTTCTCTGATTGTTCCTCAAACAAAGTGGTATTCAAGGATTCATCTTCAATTTTACTGATCTTATCTTCCATTGTTTCAAATTTGCTCCTAAAACCTTCAATAGGACTGTTGATTTCTGAAATCTTGTTTATCTTTTGGATTTCTAATTGCCATTTTTGTATTATTCTAGTTGCTCATTTATTTTGACATTTTGTTCTTGTATTATTTTCCTGATTTCTTCCATTGTTTTGTCTGCTTTTCCCATGATTTTATCTGCATTTTGTTTATTTTTTCCTTATTTTTGTCTACATTTTCCTTCATCTGTTGGAGAACCCTTAATATTAGAGTTCTGAATTCCTTATCAGGTAGTTCCAGTGTCTTTTCTTCTAGTAGAAGATTATCTGTTGTTTTAGTTTGGTTGCTTTCTAATCCTTTCCTTTTTTTTAATATGTTTTGATATTTTCTGCTGTCCCTGGGACATTCAGGGATTATTTTGTTTATTGATTTTAGATTGTTGGTTTATTGATTGTAGATTTGATTGTCCTGCTCTTTTGTTTTATTTGGTTATATCTGGGTAGGCTGGCTGGGTGTGTTTTGTTGCTTGCTCACCTGTGGGCACAGTATTTCTCACCACCTTGTCCAGGTGGGCAGGGCCAGTCACTCAGCTATGGTGCAGCAGAGTACTTCCAGTGGAGGTGGAGGGATGGGGATGGGTAGTTTGTGGCATGAACTGGGGATGATAGGGTGGGGCTGGGGAGCAGTGCAGGGTGGGGTTTGTGCAGCCAAATTGGTACCACTCGGGGGCATGGCACTTGGTCCACAGTGCAGACAGGCAGGAGGGAAAGGAGAGAATATGCTGTGCAGAGCTAAGTGTGTGGGTGAAAGAAGAGAAAGGAAAGAGAGAAACAAAGACAAAAAAGGTTTTTAAAAAAAGGCAAAAAATGAAGTAAATAAAATAGTGGTCCAGTAGGATTCAGTGGGTGGGGGCGAGGCAGACCCAGTAAGGCCATGTGCTGGTGGCTGCCTAACCGAGCAGTATGGCCTGGCCTGGCAAGAAGTGTCATGGGTAGCACACAGGGCTAAGTGGATGGAGAAAGGAAAGAGGGGAAAAAGAGAGAAGAAACCAAGAATCAAACAAACAAATAAATTAAATAAAAACATCAACCACAAAAAAATGGTGGCGGGGTGCCAGCTGTTGGTGGTGGGGCAGAATTGGTGTGGTGACAAGCTGATGTCTCTCTCACTGAATGGCATGGCACAGCCCATCAGGAAGAGGCGGAGGCATTGCAGAGCCTAGGTGGGAGGGAGAAGGAGCAGGAGAAGTGGAAAGATAAATAGAAATATGGTGCTGAGGGAGCTGACCTGTGGGGGTGGCACAGACCCAGGGAGGCCATGTGCCAGATTCTCTCCAGCCAAGTGGTACAGCGCAGCCTACCAATGGCACATGGGGCTGGGTGGATAGGAGAAAGGAAAGGAAGGAAGGGGAGAGAAAAAAAACAATAACAACAACAACAAAAAGAAAACAAACAAACAATAAATAAAATGGCACTGAGGGAGCTGGTCGGTGACAGCAGCACAGACCCAGGGATGTGCACACAGTGATTCTCCAACTGAACTGTGCAGTACAACCCCTCCGGAGGTGTAGGAGCAGTGCACAGGGCAGGGTGGGTGGAAGAAAGGAAAAGAGAGAGAGAGAAGAAACAGAAAAAAGAAGAAAACAAAAAAAGAACAAAGCAAACTAAAAAAATCACAGCCCTTCAAGAAGGGGAAGAGATGGCACACAGGGCTAGCTGGATAAGAGAAAGGAAAGGAAGGAAGGGAGAGAGAGAGAAGCAACAAAAAAAGGCTATATATATATATATACACACATATCAGAAAACAAACAACAAAAAAGAACAATGCAAACAAACCAAAAAAATCACAGCCTGTCAAGAAGGGGAGGGGATCGCACAAGGGGCTAGCTGGGCAGGAGAAAGGAAGGGGAGGAGAGAGAAAAGCAACAAAAAAGCCAAAAATATATGTATTTAAAAAACAAACAAATAAACAACAACAAAAAAGAACAAAGCAAACAAGCCAGAAAATCACAGCCCTTCAGGAAGGACAGGGGGTGGCGCACAGGGCTAGCTGGGCAGAAGAAAGGAAAGGAAGGAAGGGAGAGAGCCGGAAGCAACCAAAAAAGCCATTATATATTATATATATATATATCAAAGAACAAACAGAAATACCAAAAAAAAAAAAAAAGGTACTGAAGAAGCTGGCTGGTGGGGGCAGGGCAAACCCCGGTGGCAATGAGCTAGTGTCTCTCTGGCCAAGTTACTGTGGCCCACTGGTAAGTGCTGGAGGCCTCATACAGGGAAGAAGCGTGTGGGGTTGGAAAGCATGTATCTCTGGTTACCGGATGCTCTGTCTCCTGTTAGAACCTCTATGAAGTTGCCTTCCTGTACATCCCATCTGAGTTCTTTGATGGCTGTAGCCCAAGATGGTGAATCCAGCCACATTAGCTAGTATGGGATCTCCACTCCATAGCCCTCCTCGTCCTCTGTTCTTTGTCAGTTTCTTACTCCACTCAATGCTTAATCAAGTTCTTTACTCCTTCATCTGGTACTTAGTGTTCCAGGATTGATGTTTGTACCTGTTTTACTTAGCTTTTCGAGTTTTGCTGCAGAGGGACAGCATAGTGCTTCTGTCTCTAGAGCTGTGTTGGCTCCACGTCCTATCAGTGCATCTTGATTGCATGTTTGATCAATTTCAGACTGTGGAAATTGGTAAAAATCTTTAATTTCTACATCTTTGGAATTAGTGGTTGGTGCATAGTTTGTCATATTAAACAGATAATAGAACATTTCTGAAAAAAGTTATTTGCAATGAAGAAGTCCTTGGTCTTGCAAAATTCTGTCACATGATTTCCAGAGCCATTTGTATCACCAAGGCCATATTTTCCAACTACCAATCCTCCTTCTTTGTTTCCAACTTATGCATTCCAATCATCAATAATTATCAGTGCATCCTGACTGCATGTTTGATCAATTTCAGACTGTAGAACTTGGTAAAAATCTTCAATTTCTTCATCTTTGACCTTAGTGGTTGGTGCATAAATTTGAATAATAGTCGTATTAACTAGTCTTCCTTGTAGGCGTATGGATGTTATCCTATCACTGACAGTGTTGTACTTCAGGATAGATCGTGAAATGTTCTTCTTAACAATGAACGAGCTGCCATTCCTCTTCAATTTGTCATTTCCAGCATAGTAGACCATATGATTGTCTGATGCAAAATGGCCAATACCAATCCATTTCAGCTCACTAATGCCTAGCATTATCAATGTTCATGCATTCTCTTTCATTTTTGATAATTTCCAATTTTCCTAGATTCATGCTTCATAATTCCATGTTCCTATTATTAATGAATGTTTGCAGCTGTTTCTTCTCATTTTGAGTCATGCCACATTAGCAAATGAAGGTCTCAAAAGCTTTACTCCATCCATCTATTATAATGGCTAAAATCCAAGGTGCTGACAACACCAAATGCCACAGGGGATGTGGAGCAACAGGAACTCTCATTTAGTGCTGGTGGAAATGAAAAATGGTACCTTGGAAGATAGTTTGGCAGTTTCTTACAAAGCTAAGGATAGGCTTACCCTATGGACTCAGCAATCATGCTCCTAGCTATTCAATGAGTTGGAATTTATGTCCACATAAAAACCTGCTCATGAATGTTTGTGGCCGCTTTGTTCATTATCCAAAAATTGGAAGCATCAATAGGTGAATGGTTAAACAAATTGTGATACATCCATACAATGGAATATTACTCAGTGATAAAAAGAAATGAGCTATCAAGCCATGAAAAGACATAGAGGAACCTTACATGCATACTGCTAAGTGAAAGAAGTCAGTCTGAAAAGGCTACATCTTGTATGATTCCAACTATATGACATTCTGGAAAAGGCAAGACTATAGAGATTCAAGCATAGCAACAATTCTGAGGATGGCACAGAGCCAGGCAGTGTTTCCTTCTGTGATGCATAGGGTCGCTATAGTCAGAGCCGACTCAAAGGCACCAAACAACAACAATAGAGACGGTATCTAGATCAGTAGTTTCCAGTTAGAGGGAAAAGATGAACAGATGGAGAACAGGAGATTTTTAAGGTGGTAAAACTATTCTACACGTTACTATGTTGGTGGATATGTGACATTATGCATTTGTACAGAACTTTTTTTTTTTTTTAAATACAACACAAAGAGTGAACATACCTTAAACTACAGACCAGTTAATATATCAGTTTTAGGACATCAATGGTAACAAACGTACCACACTAATGCAAAATGTTAGTAATAGGGGAAACTGTGCAGGACAGGGGAGGGGGTATGTGGGAACTCTCTGTACTTTCTGTGTAATTGTTCTATAAACCTAAAAATGCTCTAAAAAGTAAATGCTATTAAAAAATATAGAATACATTTCTGTGACGCCACGATTGTGATGGTTCTCAATTTCCCCTGCTTTCAATATTCTAGCTGGCAATGGGGGAAAGTTCCCAAGTTGGCCAACTTTAATTCCTTTCTGGAGACCTGCGCTTGGAAAGATCGTGAAGGGACACAATTTTCAATTCCTCCTCTGGAGTGTCCAAATCCTTGCCAAAAGGGTTGGCAAAATGTTGAACTAGGCCAGTCTCCTTCTGGAGTCCTGGACTCCTTGGCAGATTGTTGACCGAAAACAGCCCCACCCTCTAGTCCTCTCCTGAGTATCTAAACCCAGTCACCAAAATGACCCGCTGGGGTGCCTCAGGATCTAGTTAGGTAATCAGAACTAAGTCAACAAACTGGTTTTAATGAAATTAATAGCTTCACAGTTTTCTGCCTCTCCCAGAAAACATATTTACATTTTTATGGGTTTTCTGGGGACAACAGTTTAATTCAAGAAGCAAATACTATCCATTCTCTCAAAAAAACATTTGTTGCTTATGGGATACACTAGCAACTGACTACCTTTCCTTTCTAGGACTCTCGGGTCACATGGGGCAGAGAGCTGCAGTTAAGGTCTGAGTTCACCTGCCCCAGTGGAAAGAACAGAATGCTGGGCGGCCTCGGAGAACCAGGGGCATCTCTCTGAGCTCACTTGTAAAAGCAGATTCTTGAGCTGGCTGATTTCTCTTGGGGCCTTTCCAATTCTAAAGTGCAATGGTTCTTCTATGCTGTGAAATCTACCAGCTCAGCTCAGGCCACGTAAGCCTCTCAGGTTACACACCCGAACCACATTCCAAACAGAGGGATTTGTAGGAAAATAACACTGCCTTCCCAGCCAGGAAATCCCAGAGGTTGCCTGAACAAAGGGGCTCTCAACGTCTGCTGCTGGGTGAAGCGTCTACAGCTTTCATCTTCAGTGCTTTGTGGTTTCTAGATTACTCCCAGCTAATTCCCTTAAACCAATGCTGGACGTTTGAAACAGACTGAAATTCATTCCAAGTGAGCTGGGGCAGGTTCCAAGAGTCACCTTGCTTCTTACTGGTGGAAAGCAGGCAGGAGGTTCATCCCCAAAATGGTTCTGGTCAGGGAACCAAGGGGTTTATGGCTTAGCATCTTTGAAGGAGGCAGGAAAGAACAGGGTCTACATAAGAATGAGGAACCATAGCAACCTGTTCCTCCTTTCCTCCACCACTGCAAGCAATTATATTGCACCAGGGTAAAGGTTCTCTCATGGAAGCGCATGAGTAAGGACTTAAGAGGAACGTCAGGCTTAGTGCAGGACTCCCACTGCCACCTTGGCTAACAGAATAAGCCCACGCAAGAGCATAGGAGTAGCTGCCAGTATTGAGCACTTACAATGGGCCAAGCAAGCACTATTTGCTTTATGGGCATTATCCCATTTAATTCTCAAGTGAAAAAAGAAACTTCCTATCTCCTCTTTTTAGACAGCAGAACTGAGGCTCAAGGAGGTTGTATGACCTAACCAAGGCCATAGAGCTAACAGGTAGGCTGACTACACAAGAAAGCAAATTCGTAGCTCACCTCAGCTCCAATTAACATTTTTTAAAGGCTCAGTTTATGGGATGCCTTTTGCCTACCTGTCACTGAAGCATTCCTCATTTTTCCAATTAGAGGCGGCCACCTCTCCATATCCCCACAACCCAGGATAGCACTTTCCCCTGCCTCTGCCCTTCTTAGAACTAATGTGGACAAATTCGTCACCCCCTCTGGACTGACAGCATCTTGGGAACCTGGCACATGTCTATCTTGGATTCCACCTGAGCAGAGCCCAGTGCTGGAGCTGGAAGCCCACGAATACACTAGATTCAACCACAAGGGCACAGGCTGTTTCCCAGCAATGCTGATATTAAGAAGACCACCACACTCCACCAGGCCAGAGGGACTGCAAGGCTGACCCTCCCCAACTGTCTGTAACTAACACCCCATGTATTTTCTTAGCCTTTTGGAGTCATTTGCCTTGAAAATACCCAACAGCTGTGCATTCCGCAGTCAACTGTACATTAATCATGCATCATAGGGGAAAGTATCAACGTCGCTTCCAAATCCTCCTCTAACACACAGGCGGGCAACCAGCATCTGAGCTGCAAGGGAATAGAAACAGTTCTCTAAATTCCAGCTGGCCCCCTTATGCTTGCTGTAAAGCCTCAGGCATCTGGCTAGGATTGGCAAATGTGCTGTCCCTCGGCCGTGCAGTGCGCGATTACATAAGGGTTGGAGCACCATTTGACAAAGCCACACTCGTGCCCCAAAACCCTGCGATGGTCTGATGGCACCCACATCGGCTTGCCCTGTCTCCTTCTCTTTCCTGTGCACACAAACACACACACACACACACACACACACACACATTCCAACAGTACAAGGCAGTCATGTGTTGAGAAGAATTCTATTCAAAATACTAATTAGAAAAACAGCACTTCCTATATGCTGAAGGCCCACTACATGCCAGGGACTTTACAGGCCCTGGTTCAAATTGCCTCACAAGCTACGGGGTAATAACCCCATTTATAAATGAAGAAACTCAAGCAAATGGAAATTAAGTGACTTTCCTGAGTCACACAGCTAGTAAGTGGCAGAGCCAGCATTCAAACTCTGATCTGTTTGATTCTCTCAGCTGACTTTCTTTTCTGTCGCACAACCCCATATGGTCTTCCTCCAATTGCTATAGCCTGGGTTAGGATCCTTAAGCCAGGAAATGAAACAATGACTCACCAGAGAGGCCAGGCAAACTCAGGGCGGAGCAGGGGCCAGAAGGAAGAGAACCAGGAGAGAGGAGCGCTGTCAGAGCTGCAGAAATCTATGAGGAAGGTTATGCAGAAGGAAACTGTTTGTTGTGAAATATTTAATTATTGCACTTGGGGGTAATTTATTATCAGGGAAATTAAGTGATTCCATTAGCCTCCTGTCGCTTTCCAAAATAAATCTGTCAGAGTAGGATGAGGGGGAAAAAGGAGAGCGACTGTGTTTTGTTTTTCTGCCACTTGCCAAACAGAGGTCCAGGCTCCATTTATTCAGGGAAAGGGAGTTGGTGACTGTCCTGTGTCACCCCCTCTGCCACATTCAACCCCTCTGCAGCCACATTTCCGTATCTGAACAGAAACGGAGACCAGCTCGGGAAAATCGCACGAGTGCCCAATCAACGCAGAAAGAGGCCTGAGGCAGGGCCGCAGCCAGCTCTGCCGCCACAGGGCTGCAGGGCCTTGGGCAACACATTCCCCCACTAATAAATGAGATTCTCAAATGGTAAAGCCCTCCCCCCGCCAAGCATCCCCTAAGGGCCTCCTGATTTAAGCTTCCAATAATGTCTCTAAGGTACCATAGCACAACTTTTGACTTATCAGAGCTCAATAAATGACAATGATCTCCCTCCATCCTCACCAGCAGGTACTATTGTTATCTGTATCTAACAGATGTGACTCTGAGGAAGCAAATGGTGGAGCCAGAGCAGGAATCCAGGTCTGAGTTGTCACGTGGTACTTCAAGCCACTACCTGGCACTGCCGTCTCCTTCCACAAGCTCCAGGGACACCCTCTAGGCACCTGGATCTTCCAACCACAGCAACACAGGATGTTGCCTCACTGGACTCTAAGCAGCTGGGGGTGAGACAGTACTGTTTTCCTCTTCACATCTGATCTAGCCCAGATCCTAACCAACAAATGCGCTATTGCTTTTCGTACCCCCAGTGACTGGCACTCAGCAGGTGCCACATATCTGTTGCATCAATTAATCAGTCTGTAATGTGAGAGTGCTCATTTAATGCTGAATGGATAACCAGATTTTAACCAAGAGAGAGGGGGCTGTGCCTTCTTCATCAAAGATCTAAATATCTGCAGAGAGAAGAGCTGAGGACAGTCGTCTGATAACCGTAATGGAGAGAGGTCAAATTATGCTGCCTCTGCCCAAGACTCCGATTTCCTCAGCAACTTTGCTGTGTTTCCACGAAAACGAATGCCACAAACTGATAAGGGAGCCAGAGACCATGGGCCACTACAATCTCTCTCCCCTGATGTCCAGGCCTGGCATATGTCCAGGGAGTTACAATCTTTTCTTCTGGCAGTTTCCTGCTCGTATTCTCGTCTATAGCATGATACCAGAGCAGCATTGCTCATCCCTGTAGACAGAGCCAGGAAGCACAAGGTACCAGGATCTGTGTTCCAGCCACTGGCAGACCCAGGACCATGTGAGGTCTTCTGGAGGGCTCAGCACCAGGGACTCAGAGCACTTCAAGATTAGGGCAGACACCAAGTTCAAAGCCAAGGGGGCCCAACACTGTCATCCACAGAGGCACCAAGATAGGTGGCTGGTGTTATCAAGGCATTATCCTGGCTCCACAGACACCCTAGCTGTCTCACCCTACAGGGATGAGACTTCCCCACGGTAAACACTGCACCTGACTCCACGCCAAGCCCACTGCAAGTGGTTGCTCAGCAGGCCCACAGCTGAAAGAAATGTACGCCTGGACACACGGTGTGGGTGTTTTCTAAGTCAATAACTAGCTTCGGTTACCACCAACCCAACTGGTCTAATATGTGCCTGCCAGGGGAGCCAATGAGCACAGGCTGGGAGGAAGATCCAGGTGCCTTCTCCAATTTCCGCATATCCTGTCCCTCTCTCCTGGCAGGGTGGCAGATGATCATCTCCATGTGTTGAAAGATGGTGGCCTGGGTCCCCTATCCATATCTGCCACAAACTAACTAGATAACATCAAGCAAGTCCCTAAGTCAGTGTGCCTCGAACTTTATTGTGCACAGGAATACCTGGGGAGCTTATTAAAACCCAGATTTTTGACACACCAGGACTGGTGAAGGGAGGTTCTACATCTCTAACAAGCTCTCAGGTGATGCTGACACTGCTGGTCTGCAGAACACTCATCATAGGTTGGTGATTTTGGTTAGGCCACTTAACACCCTCAAGGCTCAGTGTCCTTGTCTCTAAACCAGGGGTGGTAAGAGCTCCTCCCACATAAGGCTGTTGTGGAGATCAAACAAAACGTGAAAGGGATTCCTCCACATAGTATGAGTGGTTGGATGAATCCCTGGTGAACAGATCTTGTCATTTCCCAGCAGGCACCATGCTCAGTGGAGAAGAATGTGAACCAGAGAAGGGGTTGAAGCACATCCTGCTTCCTACCATGAGAGAAAGACCAAAATCAAAGAATAACTACAGGGGCGTGTGTTTGTGGTTTGAAGGCTAAGCGTCTTCTCACCATCATGTTTGATATCAACTCTTCTCTCCCTCTGATTCTTTCTCCTGACCTCATGGGGGAAAAGGAATGTTGGGTTCTTGGTCCCCAGCCTCCTTCCACCTTTACTTGCTTTGTTAGGAGGCTTGTGTGAGTAGGGTTGCCTTCCAGGAGTCCAGTCTGGCTTTCCACACATACTATCCATCAAGGAGAGCCCTGGGCCCTGAGTAGAATCTGGACAGGTCAGTAAGTCCATCATATCTTGGGACAAGAGGATCAGATCCTACAGAGCCATGAATGATGCATGCCTGGAGTCCAACATCATTCTCAGCACTTACATGCCTAGGTAATATTCCACAGGCAGTTAGGGTTGATTTAAATTCCAGCTCTACCACGTACCAGCTATGTGGTCTTTCAAAATTTCTTCAAAGCTTCGCTTTCCTCCTATTGCCCACTTCATAATGTTGCTTCAAGAAGGCATCCAAATAATGCTTGTAGACCACTTAATGTAGTGTCTAGTGCATACAAGAGCTATTTTAACTATGTTATTACCCAGATGGAAACCCTGGTGGTGTAGCGGTTAAGTGCTATGGCTGCTAACCAAAGGGTCGGCAGTTTGAATCCGCCAGGTGCTCCTTGGAAACTCTATGGGGCAGTCCTACTCTGTCCCATAGGGTTGCTGTGAGTCGAAATCGACTTGACGGCACTGGGTTTGGTTTTGGTATTATCAAGATGCTGGTGTGGGGTTTGACAGGTGTTGGACCCATGCAGAGGGCTGGGAACTAGGATCCCTGGGTATACTCTCACACATCCCCCAAAAAGAAAAGAGCTACCATCCTACAGTGTACATCCCTAAGACACTTGGGGTCTCCTCCATCACTCACTACCCACTTCTCACTCTCAGAGCAGCCAGTGGATAAAGGTATCTGAACCCTGTGAGCTTCTATTGCATAACAGATCCAGAACAGGAAAACATCTACACTAGCAAGTTCCCAGATCCTGATCTCTCACATAAGGGTCACACTTTGAAACTCCCCTTTCAAATAAAAAATGAGTGAGGTGGCAGCAACAGGAAGTAGAAATTTAAAAATTTCCTATCCCAAAGCAAAGCCTGGGCACACACTCAACATGCACCACAGATGTTTCACCTAGTCAGCTGGTGAACTAGGAAGTATGTCTCCTCCCCACCCCTATACCCCAGTGCAGAAACGTGATGTACTGGTCACGCATCTGCCTCTTTCACCAGACTGAATCTCTCAAAGGTGACAGAACTCAACATTTGACAAACAGGAGACCCTCAATAAATGCTTGTTTATTTCTACTGAGTTGAGAGGATTCTATTCCTCTCCCCACAGGTACACAGAGCAATAAGCCCTACCTAGGAGGACGGCCCCCTGAGAATTCCGCTGGTCAGATGCCACACACACCCTGTGACCAGTCTCTGCTTCACACTGGTGCGTCAGTCTGGGCTCTTGGTTGTCTGTTCACATCTGCACTTCTATCTGGACTTAATGAACTTCTGCAGGGGAGAGACACTGTCTTCTGGGGTAGAGTGGCAGGAGCATTAGTCTGATGTGTAGGTTATTCTCCATTGGCCCCTCCCTACGCCCTTCTCTGCTCTGCTCTGTGTCCTTGGAGGCTAAAATCCATGAACTGCACCAAGAAGGGTCCCTTATCTAGCTTCCAGATAGTTTCATCCAATAGAAGGTGCTGGCAGGTGATCAAAAGATGGGAGGAGAGAGATGCCAGGGTATTATTTCCCAGATCCCTCCCTGATGAGTCATATGTTGGCAATAGCTGCATTCCTCTACCAAAAGCCACAGCTCCTGCCAGGTGGCCCTCTCCTTTGCTACTGCTCTCTCTAGTCTCCATAACTGCTCCCTCTCTGAACCCTCCAGACCTAGAGGTGGTAAGAGCTTTCTACTGTTCCCAACCCACAGGTCCTTCATCATCCCTTGCTGTTGTTGTTGTTGTTATTGTTAGGTGCTGTCAGTTGGTTCCAACTCATAGTGACCCTTTGTTCAACAGAACGAGACACTGCCCAGTCCTGCATCATCCTCACAATCATCATGCTTGAGTCCATTGTTGCAGTCACTGTATCAATCCATGTCGTTGAGGGTCTTCCTGTTTTTCACTGACCCTCTACTTTACCAAGCATGATGTCCTTCTCCAGGGACTGATCCCTCCTGATAACATGTCCAAACTAAGTGAGACGAAGTCTTGCCATCCTTGCTTCTAATGAGCATTCTGGCTGTAGTTCTTCCAAGACAGATTTGTTCATTCTTTTGGCGGCCCATGGTATACTCAAAATTCTTCACCAACACCATAATTTGAAAGCATCCATTCTTCTTCAGTCTTCCTTATTCATTGTCCCAACCTTCAGGTCCTTCATCATTCCTTGCTAGTGTACTTTAATCCTGTCTACTCCTTTATAAACAATCCCTTCATTGAATTGTCCTCAATTACCAGTCTGACTGTGACACATTTCCTGCCAGAATCCTAATGACAGACCTGGAACTCTGAAGAGCTGGGTTCTAGTCCTGGCATTGTGGCAGCTTACAGGGTGATTTTGGGCAAGCTTCCTCCCCTCTATGGGTCTTCTGTACAATGGATAACTTGACTAAGTGTCTCTAAGACCCCCTTTAAGTTACAAAATTGCTCTCGAATATCTCCCAGGATTCCTAGGACAAAACTGTACACAGAGATGGTGCTGGATACATTTTCATTAAGAAACTACCTGACAAAAGGCTGCTAGGATGAGGAAAGGAGAAAGTGTCTTGGGAGCACAGGTGGGAGGGAAGGTCTTTGAGGATAGAGACTAAAGTTAATACTAGGTTATAAACTGGCAGAAAGGTGAAAAATCAGTAGCAGAGGAAACTGGTCTCCCATGATCTGTTACTGTTCTTTAAGTGGCTGAAATAGCCAGTCTGGAACAAAGATTTGTCTGAGATCAAACCATCCTGAATTCAGGTCTCAATTGTGTCATTTGCCAACATGATCATACCAAGCTGTTTTACCTCTCTAAGCTCCCTGTCCCTTAACTGTAAAGTGGATTATATAAACACCTCCCTCAAGGGGCTGACATCAGAGTGAGTGAGACACAGATGTATAGCATTTAGCACAGTGACAAGAACATAGTTAGTGTTTAATAAGCATTCCCTATCACAATAAGAAAGGAGCCCTGGTAATGCAATGGTTATGTGCTTGCTGCTAACTGAAAGATCTGTGGTTCGAACACACCAGCTGCTCTGTGGGACAAAGATGTAGCAGTCTGCTTCCATAAAGATTACAGCCTTATAAACCCTATCAGGGCAGTTCTACTCTGTCCTACAGGGTCATTATGAGTCTGAATCAACTCAGCAGTAGTGGGTTTTTTTAATCACAATAAGAAGGCTCTTGCAGCTAATCAACTGGTGTGGGAAGTAAGAGTCTGCAATGCGGAGAAACCTGGGATAGGAGATAGTAGGTGAAACCCAACCTTTCTTAGGCATTAATTACCCCTTCTCTCTTTCTGGAGGAAAACTCCCTGACTTTGGTGCTGTGAACTTGAGTCAAGCAGAGTATGGCTGTTCATGGCTGTTCCAATGAGGTGGCAGAGATCAGATATTGGAGCAGCTGAAACAGCTGAATCTGAAGTGCAAGGCATCATGACAGAGAAACTTATGTAAAATGGGGGCCAGAAGTTCCCGCAGAGATCCCCTAGAAGTCTGTAGCTAAGAGTGACTGATACAGGTTTCAAAACTGGGCAAAAATGCTAGAGGTTGAAGCGTGCTGGGGGACATTGGCATTCTGACAGAGCCAGAATGTTGAGATCTCCTGAACACCTCATTAACATGCTGGGCATTCAGATGAGATATCAGAATGCAAGGAGTTAAAGGAAAATATGGTCTTAATAAATAAGCAGATAGGGATCTCAGCAGAAAAAAATGAAAACTTTACCGAAGACACAAATGAAAATTACAGAACTGAAAAGTACAGTTGCTGAAATGAAGAATTTTGTGGATAAGATTAACATCAAATCCTTGAAAACTCTATGGAGCAGTTCTACGCTGTCCTATAGGGTTGCTATGAGTCAGAATCGACTCGATGGCAATGGTTTTTTTTTTTTTTCTGATGGAAGGAGAGAGCAGAAGAAAGTCAATAAACTAACAGATAGATCAATATAAAGTATCAAATCTGAACTAAGAGAAAAGACATTGAAGAAAAATGAAGAGAGCCTCGAAAAGCAGTAGGACAATGTCGAGTGGACTTATATATATGTAATTTAAGCACCAAAAGAAAGTGAGAATGGAACAAAAAAATTTGAAGAAATAACAGAAAAAAAGTTTCCAAATGTGATGGAAAATATCTAGTCTAGAACCAAGAAGTTCAGTGAACCCTAGCCACAGTAAATAACAAAAATAAAACAAACACACAATTTAGTACATTATAATCAAACTGCTGGAAACCTCCCTGGTCTGATCGGTGCATTGCTATGACCTCATAGCTGCCCTGGACCAGGAGGCAGAGTTAAGGGAGAGGCAGGTGCCCAGAAAGATCCAGAGCCATGGGACCAGCCAGCCTGGGGACAGGCCTGTGGGATGTAAGCACACACCAACGTCTGGGCCCAGATTTCTGCACTGCCAGTGCTCTGCCAAGCAGATCCCAATGTGAGCTGTGTGGTTAGGGACACCATCCTATTTCTCCACAGAAATAATGACTGTCTCTTGGTGAAACACTCAGTCAGGCTCCCCTTCTGCATTCATCCATCTCCCCTGACACCTCAGAGCCAGGTCTGCCTCAAACTGAATCCTGACCGCAGTGGCTTTAAAAGTAGAACCCCCCAGTATTTAAGGCTTAGAGGCCTCTGAGACCTAGCTTCAAAGAAGGCAATTGGGGGCCACAGTACTCCTTAGAGCTTGTATCTAGAGCATGTTCTCAAGTCTGTTAGGAGATACCCATTTCACAGGGCAAAGTATCAAGCTTAGAGTCAAAGTTTTCTTGCCAAGTCATCTAGTCCAGGCTCTGTGTCCAAGCAAACCAGACGCTCAGTGAGGCCAAAGTTTTCAAAGGAGAGTCCACACCTCCATTCCCTCCTGCTCCTATCCCAGACACCAAAATCATCCAGGAAAAAGCAGGCTTAGGTATAAAAGTCGGGCTCACTTAAGACCAGAGAAAAGACTAGGCTAACCCAGCAGGTGCTTTGAAATTTCTAAATAGGAAGGGCTCAGAAGCAGCAATCAGTCTGGGGAGACAAGTCAGGGAAGTTGTACGGAGGTTTGCCCACGCATGGCACTTGGATCACCATTGGGCGATATGGTCTGTTGTCCATATCAAAGACAGAGAGGTTGATAGGGACTACTGTATTGAGAATCTAAAGCCACCTACCCCCTTGGCAATTCCACTGAGCTCCAGGGACTGCAGCTGTAAGGGGGGAAGTGTTGTTGTTATTGTTGTTGTTAGGTGCTGTCGAGTTGACCCCAACTCATAGAGACCCTATGTACAATAGAGCTAAACACTGCCCAGCTCTGCGCCATCCTCACAATTGTTGTTATGCTTAAGCCCATTGTTGCAGCCACTGTGTCAATCCATCCCATTGAAGGTCTTCCTCTTTTTTGCTGACCCTCTACTTTACCAAGCATGATGTTCTTCTCCAGGGACTAGTCCCTCCTGATTACATGTCCAAAGTATGTGAGACATAGTCTCACCATTCTCACTTCTAAGGAGCATTCTGGTTATACTTCTTCCAAGACAGATTTGTTCTTTCTTTTGACAGTTGATGGTATATTCGATATTCTTCGCCAACACCACAATTCAAAGGTGTCAATTCTTCTTAGGCAGGTCGTCCTTATTCAACATCCAGCTTTCACATGCATATGAGGCAACTGAAAACACCATAGCTTGGCCAAGACGCATCTTAGTCTTCACGGTGACATCTTCACTTTTCAACACTTTAAAGAGGTCTTTTGTAGCAGATTTGCCCAATGCAATGTATCTTTTGATTTCTTGACTGCTGCTTCCGTGAGTATTGATTGTGAATCCAAGTGAAATGAAATCCTTGACAACTTCAGTCTTTTCTCCGTTTATCATGATGTTGCTTATTGGTCCAGTTGTGAGGATTTTTGTTTTCTTTATGTTGAGGTGTAATCCGTACTGAAGGCTGTGGTCTTTGATCTTCACCAGGAAGTGCTTCAAGTCCTCCTCACTTTCAGCAAGCTAGGTTGTATCATCTGCATACTGCAGGTTGCTAGTGAGTCTTCCTCCAATCCTGATGCCCCATTCTTCTTCATATAGTCCAGCTTCTCAGATTATTTGCTCAGCATACAGATTGAATAGGTATGGTGAAAGGATACAACCCTGAAACACACATTTCCTGACTTTAAATCATGAAGTATCCCCTTGTTCTGTTCAAACAACTGCCTCTTGACCTAGGTACAGGTTCCTCATGAGCACGGTTAAGTTCTGGAATTCTCATTTTCACAATGTTTCCATAATTTGTTAAAATCGACACAGTTAAATGCCTTTGCATAGTTAATAAAACACAAGTAAACATCTTTCTAGTATTTTCTGCTTTTAGCCAAAATTGATCTGACACCAGCAATGATATCCCTCATTCCACATCCTCTTCTGAGCCAGCTTGAACTTCTGGCAGTTCCCTGTCGATACACTGCTGCAGCTACTTTTGAATGATCTTCAGCAAAATTTTACTTGCATGTGATACTAATGATATTGTTCGATAATTTCCACATTCGGTTGGATCACCTTTCTTGGGAATAGGCATAAATATGGATTTCTTCCAGCCGGTTGGCCAGGTAGCTGTCTTCCAAATTTCTTGGCATAGATGAGTGAGCACTTCCAGCACGACATCCGCTTGTTGAAACATCTTAATTGGTATTCCATCAATTCTTGGAGCCTTGTTTTTTGCCAATACCTTCACTGCAGCTTGGACATCTTCCTTCAGTACCATCAGTTCCTGACCATATGCTACCTCCTAAAATGGTTGAACATAGACCAATTCTTTTTGGTATAGTGACTCTGTGTATCCCTTCCATCTTCTTTTAATGCTTCCTGTGTCATTTAATATTTTCCCTGTAGAATCCTTCAATATTGTGACACAAGGCTTGAATTTTTTCTTTAGTTCTTTCAACTTGAGAAATGCTGAGAGTGTTCTTCCCTTTTGGTTTTCTATCTCCAGGTCTTTAGATGTGCCATTATAATATTTAACTCTGTTTTCTCAAGCTGCCCTTTGAAATCTTCAGTCAACTCTTTGACGTCATCATTTCTTCCTTTTGTTTTAGTTACTCGATGTTCAAGAGCAAGTTTCAGAGTCTCTTCTGACATCCATTTACATCTGTTCTTCCTTTCCTGTCTTTTTAATGACGTCTCGCTTTCTTCAACTATGATGTCCTTGATGTCATTCCACAACTTGTCTGGTCTTCGATCCTTAGTGTTCAATGTATCAAGTCTATTCTTGACATGGTCTCTGAATTCAGGTGGGATATACTCAAGGTTGTACTTTGGCTCTGGTGGACTTGTTCTAATTTTCTTTAGTTTCAACTTGAACTTGCATATCAGCATTTGATAGCCTGTTTTGCGATTGGCCCCTGGCCTTGTTCTGATTGATGATATTGAGCTTTTCCATCATCTCTTTCCATAGATGTAGTGGATTTGATTCCTGGGTATTCTATCTGGTGAGGTCCACATGTATAGTCACCATTTAAATACCATTGAAAATACCATTGGAAAAGGTATTTGCAGTGAAGAAGTCATTGGTCATGCAAAATTCAATCACGCCATCTTCAGCATCGTTTCTATCACCAAGGCCATATTTTCCAACTACCAATCCTTCTTCCTTGTTTCTAACTTTCGCCTTCCAATCCCCAGTAATTATCAATGCATCCTGGTTGCGTGTTCAATCAATTTCAGACTGCAGAAGTTGATAAAAATCTTCAGTTTCTTCATCTTTGGACTTAGTGGCTGGTGTATAAATTTGAATAATAGCCATACTGACTGGTCTTCATTTTAGGCATATGAATATTAGCTTATCACTGACAGTGAGCTTCCAGACTAAGGCAGACTAGGAAGAAGGACCTGGTGCTCTACTTCTGAAAAGAATTAGCCAGTAAAAACCTTATGAATAACGTCAGAACATTGTCTGATATAGTGTGGAAAGATGAGCCCTTCAGGTTGGAAAGCACTCAAAATAAGACTGGGGAAGAGTTGCTTCCTCAAAGTAGAGTCGACTCTAATGGCATGGATGGAGTCAAGCTTTTGGAACCTTCATCTCCTGATGTGGCATGACTCAAAATGAGAAGAAACAGCTGTAAACATCCATTAATAATCGGAATGTGGAATGTACAAAGTATGAATCTAGGAAAATTGGAAATCATCAAAAATGAAATGGAACGCATAAACATTGATATCCCAGGCATTAGTGAGCTGAAATGGACTGGTATTGGCCATTTCAAATCAGACAATCATATGGTCTACTATGCCGGGAATGGCAACTTGAAGAGGAATGGCGTCGCATTCATCGACTAAAAGCGGGGAAGTGTAAGGGGCTTTTCCTCAAATAGAGTTAGGGAAGAGTAGACAGATTTCCCAAAAGTAATTGGTAGTGGTGGAATTTCAGGCATCAGTAAGGCAGGATATTGGGGAAAGGGGATCTTCTTTTATTCCTCAACTCACACTTCCCACTCTGACCAGTATAAAAACTGGTCCTGATTACTGGCTCAACTTGGGGACAAGACAGGAAAATAATAAAATTACCTGGTGGGTGATTGGCCGTCATTTCAACAAAATGTGCCTCCTGAGGGTAGCGCCTGTGCAGGACAAAGAGGAGGTTGACGGCAATATCAACTGACACCAATAGAAGTAAAGGGACCCAGTTCCTTTCAGGGGAGTTAAACTGTTGCTGCTGTGTGCCATTGAGTCGATTTTGACTCATAGTGACCCCATGTGACAGAGCAGAAATGCCCCATAGGATTTCTTAGACTGTAATGTTTTTCCCGCGGAGCCGCTGGATGAGTTCAAACCCACCAACCATTCAGCTAGCAGCCAAGCACCAGGGCTCCTCGAAGCTAAACTTGTTGTTAGGTGCAGGTGAGTCGATTCCGACTCATAGTGATCCTGCGTACAACAAAACGAAACACTGCGTGGTCCTGCGTCATCCTCATAGTCTTTGCTATGCTTTGAAGCTAAACTAAAACCTAAAAACCAGAAAAACCTAGAGCTTCTCAAATCTTTGCATACAAAGCACCTGAGGGTTGTGTTAAAATGCAGATTCTGATTCCCTGGACCTGGGGGAAGAAGAAGGTGAGACCTGTGATTCTGCATTTCTAACAAGCCCCCTGGGGACAGCCTACTTGGCTGATCTAAAGGCCAAATTTTCAGTTGCAGGGTGGAAGGGTTGAGAGCACAGTCCACTGAGTTGGGTTCCCAGGATTGATCCCAGCTCTACTCCTTACTCCCTATGTAACTCCAAGTAAGGGAGATTCTTAACCCTCCTGAATCTCAGTGTCCCCATCTATAAAACGGGGTGGGGGGGAATAATGGTATCAATTTCAAAGGGTCATTTGTGAAATTAAAAGAGAAAATAGACATGAAGTATGTCAGATAGAATCTAAGCTCAATAAAAGCTCTTAGCTACTACCATTTCCATGGACATCAAATTTTAATCAAGTAAATATCAGTTGGAGTATAAAATAAATCTATTAGTGGCCAGCATGGTAAAAGGACATGGTCACAAAACCACAGGAAGAGGAGTTAATAACACTGAGGATATTGCCCTAGAGAAGAAGAGATGTACGAAGGGGGCAGAGAGAGGCTAGCGGCAGGAAAGAGATCATTAAGAGCTCCCGGAAAGTACTGGAAATATAGCATATTCATGGAAATGAAATGCGAATTATCTTGTAAGACCTCAAAGGTTCAATAAGGACCAAGATATGATGCTTCTTGGGAAGTTAAAATGGGATCAATAACAGAACTCAGGAGGAAATTAAAGCTGTCCAAAAGCGAAGAAGGCCCTGTGGGACTGAGTTCTCTCTGTCCACCACCAGAAGTATGCCAGTAGATTGCACCAGAAGGCTAAAGGTTAGTGCCACAATTTCATTTGACAATTCCCCAACCTTCAAAGCACTTCTAGAACTCAAGGCAACTAAGCTGGTGGATCTCCTTGGGAACAGCCTTCAATGTGTGAAGTCCTAGCACCACAGCCTGCTGTCCAAGAGCCTTTCCTGGGGGACGCTTGGCACATTCCAAGCTTAGTCATGACACAGCAGACAATTCACTCAGATCTCTTCAATTCCATTCCAGGCCCTTTGGGAGCCAAATGGGCAGGGCAGCGGCAGTGCCCAATAGCTTGCCTGCCCCACAAAAACACTGGCTATCTCTTCCCACAGCACCCCATACCAGGGCTACCATGTTGCTGGGACACTCTGGACAGCCACCCTGCCTATTCATATGTTGAATAATTTGTATGCTAGTTGATAAACACCCACTGCTCCACAGGACTCTCCACACTGTCTAGCAAACCAAAGGGTTAACACCTGGACACCCTCCCTCCACCCACTCTCACAGTTTGCTCAACATTCAATCACCAGCTCAGGGTAAGTGAACCTCTCAGAGCCTTGGTTTCTTTACCTGTAAAAGAGGAATGTGAGTAAGAATAATACCTGCCTCACAGGGATGTTGTGAGGCTAAAAGACAATAGTGCCTAAAACACTTAGCCTGAGTATTGGCACTCAGTACTGAAGAAATGTGGGCTGCTATTGCTATTTTCTTCATCATTACTCCTCTTTAGAGACACCCCTGCCCCTGAGCCTGGCACAGAGTAGGTTCTGAGTAAATGCTCATCAATCCAAATCAAGTTTGAGTCTGTCAGGAATGCTTACTGGCTCCCCCATTCTGTCTTAAAGTGGTGTCCCAGGGGTGAAGGCAGCTATCTCTCAGCACCCCCTCACCATGTCAGCAGGAGCCAGGGCCAGAGAGATGGAGGTCTCACCCTCTGAGCTCCATCAAGGGAAACAGCTCTGCAGAGATCCAGAGCCCAAGGCTCAGGCAGCTGGAGCCCCTTCAAAGTGGCAGCTACTGCAGGCCCTCTGGGGAGCAGTCGTGGGAGGACACCCCAGCAGGCCTTGCTCCCGTCTCCAAGAGGCCCAAGCAGCTTCAGCCTGAACAATTGGGCCTCTCTCTTCCTGAAGCCCTGCCCTGCGCCCACTTAAATGGCCTCCTCTGCAGGACTTCTGGCACTGAATTCAGAAGGGAGTTAGACCCCTGTGGACTG
Organism: Loxodonta africana; assembly: GCF_030014295.1. Taxonomy (NCBI): domain Eukaryota; kingdom Metazoa; phylum Chordata; class Mammalia; order Proboscidea; family Elephantidae; genus Loxodonta; species Loxodonta africana. Next base: position 23,803,362 of record NC_087357.1, read on the forward strand.
CCTAACCACAGATACAGGCAGGCCTACAGGCCTCTGTGACCTTGGACCGTGTTAACCCCCAGCCAGCCCAGGCTTAGGCCTTTCTGGGACAACTCAGTCATGTTCCAGGCTCTGTGCACGATCTACAGATGAACAGGCACTCGATCTTCAGAGGAAAGAGGTAACAGGTTGGCTGTGCCAGGTGTCTGAGGCACAAGGCCACCAGAGCCACTCACAGATGCCACCCGGGTTTGCACAGGATATTTCGATGGGGACGCAGGAGGAGCGAGCAGATCCATGAGAGATGCTGCCAGACCCAGGGAGGAGAAGTACCCTCGGCAGAAACCGAGAACATCATTGTTTGGTGAGGGGGGCCTAGGAAAGCAGGGGTGAGTGTCTGAAGCGGGTAGACCCAACACAGGTCCACCCTGGGGGAAGAGGGTTGCAGGCACTATCTCACCTTCCTCTCTACTTCTGAGGTACAGACCCCAGGCAGTTCAGGTACCCACCTTCCTAATTATGCTTCTGGGAGATTGTTCTCAGCCAATCATGGTGGTCCCTTGCTCCTAGCTCTCTAAAAGAGATAGGAAGTGGTAGCCACACTTCCTGATCATACGTGAGTGTGGGACTTGGAGATGCTGCCTATATCTAATTATCTGAGAGGCGCCATCCTGGGGCAGAGCTGACATCCTTAGAGTAGGTACAGCTGGATTTTGAGGAACTGCGGCTGTGATCAAAAATTTCCTTACTAGGGGCGGGGCCAAGATGGCGGACTAGGTGGACGCTACCGCGGATCCCTCTCGCAACAAAGACTCGGAAAAACAAGTGAATCAATCACATACATAACAATCTACAAACTCTGAACAACAAGCACAGACTTAGAGACAGAAAACGAACAAATACAGGCAGACAGCGACCGTTTTCAGAACTAGGAGCCAGCGTACCATGCAGGTGACCTTTGGAGCCCGATCTGGGACAGAGCCTAGGGGGGCAGACGGCACAGACAAGGGGCCCAGCCCTACCCCCCTGAACCCATCCCGGGAGGAAGTCTAGCTGGTCGGCGCGGGCAGCGTAGCGGCACAGTCGGTGGGAGAAGAACCCGGGAGGCAGTGACTGATCTTGGAGCAGGGACAGCAGCGTCCCAGCCGGGGAGCCGTCCCGCCGGGAGTTTGGCGGGAAGTGGGCGGGGCGCGAACGGTGGGGGGGTCAGCTATATTTCCCTAAAGTGACCCCGGAGCGGGGCCCACACATTCGTGCTGGGGGACGCACACCCAGTTCACCCGTGTGGTGCGGCGCACCTGAGGGAGAAGTCCCCGGAAGGAAGTGACTGGTCTTGGAGCGGGGAGAGCAGCTTCCCAGCTGGGGAGCCGTCCCCCTGGGACTTGGGCAAAAGCGGGCGGGGCGTGAGCGCGGGGTCCAATTATATTCCCCTGAATTGACCCAGGGTGTGGGCCCACCTGGTCGTGCGGGTGATGCCCACCCAGTTCACGCGAGCGGTGCCGCGCACCGGAGGGAGAAGTCCCTGGGAGGAAGTGACTGGTCTCGGAGTGGGAAGAGTAGCGTCCCAACCGGGGATCCGTCCCGCCCGGATTTTGGCAGATGGGGGCAGAGCGTGAACGCGGTGATCAGCTCTATATTCTGCGGTGCTACACTCCTAGCTGATCCCTTCCCCACCCTCCCCAGGTGGCTCCATTAACATCCGAATACCTGGAGCCAGAGGGAGAATTCAGATAGGGATTTGACTGCATTTTTTTTAGCTGATTACCTGGAAAATCTAGTTTCCCAGTGATGGCTCGGAGACAGCAGTCCATATCAAACCACATAAAGAAACAGACCATGACAGCTTCTCCAACCCCCCAAACAAAAGAATCAAAATCTTTCCCAAATGAAGATACAATCTTGGAATTATCAGATACAGAATATAAAAAACTAATTTACAGAATGCTTAAAGATATCACAAATGAAATTAGGATAACTGCAGAAAAAGCCAAGGAACACACTGATAAAACTGTTGAAGAACTCAAAAAGATTATTCAAGAACATAGTGGAAAAATTAATAAGTTGCAAGAATCCATAGAGAGACAACATGTAGAAATCCAAAAGATTAACAATAAAACAACAGAATTAGACAATGCACTAGGAAGTCAGAGGAGCAGACTCCAGCAATTAGAATGTAGACTGGGACGTCTGGAGGACCAGGGAATCAACTCCAACATAGCTGAAAAAAAATCAGATAAAAGAATTAAAAAAAATGAAGAAACCCTAAGAATCATGTGGGACTCTATCAAGAAGGATAACCTGCGGGTGATTGGAGTCCCAGAACAGGGAGGGGGGACAGAAAACACAGAGAAAATAGTTGAAGAACTCCTGACACAAAACTTCCCTGACATCATGAAAGACGAAAGGATATCTATCCAAGATGCTCATCGAACCCCATTTAAGATTGATCCAAAAAGAAAAACACCAAGACATATTATCATCAAACTTGCCAAAACCAAAGACAAACAGAAAATTTTAAAAGCAGGCAGGGAGAAAAGAAAGGTTTCCTTCAACGGAGAATCAACAAGAATAAGTTCAGACTACTCAGCAGAAACCATGCAGGCAAGAAGGGAATGGGACGACGTATACAGAGCACTGAAGGAGAAAAACTGCCAACCAAGGATCATATATCCAGCAAAACTCTCTCTGAAATATGAAGGAGAAATTAAGATATTTACAGATAAACACAAGTTGAGAGAATTTGCAAAAACTAAACCAAGACTGCAAGAAATGCTAAAGGAGATTGTTTGGCCTGATGACCAATAATACCAGGTACCAGCACAATACAAGGTCACAAAACAGAACGCCCTGATATCAACGCAACTCAAATAGGGAAAGCACAAAAACAAACAAATTAAGACTAATTCTAAAAAATAAATAAATAAAATAATACACATAACAGGAAATCATGGAAATCAATAGATAAACGATCACAATAACCAAAAAGAGGGACTAAATATCGGAGGCATTGAACTGGCAGATGGAGAGTGATACAAGGTGATATAGAATGATACAAGTTAGGTTTTTACTTAGAAAAATAGGGGTAAATAATAAGGTAACCACAAAAAGGAATATCAATTCCATAACTCAAGAAAAAAGCCAATAAAAACGTAACGACTCAACAAACACGAAGTTAAACGTTATGAAAATGAGGATCTCACAAGCTACTAAGAAAAACGTCTCAGTACAAAAAAGCATGTGGAAAAATGAAATGGCCAACAACACACATGAAAAGGCATCAAAATGACAGCACTAAAAACTTATTTATCTATAATTATGCTGAATGTAAATGGACTAAATGCACCAATAAAGAGACAGAGAGTCATGGACTGGATAAAGAAACACGATCCATCTATATGCTGCCTACAAGAGACACACCTTAGACTTAGAGACACAAACAAACTAAAACTCAAAGGGTGGAAAAAAATATATCAAGCAAACAATAAGCAAAAAAGAAGAGGAGTAGCAATATTAATTTCTGACAAAATAGACTTTAGACTTAAATCCGCCACAAAGGATAAAGAAGGACACTATATAATGATAAAAGGGACAATTGATCAGGAAGACATAACCATATTAAATATTTACGCACCCAATGACAGGGCTGCAAGATACATAAATCAAATTTTAACAGAATTGAAAAGTGAGATAGACACCTCCACATTTATAGTAGGAGACTTCAACACACCACTTTCGGAGAAGGACAGGACATCCAGTAAGAAGCTCAATAGAGACACGGAAGACCTACTTACAACAATCAACCAACTTGACCTCATAGACTTATACAGAACTCTCCACCTAACTGCTGCAAAATATACTTTTTTTTCTAGTGCACATGGAACATTCTCTAGAATAGACCACATATTAGGTCATAAAACAAATCTTTGCAGAATCCAAAACATCGAAATATTACAAAGCATCTTCTCAGACCACAAGGCAATGAAGCTAGAAATCAATAACAGAAAAACTAGGGAAAAGAAGTCAAATACTTGGAAACTGAACAATACCCTCCTGAAAAAAGACTGGGTTATAGAAGACATCAAGGAGGGAATAAGGAAATTCTTAGAAAGCAACGAGAATGAAAATACTTCCTATCAAAACCTCTGGGACACAGCAAAAGCAGTGCTCAGAGGCCAATTTATATCGATAAATGCACACATACAAAAAGAAGAAAGAGCCCAAATCAGAGAACTGTCCCTACAACTTGAACAAAAAGAAAGTGAGCAACAAAAGAACCCATCAGGCACCAGAAGAAAACAAATAATAAAAATTAGAGCTGAACTAAATGAATTAGAGAACAGAAAAACAATTGAAAGAATTAACAAAGCCAAAAGCTGGTTCTTTGAAAAAATTAACAAAATTGATAAACCATTGGCTAGACTGACTAAAGAAAAACAGGAAAGGAAACAAATAACCCGAATAAGAAACGAGAAGGACCACATCACAACAGAGCCAAATGAAATTAAAAGAATCATTTCAGATTACTACGTAAAATTGTACTCTAACAAATTTGAAAACCTAGAAGAAATGGATAAATTCTTGGAACAATACTACCTACCTAAACTAACACATTCAGAAGTAGAACAACTAAATAGACCCATAACAAAAAAAGAGATTGAAACGGTAATCAAAAAACTTCCAACAAAAAAAAGTCCTGGCCCAGATGGCTTCACTGCAGAGTTCTACCAAACCTTCAGAGAAGACTTAACACCATTACTATTGAAGGTATTTCAAAGCATAGAAAAAGACAGAATACTACCCAACTCATTCTATGAAGCCACCATCTCCCTGATACCAAAACCAGGTAAAGACATTACAAAAAAAGAAAATTATAGACCTATATCCCTCATGAACATAGATGCAAAAATCCTCAACAAAATTCTAGCCAATAGAATCCAGCAACACATCAAAAAAATAATTCACCCTGATCAAGTGGGATTTATACCAGGTATGCAAGGCTGGTTTAATATCAGAAAAACCATTAATGTAATCCATCACATAAATAAAACAAAAGATAAAAACCACATGATCTTATCAATAGATGCAGAAAAGGCATTTGACAAAGTTCAACACCCATTTATGATAAAAACTCTTACCAAAATAGGAATGGAAGGAAAATTCCTCAACATAATAAAGGGCATCTATGCAAAGCCAACAGCCAATATCACTCTAAATGGAGAGAACCTGAAAGCATTTCCCTTGAGAATGGGAACCAGACAAGGATGCCCTTTATCACTGCTCTTATTCAACATCGTACTTGAAGTCCTAGCCAGGGCAATTAGGCTAGACAAAGAAATAAAGGGTATCCAGATTGGTAAAGAGGAAGTAAAGCTACCACTATTTGCAGATGACATGATCATATACATGGAAAACCCTAAGGAATCCTCCAGAAAACTACTGAAACTAATAGAAGAGTTTGGAAGAGTCTCAGGTTATAAAATAAACATACAAAAATCACTTGGATTCCTCTACATCAACAAAAAGAACACCGAAGAGGAAATAACCAAATCAATACCATTCACAGTAGCCCCCAAGAAGATAAAATACTTAGGAATAAATCTTACCAAGGATGTAAAAGACCTATACAAAGAAAACTATAAAACTCTGCTACAAGAAATTCAAAAGCACATACTTAAGTGGAAAAACATACCCTGCTCATGGATAGGAAGACTTAACATAGTAAAAAATGTCTATTCTACCAAAAGCCATCTATACATATAACGCACTTCCAATCCAAATACCAATGTCACATTTTAAGGGGATAGAGAAACAAATTACTAATTTCATATGGAAGGGAAAGAACCCCCAGATAAGCAAAGCATTACTGAAAAAGAAGAAGAAAGTGGGAGGCCTCAGTCTACCTGATTTCAGAACCTATTATACAGCTACAGTAGTCAAAACAGCCTGGTACTGGCACAACAACAGGCACATAGACCAATGGAACAGAATTGAGAACCCAGATATAAATCCATCCACGTATGAGCAGCTGATATTTGACAAAGGACCAGTGTCAGTCAATTGGGGAAATGATAGTCTTTTTAACAAATGGTGCTGGCATAACTGGATATCCATTTGCAAAAGAATGAAACAGGACCCATACCTCACACCATGCACAAAAACTAACTCCAAGTGGATCAAAGACCTAAACATAAAGACTAAAACGATAAAGATCATGGAAGAAAAAAAAAGGATCAACCCTAGGAGCCCTAATACAGGGCATAAACAGAATACAAAACATTACCAAAAACGATGAAAAGAAACCAGATAACTGGGAGCTCCTAAAAATCAAACACCTATGCTCATCTAAAGACTTCACCAAAAGAGTAAAAAGACCACCTACAGACTGGGAAAGAATATTCAGCTATGACATCTCAGACCAGCGCCTGATCTCTAAAATCTACATGATTCTGTCAAAACTCAACCACAAAAAGACAAACAACCCAATCAAGAAGTGGGCAAAGGATATGAACACACATTTCACTAAAGAAGATATTCAGGCAGCCAACAGATACATGAGAAAATGCTCCCAATCATTAGCCATTAGAGAAATGCAAATTAAAACTACGATGAGATGCCATCTCACACCAACTAGACTGGCATTAATCCAAAAAACACAAAATAATAAATGTTGGAGAGGCTGCGGAGAGATTGGAACTCTCATACACTGCTGGTGGGAATGTAAAATGGTACAACCACTTTGGAAATCCATCTGGCGTTATCTTAAACAGTTAGAAATAGAACTACCATACAACCCAGAAATCCCACTCCTCGGAATATACCCTAGAGATACAAGAGCCTTCACACAAACAGATATATGCACACCCATGTTTATTGCAGCTCTGTTTACAATAGCAAAAAGCTGGAAGCAACCAAGATGTCTGTCAACGGATGAATGGGTAAATAAATTGTGGTATATTCACACAATGGAATACTACGCATCGATAAAGAACAGTGACGAATCTCTGAAACATTTCATAACATGGAGGAATCTGGAAGGCATTATGCTGAGCGAAATGAGTCAGTTGCAAAAGGACAAATATTGTATAAGACCACTATTATAAGATCTTGAGAAATAGAAAAAACGGAGAAGAACACATACTTTTGTGGTTACAAAGGGGGGAGGGAGGGAGGGAGGGAGAGGGCTTTTTATTGATCAATCAGTAGATAAGAACTGCTTTGGGTGAAGGGAACGACAACACTCAATACAAGGAAGGTCAGCCTAATTGGACTGGACTAAAAGCAAAGAGGTTTCCGGGATAAAATGAAAGCTTCAAAGGTCAGCGGAGCAGGGGCTGGGGTCTGGGGAACTTGGTTTGAGGGGACTTCTAAGTCAATGGGCAAAATAATTCTATTATGAAAACATTCTGCATCCCACTTTGAATTGTGGCGCCTGGGGTCCTAAATGCCAACAAGCGGCCATCTAAGATACATCAATTGGTCTCAACCCACCTGGAGCAAAGGCAAAGGAAGAACACCAAGGTCACACGACAACTAAGAACCCAAGAGACAGAAGGGGCCACATGAACCAGAGACCTATCTTATCCTGAGACCAGAAGAACTAGTTGGTGCCCGACCACAATCGATGTCTGCCCTGTCAGGGAGCACAACAGACAACTCCTGAGGGAGCAGGAGACCAATGGGATACAGACCCCAAATTCTCATGAAAAGACCATGACTGCGACTAGAGGAATCCCAGAGACAATGCTCCCCAGAACTTCTGATGGCACAGGACAGGAACCATCCCCGAAGACAAATCATCAGGCATGAAAAGGACTGGTCAGTGGTGGGGAGAGAGATGTTGATGAAGAGTGAGCTAATTAAATCAGGTGGACACTGGAGAGTGTGTTGGCAACTCTTGACTGGAGGGGGGATGGGAAGATAGAGAGAGAGGGAAGGTGGCAAAATTGGCACGAAAGGAGAGACTGAAAGGGCTGACTCAATAGGGGGAGAGCAAGTGGGAGAAGGGAGTAAGATGTATGTAAACCTACATGTGACAGACTGATTGGAATGGTAAATGTTCACTTGAAGCTTAATAAAAATTAATTAAAAAAAAAAATTTCCTTACTGCCTGAGCCCATTAACTCGGAATTTTATTACACAGTGCTGGAGGCATTCTAAAAATATAAGGACCCATCTCCTGTCTCCCCTCCCCTCCAAGTTGTGCTTCTGAAAGCATCTAGCACCCCTACAAATAGAGGTGCCAGATTTAACAAAGAAAAATACGGATCGCCCAGTTAAATTTGAATTTGAGCTAAACAACGATTCTTTTTTTTTTTGTAGTATAATTCATACAATGTTTGGAACATACTTATACTGAAAAAATACTCATTTCTTATCTGAAATTCAAATTTAACTGGGCACACTGTATTTTATCTGGCAATCCTACTCCAAATCCCCTTAGCTTCTCTCTCTGGTAGTCACTGTCCTCCAAAATGGTTTTACTACCCTGGGGTGCTTCTGAGATGGCACCAAAGCACCCCCTGAAGAAGTTTGGGAGGTGCTCAGAGAACCCCATGAATCACCTAGTGCCCCAGCAAGTGGCCCCCTCTTCCCTGCCAGGTCCTAAAAAATGGTGAAGATACAGGAGTGAGGAGGGGAGACTGATCACCTGGATTGCTGGGAAAACCTATTTAACAGACTATGGCTGAGAATTGCAGACACCTGGGCTTCCTAATACTGAACCCCAGAGTTAAGCAAATCACCTACCCAGTCCCAGGCAGCTCTGGACACTCTCTCCCCTTCACTACTATTACTCTAACTCACCTGATGTCCAAGAACAATCGATGTGCAGGCTCCCCTCAGGCAAGAAGAAAGGGTGAAGTTTCACTCGACCTCTCCCATATTCACCCATCAGCTAAGTCATTCATCTTGCTACCCCTTCAAGGGAAGTATTGGGCTAATGGATGAGCCTCCAAATGGAATGACCAACCATGTGGCTTGATCATAGCCTCATTGGCGTAATCTTAGAGAGCCCCACCACCCTAACCAGTTGCAGGCCACTCACAAGGCACCCTTTGAGAATGGCCTGGGCCATGGAGTCACTAGTCAAAATGAGCCCTGGCCAGCAAGCAGAGCTCACTTTGCAACCTCTCAATGCCTCAGTTTTCTCATCTGTGAAATGAGGAAAGAAGAGGACTTACCTCCAAGGACTTGGTCACTGATATGCCTGCAGCATGCCTGCTCGGCACACAGAGAGCCCTCAGCAAGAGCTGTGGCTATTGCCATCCCTGACTCTAACCAAGAGGGAAAATGGGTGTGAAGGAAGAGAGAAAACAGGAGGAAAGGGAGTGTGAAAGCAGTAAGGTGAATTACTACAGGACCTCCAGGTTGAGGGCAGCTGGGGGCTGGACAGTGGGGAGAAGGAGAAGAAACGAACTAAGACAGGACTGGCCTCCAGGTGAGCTAAGGAAGGAAGCTGTGTTCTCTGTGAAGCATGGGAACGAAGGAGGGAAAGCCCTCTGACCCAGCACCTCAGAGCCTGATGCCATCAGGGTTCTGACAGGGTAGCAGAGCAGGGAGCCAAGGCCAGTGCCTGAGGATATGGGAAGACTGGTACAGCTAGTGGGGGATTTGGAACCTCCACCAGGCAAGCTATGACTCAGGGCAGGGCTGCAGGCCTACCAGGAGAAGGGACACCCATCAGGAACAAAACAGAAACCATAGTAGACCAACAGGCAGAGATGATGAGGAAGGACACTCGGCTCCTGGATGTTCACTCATCTAGTGGGGGATCAGACACCACAAGGCAATCAGGTACAACAGGACAATGTCCTGAAGACTGACTCAGGAGGCCAATGTGCTCACGTGAGGGGAGGCTCTCCAAGGGCTGGAGACTTCTGGAAGTCCTCCTGGAACAAACTCACAGAAGGGCCCCTTTTGGACAGGCTGGGGGTCTGTCTCAGGGATGAGAACAACAGAAGGGAGGAGTGAGCCCTGGCTGTCTGTGGGACATGGAAGAAACCCTTGAGGCCTCAGGTCCACTGAAGGGCAGCAATGGTGTCAGAGGGAGACTCTTCCTTGTACTTGATGAGGAGGAGGGAAAGGACAAGGAAAACATTAGAGGGTATTTGTCATCTGCCTGCCCATCTCCCAACCCTCTTTCCCCTTCCTAACTGTACCAAGGTGGACACTGGGGCAGCTACCCTCTATACTGTACCAAGGTAGACACTGGGGCAGCTACCCTCTATACGAGCACACATACACACACACACACAATGTGCTTTGGGGAAAGCAAAACCTCCAGCTCAAGAAGTAGGCACCAACTGGCCTAAACCAATCAGCACATTCCATTTCCTGGCCTGAGTCATCAGTCCTGGGGCGAAGATGTGACTGAAGCCCACCTAATTAGGGGGATCCCAGGACTCTGGCCTGGAATGCTATGAGCTCAGCCATGAACCATGAGACTACTGGCAATCTACTGTGCAACCAGAACTGACAGATGCAGAGAAATGGAGCCTCTGGTGACATCAGTGAGCCCCTGGATCAGCCAATCTTGCAACCCACCTACTCTAGACTTTCTAGTACATGAGCCACAACAATGCCTTTTGTGAAGTTTATGAGTTGAGTGTTCTGCTGCTTATAAATAGTGGCAACAGCTGTTCAAACTCTATTATGTCACAGACACTGAATTAAGCTCTTCACACACATTGTTTCATAAAAGAAGTATTGTTCCCATTTCACAGAAGAGAAACTTGAGGCTCAGAGAAATGCAGTAACCTGCCCAAGGTCACATGGCTAGAAGCGGCAGAGTTGACTCCAGGGCCTGGGACTCTGCCCCTACCCTCTAGGGCCAGCCTCCAGGGACCCCAGAACTGAAGGTCTGAAGCCACCCCAGGTCAGATCCCTTACCCCAGATACTATTGAGGCAATTCCAGAGTAAGGATTACAGGAGCTCTGAACAACAAGTGTTGAGGAAAAGTCAGGTAGGACAGAGGCCTAGGCTCTGGGCTTATGAAGACCTGGGTTTCAACATCAGTACCCCACTTAGTGGCAGCATTGTCTTGGCAAGTGACTTCTCCTGAGGCTTAGTTTCCCCACGTGTGAGGTCGTGGTTGAAATATGTCCCTAATATATTATCTATTCACTACTTTAAGATAAACCAAAAAAAACCAAACCCAGTGCCGTCGAGTCAATACCGACTCACAGCGACCCTATAGGACAGAGCAGAACTGCCCCGTAGAGTTTCCAAGGAGGCCCTGGCAGATTTGAACTGCCAACCCTTTGGTTAGCAGCCGTAGCACTTAAACACTAAGCCACCAGGGTTTCCAACTTTAAGATACTCAAGTATAAACAGTGTGAAGTAAATGTATGCTATGTGTATAAATTTACCTTCATTTCATCCTAAGGCAATTAGTTAATAATTGAGGTTCCTTATCAGGAATCTACACTCTATAGGGGCTACCAAGGGCTTCAAATACTCTTATCTAAATTTGCACCACAGGGCCTGTTGTCTGACCTAATGGGGGTCAGACAGAACTTGTCATGGGTGAAATGCCAAGGGTTCAAGAAACATGGCTGGCTAAGGAGACTGTCCAGTTACTCTGGCCTTTGCATATGCAAGGTTCAAGAATCCAGAAACCAAGCTGCCTAGCTGAGCTCTGGGATTAGCATTCCCTTTGGTCCTGTGACCCCACCCCTTATCTAATGGAGAGATCCGTCACCTGATTTGCCTAGAAGGGTGGCAGGTATTTATTCCACCTGGAGTGAAGTTTTCATGTAAGGTGTTTTTCCAAGCGCCCAAGGACAGAGCAGGGAGCTGTCTGAGCTCGTGGAAATGGGTGTAATGCTTTAGTACTCGCCTACTTAGAGTTCTTGATGAGGCAGGATCTGGTTTGAGACTTTCTCTTCTTGCCACATGTCTCCAGGTAGCAAGAAGATGCTAAGTTCCAGCCCAGCAGTCATCCTTGGAAGCTGCTTATTGACCAAAAACACCTGGCAATTGTCAAATAGCTGCATTGATTTAAATTCCGTCACAACTATCCCTTCCAAGTTATTGGGAGGATTCACAATTAGAGATATGAAGTACCTGACAAATGTTATTATTATCTTTGCTCTTGTCATTATTCAGGTACCTCTCTTCCTTAATCAAAGAACCTCTCCATGCTGGGAGAGGTGCTAAGAAGGGGATGGAGGAGGAAAGAAAAGTGTTGTTTGCTGGGACTTAGAAGGCCACATGTGGCTAGCCAACATTCCTGGCCCCCTCCCCTCTCAGGACACATGAAGGTTAAAGAAGCCTACCAATTGATGGCAAGAGGCCACCCAGGGCCCTCCACTCCCAAGGTAGGATGAGGGACAGTGAAATGAATCTCATTACCCCAGTCTCATGGCTACAGACAAGCCCCTCTGCCCTCTGTCATCTGCCAGAAATACATGACATTCAGCTGTGGCTGTCTTGATGTGGGAACACTTTGTCATGGAGATATTTTGATGATGATTATGAGAATAGTATCAGAAATAATTGTCTTATACCTTGTATATAATAAACTTAATAAACAAATGTTAGCTGAGTTATTTATGTTAATGTTCTTTTGAAATTACACAATTACACAGATGGAGAAATTAAAGTTTAAAAAATAAAGAAATTTTCCCAAACTCAGAGAGTAAATGGTAATTGAGATTTAAACATAGGCAGTCTCATTCTGTCCTGTACTATTAACCACTGGTCTATAAAATACCAGGAAACCCTGGTGGTGTAGTGGGTAAGTGCTAAGGATGCTAACCAAAAGGTTCAAATCCACCAGCCACTCCTTGGAAACTCTATGGGGCAGTTCTACTCTGTCCTATAGGGTCACTGTGAGTGGGGATCGACTCGATGGCAACGGGTTTTGTTTTTTGGTTTTATAAAATACCAACAGAATTTGGGGGTGGGGGAGCAGACAAGCTGGTTGTATAGTTCATATAGAAAAATAAACATATCCATGGAAACTCTGAAAAAAAAGAGCTATTAAAAAGAACATGCTATATATTCCCAATAATTAAATCAGTGCGTCACTAGCATATGACCAGACAAAAACTCCAGTAGAACAAAATAAAACGTGAGCTATACACTAGGCTACATGTGGAATTTAGCATGTGATAAATGTGATGTCTCAGGTTGTTGTTGTTCTCAGTACTATCAAGTCAATTCCGACTAACAGCAACCCTGTGCACAACAGAACAAAACACTGCCTGGTCCTGTGCCATCCTCACAATTGTAGCTACGCTTGAACCCATTGTTGCAGCCACGGTGTCAAACCATCTCATTGAGGGTCTTTTTCTTTTTCACTGACCCTCTATTTTATCAAGCATGATGTCCTTCTCCAGGAATTGATCCCTCCTGATAACATGTCCAAACTATGTGAGCCGAAGTCTCGCCATCTTTGCTTCTAAGGAGAATTCCGGCTGTAGTTCTTTCAAGACAGATTTACTCATTCTTTGGCAGTCCACAGTATATTCAATATTCTTCTCCAATACCGCAATTCAAAGGTGTCAATTCTTCTTTGGTCTTCCTTATTCATCGTCCAGCTTTCGCATGTATACAAGGCAATTGAAAACACCATGGCTTGGGTCAGGCATACCTTAGTCTTCAAGGTGATGTCTTTGCTTTTCAACACTTTGAAGAGGTCTTTTGCAGCAGATTTGCCCAATGCAATGCGTCTTTTGATTTCTTGACTGCTGCTTCCATGGCTGTTGATTGTGGATCCAAGTCAAATGAAATCCTTGACAACTTCAATCTTTTCTCCACTTATCATGATGTTGCTTATTGGTCCAGTTGTGAGGACTTTTGTTTTCTTTATGTTGAAGTGTAATCCATACTGAAGGCTGTGGTCTTTAATCTCCAACAGTAAGGCTTCAAGTCCTCTTCAATTTCAGCAAGCAAGGTTGTGTCATCTGCATAATAACGCAGGTTGTTAATGAGTCTTCCTCCAATCCTGATGCCCCGTTCTTCTTCATATAGACCAGCTTCTCGGGTTATATGCTAAGCATACAGATTGAAGAGGTATGGTGAAAAGATACGACTCTTATGCACACCTTTCCTGACTCTAAACCGTGCAATATCCCCTTGTTCTTTTCAAATGACTGCCTCTTGATCCATGTACAGATTCCTCGTGAGCACAATTAAGTGTCGCAGAATTCCCATTCTCCACAATGTTATCCGTAATTTGTTATGATCCACACAGTTGAATGTCTTAGCATAGTCAATAAAACACAGGTAAACATCTTTCTAGTATTCTCTGCTTTCAGCCAGGATCCATCTGACATCAGCAATCATATCCCTGGTTCCACGTCCTTTTCTAAATCTCGCTTGAATTTCTGGCAGTTCCCTGTAGATAGACAGCTGCAGCTGCTTTTGAATGCTCTTCAACAAAATTTTCCTGGCATGAGATATTAATGATATTGTTCAATAATTTCCACATTGTTTGGATTACCTTCTTGGAAACAGGCATAAATATGGACCTCTTCCAGTTAGTTGGCCAGGTAACTCTTCCAAATTTCTTGGCATAGATGTGTGAGCACTTCCAGCACTACATTCGATTGTTGAAACATCTCCATTGGTATTCTCTCAATTCCCAGAAGGTTGCTTTTCACCAATGCCTTCAGTGCGGCTTGGACTTCTTCTTTAGTACTATCAGTTCCTGATCCCATGTTGCCTTCTGAAATGGTTGAACATCGACCAATTCTTTTTGGTATAGTAACTTTGTATATTCCTTCCATCTTGTTTCGATGTTTCCTGTGTCGTTTAATATTTTCCTGTAAAATCCTGCACTATTGCAACTTGAGGCTTGAATTTTTCCTTCAGTTCTTTCAGCTTGAGAAATGCTGAGCGTCTTCTTCCCTTCTGGTTTTCTATCTCCAGCTCTTTGCACATGTCATCATAATACGTCACTTTGTTTTCTCGAGCCACCCTTTGAAATATTCTGTTCAGCTCATTTACTTCATCATTTTTTCTTTTTGTTTTAGCTACTCAATGTTCAGGAGCAAGTTTCAGAGTCTCTTCTGACATCCACTTAGGTCTTTTCTTTCTCTTCTGTCTTTTTAATGACCTCTTGCTTTCTTCATGGATGATGTCCTTGATGTCATTCCACAACTCAGCTGGTCTTCGGTCATTAGTGTTCAACATGTCAAATCTGTTCTTGAGATGGTCTTTAAATTCCGATGGGGTATACTCAAGGTCGAACTTTGGCTCTACGGACTTGTTCTAATTTTATTCAGTTTCATCTTGAACTTGCATATGAGTAATTGATAGTCTTATCTGATGTCAGCCCTTGACCTTGTTCTGACTGATGATATTGAGCTTTTCCTTGTCTTTTTCTACAAATGTAGTCGGTTTGACTCCTGTGTGTTCCATCTGGTGAAGCCCATGTTTTATGTTGGTGAAAAAAGGTATTTGTAATGAAGAAGTCGTTGGTCTTGCAAAATTCAATCATGCGATCTCCAACATCATTTCTATCACCAAGGCCATATTTTACAACAACCAATCCTTCTTTGTTTCCAACTTATGTATTCCAATCACTAGTAATTAACAGTGCATCCTGATTGTATGTTCGATCAATTACGGGCTGCAGAAGTTAGTAAAAATTTTAAATTTCTTCATCTTTGGCCTTAGTGGTTGATGTGTAAATTTGAATAATTTTATATTCAAATATTTATAAATTTGAATAGTCGTATTAACTGGTCTTCCTTGTAGGTGAATGGATATTATCCTATCACTGACAACATTGTGCTTCAGGATAGATCTCGAAATATTGTTTTTGACTATGGATGAAATGCCATTACTCTTCAAGTTGTGATTCCCAGCATAGTAGACCATACCAGTCCATTTCAGCTCAGTAATGTCTAGGATATCGATGTTTATGGGTTCCATTTCATTTTTGATGATTTCCAATTTTCCTAGATTCATATTTCATGTTCCAGGTTCTGATTATTAATGGATGTTTGCAGCTGTTTATTCTCATTTTGAGTCATGTCACATCAGCAAGTGAAGGTCCCAAAAGCTTTACTCCATCCATATCATTAAGGTCGACTCTACTTTGAGGAGGCAGCTCCTTACAGTTGCGTTTTGAGTGCCTTCCAAGCTGAGTGGCTCATCTTCTAGCACTATATCAGACAATGTTCTGCCGCTATCCATACGGTTTTCAACGGCTAATTCTTTTCAGAAGTAGACCGATGGGCCTTCTTCCTAGTCTGTCTTAGTCTGGAAGCTCAGCTGAAATCTGTCTGCCAGGGGTGACCCTGCTGGTATTTGAATACCGGTGGCATAGCTTCCAGCATCATAGCAACACACAGTCCCCGCAGTATGACAAACTGACAGATGTGTGGTGAATATCTCAGATTAGTGGGTAAATATGGATGAGTCAATAAACAGTGTGGGGCCAACTGTATAGCCATTTGGAGAAAAATAAAGTCAATCCATACCTCACACTATAGAGCAGAATGCACTCCAAATGAATCAAAGATCTAAAACTAAAAAACATGAAACCATAAAATGATTGAGAAAAAATAGCAAATTTCTCTACAGTCTGAGGTAGGCGTTTCTAACCAAGACTCAAAATTCTAGAAGTCAGAAAAGATTGATCAACTTGACTAATAAGTTTAAAACTTCTGCCTGGAAAAAAATGATAAGCAATAAAAAAAACGGGGAAAATATTTATAACCCATATCACAGATTTAGGGTTAATCCCTCTGAAACTTATACAGTCTTACAAACTAAGAAAAGGACAATAACACAAATAGATGTGTACAGGCAGCTCATAGAAATACGATACATGGCTCTTAAATATATGAAAAGATGCTCAACCTTATTCATAATAAGAAAAATGTCAATGAAAACTAAACAAAGATGCTATTTTTTATCTATTAAGTTGGCTAAAATCCAAGAGTTTAACAACACCCTCTGTTGGAGAAGCTGCAGAAAAATAAGTTCCGCATACACTGCTGGTGGGAGAGCCCCCTTGGAGGGCATTTGGAAATAGCTATCAAAATTACAAATGCAAACACCCCTTAACCCAGCAATCTCACTTCTGGAAATTTATCTTACCCATAGACTTGCAAACAAGTGAAATGACATGTTTACAAGGTTATTCATTGCACCATTATTCATTATAGCAGAAGGAGATTGGAAACAAGCCAAATGTTCACCAATCAGGGACTGGTTAAATAAATTATGGTATTACAGTACTTCTACCCAATGAGATCCTGTGCAGTTTTAAAACAAAAAAAAAAAATTATAAGAATGAGGAAGTTCGTTACATACTGATACAGAAAGAGCTACAAGATATATCATGTTTAGGAGGAAAGTACAGAAAAGTATGGCTAATATGTTACTTTTGGTGTAAAAAAACTGTTGGGGGAGGGGAAGAGTTAATTTACTTGTATTTTCAAAAGAAACTAAACCTTACTGAAGAAACAAATAAAAGTGGCTGCCTGTTAAGAGTGGGAGTTGGAGTAGCACAGGGAATGGGACCAAATCATGAGGCAGATTTTTTTATTCCAAACTTATTTTTAACCACTTGAATATATTGCCTATTCAAAAAAATTAAATTTAACAACTTTTTTAGCATTGTGTTTATAGCTTTTCTCACACTTACCAAGTCCTGTGTGGAAACAGATATCCTTTCCCCACGCCCTCAGCCTTCTCCTGTCTCAGTGCCCTGAAGTGAGGCTCAGGGATCATTTAGGTTAAAAAAAGGAGGATCAAAGATAACTTCTAGGTGCATTACTTAGAAGTTAGATTTCACGTTTGAATAGGAACATATCAAAATATTGGTCACACAGATAGGACACTGCAGAGGAGCCCAAGTCCAGAATTCAAAGCCCCCCGGCCCTGACCCCCACACTCCCTGCTTTACCTCACCACTCTGGGGGTTTGGAACTCTGATGGCACATTAGAATCACCCAGGGAGCTTAAACAAATAATACCATGGCAACAGATATTGGTGAGGGTTGCACAACATGAGTAATTTGTGTCACAATATCGTACACGTGAAAAATCTTGAAATGGCAAATGTATTACCAAAAAGTAAAAAAAAAAAAAAAAAACCATTGCCATCAAGTCGATTCCAACTCATAAGGACCCTATAGGACAGAGTAGAGCTGCCCCCACAGGATTTCCAAGACCGTATGTAAATCTTTACAGAAGCAGACTGCCATGTCTTTCTCCCTCAGAGTGGCTGGTAGGCTCTACCCACCGACATTTTGGTTAGCAGACGAGAGTGCATAACCACTGTGCCATCAGGGCTCCATTTGTGTGTGTGTGTTTTTACAATAATTAAACCAGTCAAATCAGAATGGCTTGAAGTGGGGCCCAAGGTCCTCATTTTTTTTAAACTCTCCAGCTAAATCCAATGCATTATGACACACACACATGCTCACACGCACACCCTCATTCAGATACACATGCACACACACACAAACACACATGCGTATACATGTACACATGCACACATGCATGTTCACACATGTACATGCATTCACGTGCACGCACACACACATGGACACACACTCACATGTATACACATATGCACTCACAAGTGCACACCCCCCCACACACACACGCTCACATACCCTGTTCTGGGTTCATCTCAGCCCTGTCCTCAAATTACCGTGGGCAGGGCCAAACACCCTTTTCCATCCCAGGGGACAGCAAATGGGACTGAGGCTTGCTTAGGAATTGGCGGATACAATCTGGCAAAAGAGAGGCATGTCCTCCTCTCCTGGGCTGTGCCAAGGCTGAGCATCAGCCCTCAACCATCCTGGGAGAAGCCCTCCCTGACCTCACTGGCCAGGCCTATGATACCTCTTGGCCCGGGCACAGGTCTCAGTTGCAATTGCACATTTGTATGTGCAATGGTTTGATTAGTGTCTCACTCTCCTGGACAGTAAGCTCATGGCTGCAGGGTCCATGTTTACTTTGTTCATCACTGAGTCCCACATGCCTGGCAAACAGTTAAAAAAAAAAAAAAAACAGTTAGTGCTCAATAAATAGCAGTTGAAATAATGAATGAACCCTGGAACCTACAGAAAAAAAGAGGGGAAGGGAGACGATAAGGCAATAGCTAGGCAATGAGGAAGCCACTGTCAGGCCCCTCAGTGAGACCCCAGCAGCCCACAATGAGGGTCATAGTCCCATGTCAATAAGAGTTGTGACAGGTCCCATGTCAGTTAAGAGCTGTGGTAGGCAACTCATTTTCTCCAGGGTGCTTATGGATCCCACCAAGTGTGGAAGAAATACTGATCCTGTTTTCTGAGCAGGTCACCGAAGGCTCTCAGATTTGCAGATGACACGAAGTGTAGTCCCAGACCAAGGTGCATGGCTGGTCCCCTGCTCCAGACACCACAACCTCCAGAGACCCCAAGGATGCCATATTTGCATGTGACAGAACTGGCATGGTGGTGGAATGCAGTACAAGGGCCTGGCCCATGCTCTTGGCCTTTCTCCTTAAGAGTGGCAAAAAGGAGTCGGGAGAACTGTATTCTGGGGTCAGCCCTGCCACTCAGCAACTGTGCGACCTTGGGCAAGTCATCCAGGCTCTCTGAGCCTCACTTTCCTCTTCTGCTGAATGTGCAATAAAACCTACAGTCAGAATCAACTGGGCAGAAACTAACAGCAACAACACCATCTACAGTTTAGGCTTATTGTGGACGTGGTCTCTGGATCTAAGTCAACCAGATATTCAAGCCCCAAACCAAACTCACACAGTAGTCCCCTGGGAGGCAGGAAGTGTGGTTCTCACCTAATAGAAAGCTTTTCCCCTTCCCTCTTCCAAGCATCTTAGCTCCTGTGGCTTGTTGCCCAGGGAGGTATTGGGAGTCTGAGAAAGCCAGAATCCAGGAAACAAAGGGTTAATAATAGCAAGGTGGACACAGAAGCCAAGCTAAGGGAAGTTGTTACCAAAAGCTAAACCCAAAGGGACATGAGGCAATGGTCAGCATGGGCATATGGAACAACAAAGGAACTGCAACTGAGGCGCTCAGAGTACAGGACCCACGGGGGAAGTAGGGAGGCCTTGAGTGGACCATCTCATGCCCCCTCTTTCTTGTCCAGGCCCTGGGTCCCTTTCAGAGAGAGCGCCTTGAGTATACTAACAAGAATACAATGGATTAGCATGTACTGAACGTTCCCTTGGACCAGAAGCTGCGGTAAATCCTTTATGTGCAGTATCTATAAACCCAAACCCACTGCTGTTGAGTAGATTCCAACTCATAGTGACCCTATAGAATAGAGTAGAACTGCCCCATAGAGTTTCCAAGGAGCACCTGGTGGATTTGAACTGCCGACCTCTTGGTTAGCAGCCGTAGCACTTAAACACTACACCACCAGGGTTTCCACAGTATAGGTACTTTTATTACCCCCATTTGTCAGATGAGGAAACTGAGGTGCAGAGAGGCTAAATAACTAGCTGAAGATTTTTAGGGCATGGTCTTCAATGCATTAGCCACTAGTGACATGTGGTTACTGAGCACTCGAAACGTGGCTAGTTAGAATTGGGATACATGGTCAGTACAAAATATATAGCAGAATTTGAAGACTTAGTACGAAAAAAGGAATGTAAAACATCTCAATAATTTTTTATATTGATGACATGCTGAAATGGTAATGTTTTGGAGATATACTGGGTTAAATAAAATATATTATTAAAATTAATGCCCCGTTTCTTTTTACTATTACTTTCAATGCAGCTGCTAGAAAATTCTTAAGTTCCATACATGGTTCACATTATATTTCTATTGGAAGGCAGGGCACGGCAAACATTTTAGTCAATCTGAACACAATTTATGGTTGAAACTCATTTCCCTCTGCTTTCCAAGGACATATCTGTTTCCCAGACAGCATCACATCTATCCAGACCATGAATTACTTGACTTTCACTGTTGGTCTCATCTCTCTGCTGAGCTCTGGGGTAAATACCCTGGGGTAAATGCCAGGGTGTGGAGCCAGGAGCCCAGTCTGGCCTCAGGCAGTGTCAGTAGAGGACGCTAATGACGAAGACCCTGGTGAAGTACTTGCATCTCGTGGGGGATGCTATGGGGGCCAGCCTGGGCATGCTGAACTTCCTGGGCCCCTCAGCCTGGTCATTCCTGCGGAAGGAGATGGAAGAAGGGCCTGGGGCACTCCTTCTTACCCCTCCAAGGACCCCCTCCCTCCTGGCTACACTTCCCTCACCTGTCCTTCCTAGTTAGGAAACGAAGTGGGTAATAGGCTGCAGTGGTCGCTCTGCAGGGGTCTCCCTCCCTCCCGCCCAGGCCTCCAGTTAGCCGGAGAAGCCATAGCTATGTGTCAGGATGAGGGCAGGGCCACAGCCAACTCTGCAGGAACCTTATAGGGCTAGTCACCTCCGAAAGATGCCATGTGCCATACAGACAGACACACAAACTAAGTCAAGGTTCTGCACCCCCCAAGGAGAAAAAAAAGTTGCTATTGAGTCAATTTTGACTCATGGTGACCCCAAGTGTGTCAGAGAACTGTGCTCTATAGAGTTTTCATTGGTCGATTTTTCCAAAGTAGATCACCAGGCCTTTCTTCCCAGCCATCTCTGGGTGGACTTGAACCACCAACCTTTGGTTAGCAGCCAAGTGCACTAACCATTTGCACCACCTGGGACTCCAAGATGCCACCAAGAGAAAGTAAAATCAACCACCAGTGAAAGCTACGTGTTGTTCCACACCACCCCGCCGCCAACATACACACACAGTGCCCTGCCCGTGCTGGGCACAGGAGAGGGCTCAGCTTCACCGAGCTGGTGCTCTGGCTGAGGAGAAGAGCAGTGGAGACTGCCCACACGCTCGAAGCTTTCTGTGTGGTGGCAGTTGGCGCACACAGATCTAGGCCCCTGCGCATGGCATTCCTTGGCCTGGGAACAGCCACCTTCACCTTGCCTCTACCCCTGACACACTCTCACTCCTCCTTTGAGTCTGGGCCGTGGCCTCTCCTCCTCTGTGAAACCATCCCCACTCTCCTCTGGCCACCAATGGCCACCTCTGTCCCATTGCCACAAGTGGACTGCCTTCCATGACAGATCCAGTAGGATACCACTTCCCTGTCCCTGGACTCCCGAAGGGAGGATTAGAGACGCAAGCCCCGCCTGGAAAAGCCAACTCAGCTGTGACACCAATGGCAAGAAACAAGCACTGTTTCATCTCAGCTTTCCCTTTTTTAATTCCAAACACAAAATAGAGACGTTTTATCAAGCTCTCCCTCCTCGCCTCTCATTACAGCAAGGGTGGTTTAAGACATGTCCTTGGCAGGTGAGAACAAACAGGAATCAAAATTCAAATCACTTCCCGACACACTCTGGAGTTCATCCATCCTCACACTGATTCACTCCATAAAGCTCTACCCAGCCCCTTCTGTGGACCATGATGGGCCTACAGGTCTGAGTCACACAGTGCCCTGGTCCCTGGCCTCTGGAGGCCAACAGTCTATTGGGAAACAGATTGCTGCATCTGTAGTTGTGTGTTTATAAATCTATGTACCATAATAATGTGCAGAATGCCACAGGAAAACAGATGAGGAAGGGACCAGAGGTCCCTGGGGGAATCAGGGAAGGCTTCCCAGAGGAAGTGGCGTATTAGCAACATCTTAAAAGATGAAGAGAAAGGGAAAGATGTTCCAGGCAGATGGAACAGCATGTGCAAATGCATGAAGGTTGTTATGGATTGAATTTTGTCCCCCCAAGATATATGTTGAAACTCTGACCCCTGTACCTATAAATATGACCCTGTTTGGAAATAGGGGTTTTCTTTGGTTATGTTAATGAGGTTTGCCAGAATAGGGGGTCCTAAAATTAATCACTTCTAAGTGATGCCTTATAAAAAGAGCAGAATAGGTAAGGACATACACTCAGGGGGAAGACAGACGCCATGTAAGTGTTGTCTACAAGCAAAGGAACACCAAGGATTCCCAGCAAACAGCAGAAACTAGGAGAGAGGCTCACAGAAGGAATTGACACAGCTGAGACCCTGGTTTGGACCTTAGACACCGCAACTATGAGATAATAAATTCCTCTTCTTTAAAGCCACCCATTTGTGGTATTTTTGTTACAGGCTGCACTCAGTAACTAAGAGAGAGGTATAAAAATCAAAACCAGAAAAAAAAAAAAAAAAAAGTTGCTGTCAAGTTGATTCTGACTCGTGGTGAGCCCATGTGTTTTCAGAGTAGAACTGAACTCCGTAGGGTTTTTGAGTTTGTGACCTTTTGGAAGCAGATCCCCAGGCCGTTCTTCCGAGGCACCTCCAAATGTGTTCAAATCTCCAATCTTTCTGTTAGTAGTCAAGCACTCAATCAATTGTGCCACTCAGGGATTGCCTAGGAGTGTGAAAGGGCACCATGGATTCAGGAAACAGTGAAAAAAAAGTTCAACCTGCCTAGAACATAAGGTGCGTATGTAGAAGTGTGCATAGGCATTGCTGAGGCTAGGGATGAAAGCTGAATCCAGATTTTGAAAGGCCACCTGAGTTTCTGTAGGCAGCGGGAGCTGTTGGTGTCTATTTTGTAGAAAGCTAACCGGCAGCTGTGTGGAGGCTGGACCACGCTCGAGCGTGGAAGAAGCTGTACTGGACGTAGTATAAGAGGATTGATTTTTATCTTCAAGGTCTCATGACAACAGATTGGACAGGCAGGGGTGGAAATTTTAATTGAATCCCCTA
Source organism: Loxodonta africana (assembly GCF_030014295.1). NCBI lineage: Eukaryota > Metazoa > Chordata > Mammalia > Proboscidea > Elephantidae > Loxodonta > Loxodonta africana. The sequence continues at coordinate 23,827,005 of NC_087357.1, forward strand.
AAACAGAAATAGCACAGGTGCCACCACTCCTCTGTCCCATGCCCATGGCAGGCATTGCTAATCAATCATGGTACTATTCTCTACTGAGTCTGGACTTGGCCATAGATTCCTTCCTAGCCCTGAGTAGCCAACCGCTGTTTATCTGAAGGGAGCACATGAGATGAAGCATGTTTGACATTCTGACCCTGGGAAATAAAGCTGAACATTGACGTTAGTCTAAACCAAGCAGCATCAGCAAGGGAAGCTTGATGTAAAGTTCCCAAGAAGTAACAGTCAAAATACGTATCAGGAGTTGGTGGGGAAGAATCAAGTTCACGACCTTGAGGAAGCGCTATTTGGAAAGAAAGAAAGAAAAAAAAAAAAAGACCTTGGGATTAATTTTCCCACAAAGCAGCAGAATTACACAGCAATCATCATAAACCTGTCACTTTCTCTGCCATACACTTGAATATTATAAGCAATTTCCAAGGCCTTGCCACCGCAGACCTTGCCTTCCAATTTCTGCTTTTGACTGCAGAAGGAGACAGCAGTTGCAAAGTTCGGTGTACACAAGAAGTCCTCTGGCGAGGGCTCCTAACCAGGTGGGACCACCAAATTCCTGGTCTGGTGCCAGCCAGGCAGGCTGTGCCCCTGACAGGAAGGAGGTGAGAGTCTGTGTGACCTCTTCCCCTGGCCCTCTCCCAGTCAGGAATTGTGGAATGAAGGTAGCACTCAAGTCCTGTTGAAGATCCAGAGTGCTCGGCTGCCAGTCAGCTTCCCAGGGCCTTTGGTAGGCAAATGGGACAAGCAAATACCACACGAACTTTTGATCCTCCCTCCTCTGTATTCAACCTTTGCTCAGGGCCTGCCTTCCCTTCTCATGCCTCCCAGCTCAACCCAAGAAGCAGAATGGAAGTGACACTGGCCCCTGTGTCCCCTTCCACACCACCACCAAATCCCAGCTTCAGAACAGCCTGCCAGATGCTGAGGTGCCCTCTCTCTCTGATCACCCCCCTTTCTCCTCACAAAGCACTACAAACAGCTTCCTGTTTGCAGCCCTTTCACAACGACTGGTCCCAAGCAGGCTGAAGGCCCATCCCCAGGCTGGGGTTAGCAACCCAGCTCCCCACACCTAAAGCAGCCGGGGTCTGTGAGTCTGAAGTGCCCTGACCTGTGGTGGAATGTACTGCTAACCAGGCATAGCCAGGACACAGCAGACAGGGCTGCCCCACAGACAGAAACTTCATTCCTTAGCAACACTGAAGCTGTAAGAGCCCATGGGAGGGTCCTTCCAGACCAGGGCAGAGTCTCCAGCCAGCTTGGGGATGAGCCCTTTATACGAGCCTCAGGATCCTTCTCTGTGAAATGGGGAATCTAATACTGACTTTGAGGGTGTGTTGGGAGGATTAAAGGCCCTGTGCATTAGAAGCCTTCTAACAGGACCCCTGGAGCCCTGGTGGTGAGGTGGTTAAGAGCTCGGCTGCTAACCAAAAGTTTGGCAGTTCCAATCCACCAGCTGATCCTTGAAAACCCTATGAGGCAATTCTATTCCATCCTATAGGGTCACTATGAGTCAAAATCGAGCCCATGGCAACAGGTTTGGAATGGCTTTAATAGGGCCTCTGGCACCCAGCAGGGCCTCTACTCACAAGGGCTCTTTGGGGTTTCAGTTCATTGGCTCCAGGGAGTATCCAGATGAAATGAGCTAGACGTCCAATTTGACAACCTTGCTCGCCAGTGAATGAGCCAATGAACGGCGCAGTGATTAAGCACTCAGCTGATAACGGAAAATTCAGTGTTTTGACCCCCCAGGAGGTCTTCCATAAAGATTACAGCCTTGGAAACCCTATGGGGCAGTTCTACTCCGTCTTACAGGGTCGCTATGAGTTGGAATCGACTCAACAGCGACGGATTTGGGTTTGTTTTCCTTGTCCGTGAGGAGGCCAAGCAACCTGGAGCCAGCAGTCATTCTTACCGGGCAGGGGGAGACGTTGCTAGTTCTACTGAGAAGTTAAACAGGAGGCTTCTGCCCATGGGGGAGCAGTGATCCAACATTCAGCCCACAGTCACCCCCCAGGCCCATGACATTGCAAGTAGATTCCTGTAGGACTGAGGGAGCTAGGTCGGCCTCCCTCCAGCCTCTGCCTCTGGTTCAGTGGCTCTCAGGGGGCATACTACCGTCTCAGCCCCCTGCCCCGGCCTGCCTCCTGGGCCACCTGAAATCTTGGCAGGAGAGGGTTTCCTCTCGGTGTGATCAGCTCAGCCCAGCAGCTGGGAACCCACTCAGGGAGCTCCCCAAACATGTGCTAGGACCCACACCCATTGCAGGCACCTCCAGGTTGGGGCTGACACTCCTGAGGACAACACACAAGCTGGAGAACCACACACTCATCCCCTCCCACCTTCCACCTTCTTTTCTCACCAGCCTTCCTGCTTGTCCCAGGATTCCAGTTAGGGAGGTCCCCATGTCTCCTAGGAAGGGGTTTCCTGGGTCACAGCACCCAGGTCTCTCTATGGCGCCCACTATGTCAGACACCAGGACCTCGAGGCTGATGCTGCCCCGGCAGGTACTAGCCAAAAATGTGGTTGCCTTAGTCTGGCAAATAATTAGCCATCCCTTAGAGAACAACTTCCTGTGAGCTCAGAGGGGATTGGAGAGAACCCAGGATGGTTGACCTCAGCCTCTCCTCCACTGCCCCAAGCCATTGAGCCCTAGCCCCAAACTCACAAACGTACCCAGCAAGCCGAAAGCAGATCAGAGACTAGCCTATGCTCTTGGCAAACGCCCCTTTGAGACCATGCTGTACCCCAGACAGCTTATCCAAAAAAAACTCTCAATTTTATAGAACTTTCCCTGAAAGCATCTCAAATAAATATAATTCTCTCCAACACATGACATTTCTAGCAGGATATTTGTGTCCCCTATAGATGGGATGGAAACCCTGGTGGTGGCCTAGTGGTTAAGAACAGTTTTAACCAAAAAGTCAGCAGTTCAAATTCACCAGACTCTCATTGGAAGCCCTATGGGGCAGTTCTACTCTGTCCTATAGAGTCTCTATGAGTCTGAATCGACTCAATGGCAATGGGTTTTGTTTTTTTTTTAAATAGATGGGACATCAGGCAGCTGCCCACCCCTTAATACTGGTCCAGCTATGGACGAGATGATTCTGGTCTAGAAGCCACAGACTCATCGCTGCCAGCAATCGCCTGGACAATACCAGGTCAGACCCCAAGCTGTTGCAGCCAGCTCTTCTTATCATCCTTCGCTGCTGAAAGGACAAAGGATGTCTCAGCAAATCCAGAAGCAAGTACAGTGACATCAAAGCAGGCAGGTGCCTACCTTTGCCATAAATATTTGAAAGAACAAGTAGCTCCCACCCAGCTTCCTTGGCTGTATGTTGAAAAGTATAAAAGATGGGGACCCTATGGCACGGGGGGAGGGGAAGCAATTAGTCACATTACACAAAGGGATGGTATATTAGCAATCAGAAACAGAAGTGTTCCTTGTATCACTAATAGCCGTCATTTCTTGACAGCACTTACTACCTACCAGGCCCTGAGCTCACACTCAACATTCATTATCTAATTTAAGCCTTACCCAACCTCAGAGATAGGTATTAACCCCATTTTACAGCTGAGGAAGCTGAGGCACAAGAAGATACAGGACTGTGCAGACACCCAACCAATAAATGGAAAAACCTGGACACGCACTCATGTTTGTCTGAGCCCCTAGACCACAGCATCAGTCACTACACCCTTCTGGTTGTGGACACTAATACTGGCTCTCCAACTTCCTAAATCCATGGGGCTCAGACTACTGGTCTACCCTTCTCAGGTATCATGGCAGGTATCACGAGAGATCAAGGAAAGAAAAGCATCTTGAAAAGTGCAAACAGCTGCGCCTGCCTGAGCCTTTCCCAGCATCCCTGTTGAAGGAGAGTGAATTCCTCCATGAAGAACATGCCACTCTTCTCCGCTCCTTGCTGCTGTAGGAGGCACCGGTTCCTCTTCTTCTCCTTGGAAACGTTTTCTGAAATAAACAAGGTCAAGGGTGAGGGCAAGCCCCAGCCATGCCAACTTCAAGCGCCTGGAGCCCTGAGTCCTGACATTGTTTCATTCATATCCACCCCCTGTGTGATCCAAGGAATCATATCCCTCACAAGTGCAAAGACAGGTTACACAGAGCTCCAAAGTGGGGAAATGTCTTGATTTTTCCCATGTGTACAAGTGACACAAGACGTGAAAATAGAAATGGACAGAGGAACTCCACCCTACCACCGATTGGCTCCCTCCCTGGCTGAGCTAAAAAGGAGAACAAGGTTTTAAGACTGGGCAAGATCAACAATGAGTTGGCTGGTGGAGAGGAAAGAGATGGCATTTTCTTGAGTGAAAGAGACTAAAAATAGTGGTTTTCCAAGAAGCTGTAGTGGTACTTCAGGATGTGGCTACAAAGCATTTATTTCAACAGCTATTGGCACGCTCATAGCCATTCGCAGTGGCTGATGGCTGATGGCTCTCCCAGCACGGAGAGATCCCCATCACCGCACCTTTCCTGGTGCACAGCTCTGCCTGGGGGTGGCAATGCCCTCTCTCTTCCCCACACGGATTCAAGTTGCTCCACCCCCTGAGTTCTGGCCACTCCTCCTAGCAGAATTTCTCAAATTTTTTCACCAAAGCACCCCCAACAGTAGAGGAAAATTTGCAGTGTTGTGGGGGTTTGGGGAGGAAGAGGCAAGACTTGCCTATAGAGACCACCACAGCATGAAATTTCTTTAGAACTTCAGTTTTACCCTAAGAATTCATGATAATATCTCACTCTACTCCAGAAGGTGTCCAGGTTTGTTTTGGGGTTTAAAAATCTGTTCGTTCCCCGATCTCGCAGTTGTCTTGGTATTCCAGAAAGAAGGGTTGCATTCACCCTCCTTCTCAAGGACCCCTTGGTTCAGTACTGCCAGTGGGGAGGGGGGCACGATGATGCCACAAAAGCCTTCAGAGGACCCCAGCCTCAGAGCTCCTTTGGTTGCCGAGATTGAATCATTCATTCATTCATCAATTCATGCATTTATTCATTCAACAGCTGTTTACAGAGCTCCTTCCAAGTGTCAGGTACTTGCCAGAAACTACAGACACAGCAAGGCGAATCCCTGGGTAGCAGAAGTGGTTAAGCACTAGACTACCAGCTGAAAGGTTGGCAGTTTGAACCCACCCAGGGGTGCCTTGGAATACAGGCCTGGCAATCTGCTTCCAAAAGATCACGGTCTTAAAAACCTATGAAGCAGTTCTACTCTGCATACATGGGGTTGTTTTGGGTCAGAATGGACTCAAAGGCAACCAATACCAACAACAACAGGGACTCAGTAGTGAGGGTCACTGTCCTGCTGGAACTCAGGCTCATGGAGGAAACAGATAAGGAGACTGGGTGTTGCAGGCCTCTGTGATAAATGCTCCAACAGGGAATAAGAGGTCTTAAGAGCAGGCAGGTAGGGGTCTGGAAAAGCCCTCCAGCCTAGCCTAAGAGTTAAGAGCCCTATGACCTTGGGCAAGCTGATTAACCACACAGTTACCTCGTCTTTAAAATGGGAGTAATAGCTTCATAAGGTTTTCATGGGCATTAAAAGAGTTATGCTTTGCAAAGTGCTTAAAATGGTGCCTGCTTTGTACCAAGCATTCAGTAAATATTACATATTAAGCTGAGACCTGAAGAATGGATGGAATTGAGTCGAGGAAGCAGGCAAGAAAAGAAGGGGAAAAGGCCAGAGTGTGTTCCAAACAGAGGGAACAACATGTTTAAGAACAGACATTCAATAAATATTTGTTGAACAATAAATCCTGTAAGGGAAGTTAGAGTAATGTGATCTTGATAAGCCGCACCCTTTATTGATTGTCCCTGGCGCATGTATCTGGCATGGTCTGGCACCTGTGCCAGGAACCTGTGGGCAAGCCTGCAAACCAGAGTGTCAAATGCTTAGGTGCAGGGCTTGAGTCTTTTTCCTCTTGGAGCCCCACTGCCCTGAGCCCCTGTAGGCCGTAGGGTACTACTCTTTGATCCCCCAAAGATGACCAATTCACCTCCTCCTCCCTCTTTCTGCTATTTCACCACCACTTCCATCCTGAGGACAGATCCTGGCTAAGATCATTGGAAAGACCCAGGTACTCTGCCTCTTGGCACAACCTGAGGCATGTGGGCTGGCAGCAAAGAACCCTGGACTTGGAGCCAGAGGCCCTGGATTCTAGCAGCAGTGTGACTTTGGGTAAGTTACCTGGGACACCAGTCCAGAGAGCACAGGGCTGCCATACCACGTTTTGGGGTGTTGAGGTGGTAGGGTGGCCAGCCATTCAGGTTCACAAGGGACTGTGTGGTTTCCTGGAATGCAGTCTTCAGTGCCCAAACCAGAGCGGTTCTGGGCAAACAGGGATGAGTGGGTTACCATATAAGGCAGCCACTAGGACATCATCCCCACTGCCAGCCTTGCTTCTCACCTCCCATGCTCTGTCCCCTTCTCTTCCACAGACCTGAGTCACAAGTCAACCCAGAGCAGCATTAAAGTCCCTCAGCTTCTTGGCTGACCCATTAGACCCATGTCTATGCAGGAGAAGGAGGAGGAAGAGGAAGAACAAGCCTTAGGGTTTGCCTCATAGTGCTTCCACGCTAGACATTGGCATCAGTCCACTGTTTGAGGTGGGAGGGCCTGGCCAGAGTCTCCCAGAGATGCCATGTAGGGCCAAAGCCAGGCTAGAAAGGCTGTTCATAGGCTGGGGAGCAGGGGAGGCTGGTCCATGCTCCTCTCCAAGAGGACAAGTGATGGAATCCATGACCCCTGGTGGCAACGGGCCCACAGCTCCTCCCTGTAACAGCCAGTCCCACTGATCAACCTGATGCTGACTGTAGCTGAGGAGTGGGCAAGAGGTTCCAAGACAAAGTACTCTCAGCCAGGCCTCAACCCCACCCACACTGGCAAATCCAGGAGTGTCCCCTTGGGGATGTTGGTCAGACCTCCATGGCACACCTTCCTCAGAGATGGTGGTAGGCTCCCCTGCCATTCCATTAGAGAGACATCTATCTTGTGCATTCATTTACCAGGCCCCATTGACGTCCTGCCTCGAGCTCGAATGCCAGGCTATATTAGGTCATGCTGAGCCAGACCTGTTGTTCTTTCTCATTAGCCACATCACGTTGTATTTTTAGGGGCAGCCGAGAGTGAGACAATGCCAGAGGGCTGGTTCTCTTACTAAGTCCCCAAACGTCGCCTCCATTAAAAAAAAAAAAATCCACCTTGAAGGCCCAAGGACCTCAGTGGTTCCTGCTGCTATCTGGAAAGAACCCAGCTCTGAGGCCAGACAGAAGCAATTGGATAAATCTGAGGCCACCAGGCTCCTGGTCCCACTGCCTGTTTTTTCCAGTTACTTCAGTCATCTGCTCTTAGCACCCCAAAGCCCCACTGAACTCCTGGTTTCCTGTGGCCCAGTGCAAAAGGACAAAGATCCAAGACTCTTGTGGGGAGCAAACTGTCTTCCTCTGAGAAGACTTTCCTGTCTCCTCCCCACCCCTATGCAGACCCACAGCACTTCAGTGGAGTTGGGGGTAGGGGTCCTGTGTTCTGTCATCTGCCATGTTCATCATAACCTTAGCTTTATGGTTTGCAAAGAGGTGACTCACCTGTAATCTCATTTGACTTACCTGTGGGGTCAGTCATAGGATACCCATTTTATAGATGAGTAAGTTAAGACAGTGAAAGAAGAGATGATATGTTCAAGTCACAGAGATAGTAAATGGGAGGATCACGATCTCCTTTCATGGTTGCCAGTAGCTTGGCTCAGGTGACCAGTCCCAGCTGCCTATGTAAGTCCACATACTTGTAACTAGCGGGGAGCTGCTGTTGCATGTTGATTTCTTCTCTTCAAAATAGACTGCTCAGTCCTGGAAGCTAGCAGTCCTGGCACCTCAGCTCTCTGGATTTCACAGCCTCCTTGTGCCCAAAACAGGAAACAACCACAGGGCTGGTGGTGGGAGAGCAGGGGGCAAGTGTTTTCTGTGACTTTCCACTAGTTCTCTGCCCCCTATTCCTGTCCAGTCTTAAATCAGTATCTCTCTCTCTCTCTCCCTGTCATACACAAATACACACACACGAATACACACATATAGGCACACATACACACACACACTCATTCACACATGCACAAGCACACAGGCAAGACTGGGATTCTGACATCCAAGAGACCCCCACGTTGAGGGGCGGGATGTCCCCTCCTCTGATGAGCTATAAATTTCTTCCCCTGTCAACTGAGTATGGTGCCAATGAGCTGGGACCTAGGGAGGGAACAGAGGGCAGGCTTGGGTGAAGGTAGTAGGGATCAAGGCAGCTGCATCTGTGAGATCCTTAGGATAAGCCCGTAGACAAAGGAGGATCAGGGACAAACACCAGATGCTTTCCATACTCTGTCCAGGAAGGGCAAGGGTGAGCCCTTTGCCCACTGCTCTTTGGCCATAGCCCCTCCATGGCACTCACAGCCCAAGGGCCAGGTCACAGACCATCTAAAGGGCTAGCTGAGGGGAAGGGCAGGCCCAGAGGAAGGGCCTCAGACCCACAAACCAATTCACCTTGTTTAAGCAGCTGATGGTGTTCCTGCTCCCAAGTTTCCAGCTCCACCTCAAGCCAGGTTCACTCTACTTAGGGCTCAGTACAGCCAGTGGGGACACGAACACACCTTGGACAATGGGGCAGAGATGTTGCCTACTTCCCTTACTGGCCACCTACCCTCTTTCCTGGCCACCCAACCACGCTTCCCCTCCCACATCTAATATCTGCCCTCAGATCCTTCCCTCACACCCCACTGGTCACTCCTACACTCATGACAGCAAGGGCCCAGGGTTAAAAAGCCATATCAAATGCCCTCTATATGCAGGGTGCTGTGCTGGGTGCCAGGTTGCTACATAGAGGGGTCAGGCACAGTCTAAACCTGCCCAGCAGTTTCAGGCTAATTAGGGAGTGAAGGATGGCTTTCATAGATCTTCCCCTACACACAAAAAAATCAAATAATATAGTAAGAGAAGGATCTGGAATACATCCTGCCATATGGTATAATTAACAGACTGGAAAGTTCATAAATGGGAAAAGAAGATGGAGGAATTTGGGGAGTTGACAACACCCCAGCTGGGCTTGGAAAGTTGAAAGAAACGTAGTCCCAGATATTCCTTTCATCCTCAAATCACACAGCTTATAAAGAGCATAGTTCTACAGATCCCAGGGCTCATACGCTTGACCATGATGCGCCTTCATTTTTCACTGGACCCACGTTCACACGTACCATTTTACAAAAATTATAGGCAAATTTGTAGGGGCTCATGCCCAGTCACTGTTGCATGGTTTTGTAAGGCTCAACTTTCCACAGCAACATGAAGAGGCAGAAAGTGGGTGCAGAAAGCTGGCAGGCCAAATGACCCATGCTCTCAGCACATCTGGTTTCATTTTGCCAACTAGGTCAAAGAGGAATGTCCCAAAAGCCCAACACACAAAAATACAAGCACATTCCAACAACTTCTAAATCCATTTTCCGGAAGGCTTAGCCATGAAATAAATCACTGGGTGGCAACAGCTCCTGTTCAGGGACAGTTCGGACTGGGGCTATGAACTCAGTTGCCTTTGGTGATGATGACTGTGTTGTGCTATATACCCAGCCAGGGAACAGTTGTGAGAATGTGATTTTCTGTCCTCTTTGAAATACATATAAGGCCAGCTGTGCCCTGGGACAGGGAGCACAGGTGACCAGAAGTCTTCCACCTCCTACCCAACAGTGTAAAAGAATCCCAGGAATCGATAGATGATGAAAAACTCCTCCCAAACTAGTTCAAGGAATTATACCAAGCAACACTAAATACTCAATCTGTCGGTTCCTATGGGATAGCCCTGGGTTAAGAATTTCTAACTTTGGACTTACAGACCCCAGATAAATTCAAAGAATGGTTTAAAGACAGTATCAACACAGTGTGAATCAGAGAGTTGATCATAATGCAAGGACCAAGTGGCCCACAACTTGAGGAGCAAAATAAACACTTCAAAGTCGTGTGACCTTTGAGAATATTGATGAAGTGATTTTGACCCAAAGGTCACAGGACTGTATCCGTCAGGACTTTCTTGGTTGCAAGTGATAGAAAACTCAACTTAAGATTGACTTAAGGGGGTGGGAGGGCTATTGCTAGATGAGGGAATGGATGCTGAGGAGAAGAACCACAAATGTTCAGCACATGGCCTATAACAAATGGATCAATTTTCACTCGTAGTATCCATCATACACATAACTTTGATGAGCTACAGGTAGAAACCAATCCCCCCCACCACGACCACCCCTCTTACCTCTGCCCTAGCTCAGGAATATTTTTATAAGTGCTGCAGAAAAGCTGGGGATATAAAGAAGGGAAAGCAAAGTAGCCAGTCCCATGAAGAGCTTGGAGATAGAACCAAAGAGTGCCATATGTCTACTGCCTCCCCACATTTTGCTCCCATGGTCCTCCCTCTGCCCATGGGAACTGTGCAGGCCGCATCTGGAAAGCTGAGACCAGCTAAGTAGAAGTGGTAGTAGGGCTCCAGAGACTGGTCAAACCAGCAGAGGTATGCCCAAGACATCCTCCATAGTGTTTTTGGAACAGAGAGTGAGGCATCACTATCACTGAGCCAGTATCACCATTAACATCATCGTCATCACCATCGTGGAGAGGAGTCAAAGCCCAGAAGACAACAGCATGTACCAAATTCAAAGGCAAGACAAATTTAAAAATTGAGAGAGCAAGTGATCCATGTTGGGCACCATGACAGCTGAGAGTAAGATACAACAGCATGAGGCCAAGTGAGTTGCAGTGGGTGGTTCAGGATTAACACTGAACAGTGAGTACACCAGAGCTGCTTGAGCAAGAGTAATAACAAGGGGAACAGAGGTTCAGTCCTGATCCAGGCCATGTAACAGAGAATCCAGAAGATGTAGCTCTTAACACATTCCCAGGATGACCTTGACTTTGAGGTTCTCCTTTTGCAGGCTTCATGGAAGGTGGCATAGGGGGGTTTGAGTCACTCAGAGAGAAAAGGAAAGGCAGATGTCTGTGGCTACACATACAAAGGATTATCAGGAATTTGACTGTAGAGCCCAGAGCCATGTGAGTTGATCACTTCTGATCCTTTTCTGGTTGTTCCCTACTGAGTCAGAGCCAGCCCTTATGGGCTGATACCACCTTTTGTCTATTGCCTAAAAGCTGGGACAGGAACAGCTGCCTCCCACATCCTCTGTCCTGAGTACTGACAAACTCCTGGAACAGGGTTCTGTTTTAAGTTCATTTCTCTGGGTTTAAAAACCGAGACCCTTTCCCACATCCCCAAGCACTTATCTCAATGATAGATAGACAGATTATACATGTATGTACAATGTATATGTGAGTGTGCGTGTGTGTCTATGTATGAGTGTGTATGTGTGTGTGCATAAATAGGCATACACACACACACACATCCACGCCTCTATATCCTCAAATTCTTACACAAGGGTGTTCTCTCTGAGGGTCTATCCATGGCCCTTCAGTAAGTACCCAGTGGGGCTCAGTAAGCTGCAAAGAAGGGCTACTCAAGGGCTTGTCCCCTGTGCATCCCATTATCCAAGGCTTTACAATGTGTCAGACATACTATGCAGAGAGTCTGTTTACCTGCTGTGTAAAGGTGGGTCTGTTCCCAACAAAAATGAGGGTCCTGACACATGTTGAGAAGCTCCAGGAGCATACAGGGCCAAAGCAACACAGTGAAGAGTGCAGAGTTCTGTACGTGGGAATAAGCTCCCCAAGGCTTGGCAAAGGCAGAGACATGGGAGGTGGATCTTGCTGGGGGAGAGGGGATACCAGCATTCCAAGCATAGGAAACAGCATGTGCAAAGACATGTAGGTACGAAAGGGCCGGCCAATATAGAACAATACAAACTAAGCACCACGGTATACACAAGGAATCTGAGGCTCAGAAAGATTGGCTAACAGTCTCAAGATCACAGGCAAATTGGAGGCGGATCCAAGGTTTAAGCAATAACTAAATGATGCCAAAACCCAGGTTCTTTACACTCCTGAAATAACAAAGTATTGTGGTGTAGCTTGGCTTTAAAGTCTAGGGGTGATTTTTCTAGGCAGCAGGAGAAGAGTACATGTGGCATTCCACGTGTAGGAGAACAGCTTGAGTAGGAAGAAGCCAGAGTGTCATGTTTAAGACACCGTCAAGCCAGCCTGGAATGCCACAGAGCAGCGAGCAGCCCTAACCTGGCTTTCAGGAGACCTCCGCTTCAGGGATAGCTTTACTAGAGACCATCGTGGTCATCATGGTCAGTGAAGAAGGCCCTTCCCCAGCATGGGTCTTGGCGTTCATCTAGTTGCACTCTCTTGTAGTACTGAAGAGCACAAGGTCTTTCATCAGGCTAGAAAGAAAGTTAAGAACCTAAGAAGTCAAATCCCTATTATCAATCACCTTGAGTACTGGCTCTAAGGGTATGACACTGGCCCCACCCAATCTGGGCAGCCCAGCCCAGCTCAGCCCAGAGCAACTTAATGAGCACCAAAGTCTCCCAGCTCCCGAGCTGGAGAAGAAAAAGCTAGTACTGTTGGCTCCCTAACATATGCCAAGCATTAGCCCCAGCAACTGCAATCTGTTACCTCATTAGCCCTCACCACACACCTGCTGTTCTTGTTGTTAGGTGCTGTCCAGTTGGTTCCAACTCACATCGACATTGTGTACAACAGAACCCTATGTACACTGCCTAGTCCTGTGCCATCCTCACAATTATTGCTATGTTTGAGTCCACTGCTGCAGCAGCTGTGTTAATCCATCTTGTTGAGGGTCTTCCTCTTTTTCCCTGACCCTCTACTTTGCCAAGAATGATGTTCTTCTCCAGGGACTGGTCCTTCCAGATAACGTGTCCAAGTATGTGAGACGAAGTCTCACCATCCTCACTTCTAACGAACATTCCGGCTGTACGTCTTCCAGGACAGCATTGTTCATACTTCTGGCAATCCATGGTATATGCAATATTCTTTGCCAACACACAATTCAAAGGCATCAATTCTTCTTTGATCTTCCTTTCATTGTCTAGCTTTCGCATGCATGTGAGACGATTGAAAACACCATGCTTGGGTCAGGTGCACTTTGGCCCTCAAAGTGACTTCTCTGCTTTTTAATACTTTAAAGAGGTCTTTTGCAGTAGATTTGTCCAATGCAATGTGCCATTTGATTTCTTGACTGCTGCTTCCATGGACATTGATCGTGGATGAAGGAAAATGAAATCCTTGGTAACTTCAATATTTTCTCCGTTTATCACGATGTTGCGTATTGGTGCAGTTGTATTTTTGTTTTCTTTATGTTGATGTATAATCCATATGAAGGCTACAGTCTTTGATCTTCCTCTGTAAATGCTTCAAGTCCTCTTTGCTTTCAGCAAGGAAGGTTGTATCATATGCATATTGCAGGTTGTTAATGATGCTGCTTTCTTCTTCATATAGTCCAGTTTCTTGGATTACTTGCTCAATATACAAATTGAATAAGTATGGTGAAATGATACAATGTGATGCACACATTTTCTGATTTTAAACCATGCAGTGTCCCCTTGTTCTGTTCCAACAATGTCTCCTGGTTTATGTACAGTTTCCACATGAGCACAATGAAGTGTTCTGGAATTTCTATGCTTTGAAATGTTATTCATAATTTGTTATGATCCACATAGTCAAATGCCTTTGCATAGTCAATAAAACACAGGTAAGTTTCTTTCTGATATTCTCTGCTTTCAGCCAAGATCCATCTGACATCAGCAATAATATCCCTTGCTCCATGTCCTCTTCTGAATCTAGGTTGAATTCCCGGCAGTTCACTGTTGATGTACCACTGCAACTGTTTTTGAATGACCTTCAGCAAAATTTTACTTGTGTGTTATGTTAATGATATTGTCCAATAATTTCTGCCTTCAGTTGGATCACCTTTTTTGGAAGTGGGCACAAATATGGATCTCTTCCATTCGGTTGGCCGGGTGGCTGTCTTCCAAATTTCTTGACATAGATGAGTGAGTGCTTTCGTCATTGTATCCATTTGTTGGAACATCTCAATTGGTATTCCAACAATTCCTGAAGCTTTATTTTTCACCAGTGCCTTCAGTGCCCCTTGGATTTCTTCCTTCAATACTACCAGTTCTTAAATGGTTGAACATTGACCAATTCTTTTTGGTACAATGACTGTGTATTTCTTCCATCTTCTTTTGATACTTCCTGCATCATTTAATATTTTGCCTGCAGAATCCTTCAATATTGCAACTCAAGGATTGACTTTTTTCTTCAGTTCATTCAGCTTGAAAAATGCTGAGTGTGTTCTTCCCTTTCGGTTTTCTAACTCCAGGTCTTTGCACATTTCGTTATAACACTTTACTTTGTCTTCTTGAGCCACAATTTGAAATCTTCTGTTCAGTTCTTTTACTTCATCATTTTTTTCCTTTTTCCTTAGCTACTCAACATTCAAGAGCAACTTTCAGAGTCTCTTCTGACATGCATTTAGGTCTTTTCTTTCTCTCCTGTCTTTTTAACGACCTTTTGCTTTCTTCATGTATGATGTCCTTGATGTCATTCCACAACTTGTCTGGTCTTTGATCCTTAGTGTTCAATGTATCAAATCTATTCTTGACATGGTCTCTAAATTCAGGTGGGATATACTCAAGGTCATACTTTGGCTCTCACAGACTTGTTTTAATTTTCTTCAGCTTCAACTTGAACTTGCATATGACCAACTGATGGCCTGTTCCACAGTCGGCCCCTGGCCTTGTTCTGACCGATGGTATCAAGCTTCTCCATTATCTCTCCACAGATGTAGCCAATTTGATTTCTGTGTATTCCATCTGGCAAAGTCCACATGCGTAGTCACCATTTATGTTATTGAAAAAGGTATTTCCAATGAATAGGTCATTAGTTGTGTAAAAATTCTATCATACGATCTCCAGTGTCATTTCTATCACCAAGACCATATTTTCCAATTACTGATCTTTCTTCGTTTCCAACTTTCACATTCCAATCACCAGTAATTATCAACACATCTTGATTGCATGTTTGAGCAGTTTCAGACTGCAAAAGGTGGTAAAAATATTCAATTTCTTCATCTTTGGCATTAGTGGTTAGTATGTAAATATGAATAATAATCATATTAACTAGTTTTTCTTGCAGGTGTATGGATATTATCTTATCACTGACAACATTGTACTTCAGTGTAAATCCTGAAATGTTCTTTTTGTCAATGAATGTGATACCATTCCTCTTCAATTTGTCATTCCCAGCAGAGTAAGCCACATGATTGTTCAATTTAAAATGGCCAATACCAGTCCATTTCAGCTCACTAATACCTAGGATATCGATCTTCACATGTTCCATTTCATTTTTGATGACTTCCAGTTTTCTTAGATTCATACTTGTGTACATTTTATGTTCTGATTATTAATGGATGTCTGTAGCTGCTACTTCTCATTTTGAGTTATGCCACAACATCAGTTGAAGGTCCCAAAAACTTTACCCTTGGCTCTACTTTGAGGAGGTAGCTCTTCTCCCGTCCTATTTTGAGTGCCTTCCAACCTGAAGGGCTCATCTTCTGGCATTATATTAGACAGTGTTCTGCAGCTATTCATAAGGTTTTCACTGGTTAATGTTTTCTGAAGTAGTTCGCCAGGTCCTTCTTCGCAGTCTGCCTTAGTCTGGAAGCTCTCACTAGAGGTGACCCTGCTGGCATTTGAAATATCGGTGGCATAGCTTCTAGCATCACAGCAACATGAAAGCCACCACTGTGTGACAAACTGACAGTTGGGTGTCCACAACATTAGGAACCATAATCTTTTCCAGGTTACAGGTGAAGAAACTGAGGCTAAGTCACCTGTTCAAGGTTAAAACCAAAACTATGTGATGGAACCAGAATTTTAATTCAGATCTTTCTAACTCCAAAGTTCTACCTTTAAAGTGACCTCCTCAGGAATCCCAGCCATTCCCTCCAAGACCTAGGTCCTCTCTCTGGTAACTCCTGGGAGAGATAGATCCATTCCAAACAAGCAAGTGTTGAAAGTGAAAGGATTGAGTTTGAAGCAAACAAGCAAGTGTACAGAGACATAGAAAAAAGCCCTGTCAAGAGCCAGGAGCTAGCTACTGAGAGCACCTCATGGGAGGCAAAATAGATAGGTTGGGTCAAGGCACAGGTTCCCAGACCTCCTTGGAATCACAGGGTTTTTCTCATTCAGGGGCCTGGAAAACCCTGGGACATGAGTCAGGAGGGCAATTCCCAGATTTAGTGCTTATCAGATCTTCTGATTCCAAGTAGAATCCAAGGTTTCCTCATCCTTGCATTGCCAACTAGGCTTTGCTCAGCACATGTGCTTGCCCTTGGTGGTATACTCCTCTTCTCCCTGGCTTTTGTATAGATAAGGCAGCTGAGGTTCCGAAATGGGAAGCAGACCAGACCAAGTCCCACAGCCAGGTAGGTTTATGTACCACCAAGGCCAACTAGTTACTTCTCCAAGGAGATGCTTGCATATAACCATGAACTGGAAGCCCTAAGCCAAAGAGCCACTCTCTAACGATGGCAACTTACTGGGAGCTGGGGCACTGGTGCACAGTATTTTACAAGCAGGGGAAGCCCCCAAATCCCAGTATCTGGGCCTGCGTAGAAGATTGGCATTGCCATTGGGGGACCCCGGGAGAGGGAAGTCTCCTGGGGTTCTCCAAAGGCCATTTTAGCACCATAGTCAGGCTACCATCACTCTAGCTTGATTACTGCTCTCACCACACCCAACTCCATCAGTTCTCCACCCATTGGCCCAGTGATTATTCCAACAAAAAAGATCTGATCATGTCCTTAAAACCCTTCAGTGACTCCCCATTGCCCTCAAAATAAAATCCTTTGCCTGTGGCTGCACAGTCTGGCCCTGCCCCCCTTTCTAGTCTTTCTGCTCTCCTTCTGGCCTCTTATACCACCTATTAGAGTGGATTTCATTGAGCTCCTTGAACATACTGTACTGCCCCTCCCAACCAAGTTCCCTGTGCCACCCCTCGGCTTTCAGTAATGTGTACATTTCTCCAGGCAACCTTCTCTGATGTCTTAACCCTGACCAGGTTCCCAACAGGCTCTGTTGCCTTTTTAATGTTTAACTCTAAACCTCAGAATTTCTGGTAATCAAAGAGATCGATGCTATTTTCAAAACAAATCCTAGTGTTTGCAATTGCTCTGAGTGACTTCAAAAGTCTTCCCTCTCAGGCACACCACCTACCGGGAAAGGTGTTCTTCCCCGCACCCCAGGCTCTCAGGCCACTGGGGACGGGGTGGCAGGGCTCAGGGGAAAGGGAGGTGATATTGAGCCCCGGCTCTGGCAAGGGAAGGGGCTTGGGTACCTCAATCCTGATACCCTATTGGAGTTGAGGAGGTAGGCTTCCTGATTGTTTTTGTTGTCAGGTGTCATCAAGTCAATTCCAATTCAAAGTGTCCCCATATGATAGACTAAAACTGCCCCATAGAGTTTTCTAGGCCATAATCTTTACAAGAGTAGATTGCCAAGTCTTCTCCCACAGAGCAGCTGGGTGGGTTTGAAGCGCCAACATTTTGGTTAGCAGCCAAGCACTTAACCATTGTGCTAACTGGACTCCTTAGCTTCCTGATAGGTGTCCCCAAATGGAGACAGGGAATTGCCATGCCATCCCCAGGGATCAGGCTGGAGAAATGAAAGCTGAGGTCTGATCAGGGCCTGGGTGCCACTGCCCAGACCTGGGACTTGTTCCACAGGGCTTGGCAGCCAGGATCACAGGGAGCTGCCTTCCCACCCTTCACTCAGCAAAGTCTACACCTGCCGGGACGCAGCCACAGCTACCTTTCCCCCACTGCACACCCACAGTTCAGATGCCCGTTACCATCGGTGGGCACCTGGTGCCCCTGCCTCCTGCTGCACTGATCCTGTTGTATGGCTATACAGCACTTTGCACAGGCCCATCCTGCCTCCGCGTGCAGCCCTAATGCTCTTGGAGGACAAGGGCAGGACTTTAGCAGCAACTCGTCAACATAGCCAATACCAAAACAGAATTCATGTTGGATAGATGTGGCATCACACTAAGAGTCAAGGGGAGGAGTGGACTCAAGGAACACCGGGATGCCACACAACCAGCTAGCTCTTCTGGGGCCCAGGCCCCTCATTAGTATGGTGTAGGAGGTGAGGATGTCTGAGGATGCTTCTGGCTCTAAAACTCTGAATTAATTATAGAATTATAGAGAGGTAAAAGAGGAGTCCCTGGGTGGTGCAAATGGTTAACATGCTCAGCTACTAACCAAAAGGTTGGGAGTTCAAGTCCACCCAGAGGCATCTTGGAAGAAAGGCCTGGTGATCTATTTCCAAAAAATCAGCCATTTAAAACATAGTTCTACTTTGACACACGTGGGGTCACCATGAGTCAGAATCAACTAGACAACAACTGGTTAGAGCAGTGAGAGAGGCGAATACCCAAGCCACTTTTCCTGTCATTCTCCGTTTCAGCCCTTTAGCACAGAAGAAATTGAACAAGACCTTGGGGAAGGGGAGGCAGTGTTTGTGCCCAGGCTTGAATAAAAGTATTACCACTCCCCCCCCAACCTCAATTAACATTGCAGAAGTTGACCTGGCAAGACACATTCCAGGCCCAAAAGCCAATGGCTTTTGACACCAAACCAAAGTTACATAAAATAGGAGATTCAGGCATTAGGTAAGACCCTTTCAGCCCAGTTCAGGATCAGATCATGTGGACAGGGAGCAGCAGGGTAACAGACACTGTCTCATCACCCTCTAAGGCTAAGGTCCCCATGCTAGCCATTTCTCGTCCTCAAATCCTCTCTCCCACCCCGGATCTTTGCAGACTTCTGCTGAAGCCCCCTGCAGTGATTCTGACTGTGAACTCAGGAAATGACCATCTCTGAGGCATCTTTGCTGCTGTATGGGACAGGGGTGTGGGGAGAGCAAGGGGCAGCCCCGTGTGACACAATCGGCCCCACTTCGCCCTTCTCCAGGAAGTGGGTCTCAGTTGGAGAAACCCAAAAACCAAACCCATTGCCACTGAGCCCCATAGAGTTTGCAAGGAGTGCCTGGTAGATTAGAACTACCAACCTTTTGGTTAGCAGCCATAGCTCTTAATCACTACACCACCAGGATTTCCTCTGTTGGAAAAGACAGGGAAATGCTTCCCTTATAGACAGCAGAACAGAGTCAACACCAAGCAGTGTTTGTATCTGCCTGGTGTCTGGGACACAGCCCGGCTCCTGGGGGCCTGCCAGGCTGGCCTATTGTCTGACACTGTTTGTCTTTGGGGCCATGGTTGCCCTGGGGTGGGGGTGAGGAGCAGGGCATGGCACCAGACCAGCAGCCAGCCTCAGTGCACAGGCTATAAGACGATTCACGGCGGTTCTGAGCAAGGGCTCTACTGCCTGCCCACCTCCTGTCTCCAGGCTCAGATGACCCCTGCAATGGCAGAACTTCTCGATTCTAAACCAGCTCCTCAGAACCACTGTCCTGTCCCTCCCAGGCCCCTGGGCACCCAGGTCACTTCTCAGTGCTCTCCACACTCCTGCCTGTGCACATACACCCTCCCCCTCTTCCAAGAAAGTTCCTGAAGACAGAGAGGTGCTGCCATGCTGCCTCTGAGGATAAGGAGCCCCCCTCAAGGAGAGCTGAGGACCTGCCTAGGGGGGCACCCAGAGCAGGTCTGCACACCTGTTGTAGGTGGCTGGGTTTGCAGAGTCTGGCCTTCCCCCAAACCACAGCCTTTGGCTTGTTTGTCCCTCAAATCCAACTCCTCAATGATGTCTCCTGTCAATGGTGTGTCTGACTGTCCAGAATACTGCACACCCCATCAGTTGCTTTCTAACTGAACGAGGCAGTACAGGTTTGGAGACCTGGGGTCTAGGTCTAGCTTTGTCTCCCAGAGCTATGGGGCCCTAAGCCTTGGTGGCTTCCCCATGTGTCAGATGAGGGGTTGGATTCCTGGATCTCTAAGACCCCTTCTAGTTCCAAAGTGCCATAACCATAGGGAGAGGGACTTAAACCTATAAAACCCTCTGCTGTCGAGTCAATTCCAACTCATAGCAACCCTATAGGACAGAGTAGAACTGCCCCACAGGGTTTCCAAGGCTGTAACCTTTATGGAAGCAGACTGCCACATCTTTCTCCCACGAAGCAGCCGGTGAATTCGAACCACTGATCTTTCAGTTAGCAGCTGAGTGCTTAACCACTGCACTACCCCAGCTCCTTTTGAGAGGGCCTCAGGCCCTCCTAAATAGCAGGGTGAATCTTGCTACTACAAAAATGCAACTAGAAGGATACAGGCCTTTGGCAGAGGCAGTTCAAGCCACCAACTAAAACATGGTTCTACTTACATGTTTACGCCTCACTGTGCCTACACCCACTTTGGGGTATATACCACACTTTAAGGTATATTACAGTTTTTGGAGTACTTTTCACACCTTGTGCATATACCACACTTTGGGGGGGTACACCTACTGTGAGGTATATATATGGTCAGTGTACAGGCACGCTTTGGGGTATGCACACATTTTGTGTATATGTACACACCTGGGACAGAAGCCATACTTTGTGTGGACAGCATCCTTTGTGTATAGGTCTCTACTGGGAGCTTTCTGTGAAGCGTTAATGCTGGTGATTCCAGGAAGACAAAGCTCTGGGGTTAGGAGTACAGACCCTAGAACCAGATAAAGCTGGATACAAATGAACTTCCACCACTTACTTGCTGTTAACCTTGAGCGAATCCTCTGAGACTCAGTTTCTTCACCTGTAAAATGGGGATAATAGTAGTCCTGACCTCATACAGTTCCTAGGAAGATTAAATGAGAGTGCCTGTAACGGGCTCACCACACATAAGAAACACCTGGTAAAGGTAGCTTTGTTGTCAGTCTGTTAAAGGTGACTATTTTTATAATGTACATGTCTTTAGCTAAAAAAAAACATATACAGTAAGCTTTCACTTAAAGCACAATAAAAATGATTTAAAATATATATATATACAAAAAATCAGACGTTCCCAGAGTCTTCAAGTGTTTGAAAACTCAGACCACAGACAGGACCATTTGATTCATATTTATTTCACATTTGGTCTGTAAACTTTTTTATTAAAAAAAAAAAAATCCACTGCCAGTGGCAACAGGTGCTGACATGAGTTTTTCTTTAGTGAAATAAGAGCACAGGCCTTAAAGAGTCTCTGTCTAAAACACGTAGAAACGCAGATGTAAACTCTGGTCTCCGCCCTCCTACCCTGCCTTTGGGAGCTCATCAATGACATGATCTCCACCAGAAAAGCCAGGGACAAGGGGGAATGACAACACTTTTGATACCCAAGAGCTCTTGGGGTAGGAACTGTACAGTTTGGCAGGCCCATTTGTCTTTTCGAACTGTTTACCTTGGGCAAATTACATCGGGTTTGCTTCTTCCACATAATTTCCACTCCTTCGTGTCTAAAAACAGCAGCTCAAAGGTTTCCCCTGCAGTCAGCGCTTTCAAGGGGGGAGGGTTGCACGTACACACAAGATATAAACTTACATATTCTTCAAGCTGTGGCCCCGGGGGGAGGAAGGGGGCACCGGAGAGGCTTTAAGGTGAGTTATTGGGGTGAGCGGTGCATCAGAGGAGAATGGCTTCATACACAGGGCCCATGCCAGGCAGACAGGTTCATTTACTTCTGTCTTGATCCATCACTGTAGTATTTACACAGCAAAAGGCAATTATGCTGTTAGGCACAGGAAAAAATGGACAGAAATATTCTCCCCGTCAGGATAACTCAGAGCAGGTCCAGCTCCAAGAGACAGTCACCAGTTGTTGGCGGAAAAAGGCCAGAGGGACTGTAAGAACACTAGAAAAGGCTTGCATTGCAAAGAGGCTCGGCCAGACTAGAGAGCCGAGTCTGCCTGGAGGGCAACTCAGCCAGCCAGGATGCCAACATCAAAACCAATGCCGACCAGCATTTGAGGAGGAGAGCCCCGCCCCCATGTACTATCAAAAATAGTGCCTATTTACAGTGGGGGTAGGGAGGGCAGGCAGGGCTGCCCCTAGCGTTTGTTAAAAAATAGAAGCGGGGGGGGGCGGGCCATTAGGCAAGATTGGGTAACCCCCATCTATTAACCCTTTGTGAACAATCGCCCTCTGGTGTCGTGAGAGCTGAGTTGGGGGAGGGGAGTGAAACACCTTTAGGAAACAACACTGATTAGGGGCGGCCCAGGAGGCTCCCAGTCAGGAGCGGCCCCCACAATTGGGGTAGTGTTGGCCCTCCCAGCCAGTACTTCTCCCTAGTAGGGACAACAGGTGCCCGCAGGGGGCCGCAGGGCAGGAAACGCAGGGCCTGTGTTCAGAATGCCGGGGCTGCGTAGACCTGCCCCTGAATCTCCGCTTTCTGTCGGCAAGAGTTTGTGCGCCCGGTGTTGGCCGGGCGCTCACACGATCCGTTTCCTGTCCCCCCGGCACAGGATCTTCTTGAAGGCGCGGCGGAAGTCGTGGTTGAAGATGGTGTAGATAACCGGGTTCAGCGAGCTGTTGCAGTAGCCGCACCAGAAGAAAAACTTGAAGAGCGTGGGCTGCACGTAGCAGCCGACGGCTGTGAGCGTGTAGGTGAAGAAGAAGGGGAACCAGCACACCACGAACACGCCGATGACCACGGCCAGCACGAACGTGAAGCGTTTCTCCCGGTTCTGCCGCCCGCGCCAGCGCGAAGCCTTGGCTCCCGCGCCGCGATCCTCCCCTGGCCCGGCCCCCGGTGCCCCAGGCCCCGCCGCTCCCGGCCCGCGCCGCGGCAGGCTGTCCCCCGGCTTCACCTGGCTCGCCCGGGCCTTGCTGTTGGCCCGGGGCCCACGCTTGGGCCTGCGGGGCCCCGGGGGCCGCTCGGCGTGCTCGGACGACGAGCTCTCCTCCAGGTCCAGCGCGTCGGCGTCGCGCGGCCCGGCCGGCGAGGGCTCCCCAGGGGCGCCGTTGAGTTGGACCGGCAGGGGCTCGTTCTCGGCGCCCGTGGGGCCAGCGCCGCGCTCGGGGCCCAGGCCGTTAGGCCTGCGCTCGGCGCCCCCCGGCGGCGCGGCGGCGGCGTCCGGACCCCGGCGGCTGGGTGGCACGCGGGTGCGGCGCTTGGCAATCTGGTAGATGCGCACATAGACCAGGATCATGATGAGGCAAGGCGCGAAGAAGGAGCCGATGCTCGATGAGATGACGTACCACTTCTGGTCGTTGATCTCGCAGCGCGGCACCGTGGGCTGCGGGCCGCCGCTGCCGCCCTTCTTCTCGATGGAGATGAGCGGCGGGAAGGAGATAACGGCCGAGATGACCCACACGGTGACGATGATGGCTTTGATGCGGCGCGGTGTGCGTTTCAGGTTGTACTCGATGGCCTGCGTGATGGACCAGTAGCGGTCTAGGCTGATGGCGCACAGGTGCACGATGGACGACGTGCAGAAGAGCACGTCGAGCGCCAGGTAGATTTCGCACCACGCCTTGCCAAAGTACCAGTAGCCCATGACCTCGTTGGCCAACGAGAAGGGGATGACGAGCGTGGCCACCAGGATGTCGGCTGAGGCCAGCGACACAAGGAAAAGGTTCTGGGGCGCCTTGAGCGCGCGGCTCGTGAACACCGCGATGATGACAAGCACGTTGCCAAACACGGTGAACAGCATGAGCAAGCCGGCCAGGCACACTAACGTCAGCGTAACCTGCAGGGAGTAGGGAGTGGCCCGAGCGCCGCCCCCCGGCGCCTCAGTCCCGTTCCAGCTCGAGTTGCCCGCGTCCGGCTGCAGGGAGCCCATGGGCGCGAAGCTGCCCTCAGCCAGCGGCTGCTCCTGGCGGAACATGAACGCGGCACCGCTCGCCTGGGCCTGGTGCCAGCTGCCTTCCGGCCGGCGCCCGTGGGTCCTCCTTTTCCTCCCGCGCCCCGCTCGCCCGGCCGCGCTCACATGGAAAGGGGGCCGTAGGGGTGCCGGGCCGGAGCAGGGTTGCCTAGAGGCCCATGGTCCGGCTCCTGCGAACGGCGCGCGACTTGACTCTCGGGCGCTCGGGTGGCGCCTTTTCGCTCCCGGCCCCTAAGCACCGCCAAGTTTTATTCTAAGCAGCGGGAGAGAGTAGCGCGAGCCAATGGGGAAAGAGGTTTATTCTTCACAAAGGGAGAACAAAAATCAGCGGTGGCCTGAAGACTTGGAAGGATGACAGGAAATTAAAAATATATGCATATATATGTCTTGACTCCTGAGCCTGAGCGAAAGCGAGCGAGGTGTCTTACCGTGTGCGGGACTGCCCCCACCCCCGGAGCAGCCGAGGGTGCTGGTGCGGGTTTGAGTCCTAAGGCTGTCTGCTTACATCCCCAACGCGATTACCGACTCTTGCTTCCCGTAGAAGCAGCGGGGCCGATAGGGCCGGGGCGCGGACTCTGCCGCCTCTCGGAGCTCCGTGGGACTTCCCAAGTTGCGCGCCTGCTGGGGCCGGGGCGCAGCGCGCTGAGCTCTGGGGCGGCGGCGGCGGGTGTCGCGGGGTGTGGGGGCCGCATGAAGGCGCCTGGTTCACAGGCTGGCGGGCGGGCGGGCGGACCGACGGCCCTCCAGGAGCCGGGGCCCAGCAGGGGGGGCTCCTGGGCGTCGGCCCGCGTGCTGCAGGAGCGGAACGCGGCCAATCGGCCAGGGTCCGAGGGCAGCGAGCGTTGGGGCGAGAGCGCAGGACTTGGGGACCCGAGCCGGGGTGGCCGGGCGGCGCGCCGGCGGCTGGGCGTCGGCACCAAGCGGAGCCGCGGCTTCTCCGCCGCGCTCGCAGTGGACTCGCTTTATAGCCCCGGGATCAGGCCGGCGTTGCCGAGCAGCGGCGTCAGCCCCCACGTGGGAAGCCGACCCTCCCCCGCCCCTCGCACCGCCCCGCCCCGCCACCGCCTAGCTCCGACACAGTAGACAGGACCCCGACAGCACTGCGCCTTGGCGGGACCGCCCTTTGAAGAGGCGGCACCTGGAGAGGGGCTGAAAGAGCGCACGCCGGAGTGGGGGTGGCCCCTACTGGGAATTGGCTCAGACGCCCCGGGCCAGCCCATCAGAGAGCAGTGGACACCGGGAGTCGCCCCTCGGAGCTCTGTCTGGGGAGGAGGGGGTATCGGGAAGGCCCCCAACCCCCACCCCGCCGCTTGAATCAGGAGGCGCAGCCCATGGGCCGGGCCGCCCTGGTCCGCTGGTGCTCCTGGCGGCCGTGGCGCACAGGTCCTTATGAGGCGCGGATTAGAACCGAGCCCATAGAGCGGAACGAGCAGCACCCACGCGGGAGATGTCGAGCCAGAGTTCAGGGCTCCGCTTGGGGAAAAGGCAGCTATGTGTTCGCTCTCCGCAGGGCTGTCTAGGGGCCACGCATGGCCCCGGCCGCGCCCCCTTAGACAGCGGAGGGGAGGGGTCCTACCGGCAGAGGCCGTGCGCTGCGGCAGAGCTAGGGCGCACTGACACCTGCTGGCCGCTCGCCGTCACCGCTGGAAGAGACCGGCCCGCGCCAGGAGCCTCCTCCCGCCTCTACGGTTCTCGGCCTCCAGTGCCTGCTCCTGTCCCAGGACAAGTTTGAGTTCATGCTCGGGAAAGGACAATCCAGATTTTAAAATGCACTTTGTCGTGTTGCAGAAATCTGGATGTACATACCCTGTGCATCTATCCCTGGCGGAGTGGAGTTTTTTCTGATAAAGTCACATCAGAAGGGGTTCGGCAGGCCCACAGCACAGCTCTGGCATACCACCCTGAGCCGTACAGCCTACCCTTCCCACAGATCCGAGAGGCGGGGATCCTGCTTCTCCTCTCCAACTCGTCCCAACTGTGGCCTTTTAGGAACGGTGAAGTCTCTGTTGAGGCACAAAAGCTAGATTCCACCCACTACCCCCACCCCTATTTCAGACACACACACACACACCATCTTTCAATAAGTGGAGGGTGCTGGCCAGGGAAGAATATTTTCCATGTTCTCTCTTCAGAAATAGCATGGTGCGGGAAAGAATGATAAGTTTTTGTGAGCACGCTAGATGTCCGGTGGTAGATTTTGACAGCGGTTAGAGTACCAGCTTGCACTGAGATATCTGCACTTTTCAGGTGAGCAGGCAGGCAGTTTAAGGGTAAGGCCCAGGAGGATGGGAAATGTCAGCAGGAGAGAGATGAGGCTTAAAGAAGGACTTGTCTTATTTAAGTAACTAAAAGGCCAAAGTATCTTATGTAATCAAGTAAACTGGAAGTTCTAAGGATTGACCAGACCACTACTCTGCCCAGCAAGGCCTGGCTGGGGCTGGAGACTAAATTAAGGACCTTAAGCATCACCTTCAAGCTCAGCTGAGATCCACAGCCCACACTAGTGATACACATTATTGATGCTGCTGCTCTTGAAAGCCGGTAGTCTCAAGATCTACTTTTCGCCAAAGCACTTCAGAGATGTCTTCTTTGGCTTCAGTACCTTTATCTCCCAGCCTCTGCCCCGGTTTGATACCCTCCCCCAGAAGCTAGAGTCCCTGAGGCCAATAACAGTGATTATTAATAGTGATAATACCTGCCTTTTGTTCAGAGCTTAGTATGCAGCATGTTGTTGATAGTTGCCATCAAGCTGATTCCGACTCACAGTTACCTCATATGTGCAGAGTAGAACTGCTCCACAGAGTTTTCAAGGCTGTGACCTTTCAGAAGCAGGTTTCCAGGCATGTCTTCCAAGGTGCCTCTGGGTGGGTTCGAACCACTAACCTTTCTGCTAGTAGTTGAGCATTTAGCCATTTGCACTACTCAGGGACTCCATGTCATATGCAGGGCTACATACAGAGCCCCTTTCTATAGGTGTCCAAATTACCAGGGAACTGCTATCAAGCCAACCTGAGCCAGAAAGAATGGGCCTCACCTTGAGAGTCGTTGCCTTAGTGGGCCAGCAGGACTGCTGGGAGGGTGCCATAGCCCTCTGGGGAGCTGGTGCAGAACGAACAGTAGAGAACAACTTGAAGGTTGGCTTTTATGGTCTGAGGAGGAGTAACCTCTGGACACACAACTGGGGGTCCATTATTATGACTACTAAATCCTGGTGGCATAGTGGTTAAGAGCTACATCTGTTAACCAAATAGTTGGCAGTTTGAATCCACCAGGTGCTCCTTGGAAACTATGGGGCTGCTCTACTCTGTCCTGTAGGGTCGCCGTGAGTGGAATCGACTTGATGGCAACGGGTTTCATTTTGGTTTATTACTAAGAATAAATACTATTCATTTTTTTTTATTAGTACGCACGATGCTGAGTAGCTTACATACTATACGTTATGATATGTAATTCTCAAAACAACCCTCCTATTGTAGATATTGTTACCTAACTTTACAGATGAGAAACAAGATTCAGAGAAGTAGGGTAAAATGCCCAGCTGATAAGTGGCAAGGTCAGCGCTGGACCCCGTGCTTCCTGACTATAAGCCCCAGAAGCTTTTTAACTCCCTTTCTCCTTAGAGGGTCTCTGCCCTATGCCACACTGTCACCACTGACAAGGGGGACCCTGCAGGAGGCTCATCAAAAAGGAGAGTGGTGACAAGTTAGCAAGTCCCCTGGATGTCCCTTTCTTCCCAGTCCATTCATGGCTACTAGCACAGGACAACAGTATGGGCAAAAGGTATTCCTTCACTCCATATCTGAAGCTGCTGTATTACTGGAAGTAGCATCAGGCACACTCTACACAAGACTGAACCATTCCTGATGACGAACACAGTGGAGAGCAGGCATTACACTAACTGGTGGTACAGCCCTGGAACTGCTGGACTCCCCTTGGTAGATGCAACTTTTCCCACTCATGGGAGCCCATGCATATTTCTCCCAATGCTATGGTAAACCTTTGTCAAACTTGCTTACCTGTTGATTTGTCCTATGGTCTAGTAAGGGGAAAGGACTGTCCTATTCAGCTTTGTATTCTGACGGCATACCTAAAATGGGCTTTTTAAAAATCAAATTCCTGGACCTAGCCCTTGGAGATTCTGG
Source organism: Loxodonta africana (assembly GCF_030014295.1). NCBI lineage: Eukaryota > Metazoa > Chordata > Mammalia > Proboscidea > Elephantidae > Loxodonta > Loxodonta africana. The sequence continues at coordinate 23,854,993 of NC_087357.1, forward strand.
TTCAATAGCACTTGCATTTCTAACAAACACCTGAGTAAATACCAAAATGTAAGATGCACTGGCATTAAAAAAAATATAGATGCTTGATAAATGCTTATGTGATGAATGAATGAATGGACACTACTCATGATTAAACTACTGCCTTAGGCTGGGTTCTATAGAGAAGCAAAACCAGTGAACATCTACATAGAGAGAGAGATTTATATCAAGGAAATGGCTTATGCAGTTGTAGAGGCTGGGAAGTCTCAAGTCTGTGGGTCAGGTTGGAAGCTTCTCCTGACTCAGTAGCTGCAGGGGCTGGTGAACCCAAAATCAGCAGGTCAGACAACAGGCCTCTGGCTCACAGGCTGCAGAGGCTAGCAAATTCCAAGAGCAGCAGGTAAGTTGGCAGGCTGCTAGCTCACAGACTGTGGACTCTGATGAATTCTAAGATTAGCAGGTAAGCTGCTAACTCAAGTCCCATGAGCTGGAGGTCAGGTAAACAGGAGCAAGCTGCAAGATCTAGAGCAAGCAAAAGCCGAAGAGCCTTGCCAGAAAGCCCACCCATATTTGATGCAGGCCACACCCCCAAGGAAACTTTATTTCAACTGATTGGCTACTTACAGCAGACCCCATCATGGAGGTTATTACATTTATCAGGTCTCACGTGGAGGTGATTACATTATTATACAACTGCCAAACCACTGAGAATCATGGCCCAGCCAAGTTGACACACAACCTTAGCGATCACAGCTAACAAAGAGCTAAGAGCCCCAAAGACAATGGCTAAGATGGCTATCACTGTATTCCGAAATCAGATTTAGTTGAAGTACCTTAACTAATTCAGGAATATAGCATTCTCTCTCTCTCTTTGAATTTTCTGAAAGCAGCATGCAAGTACAGGAAGATGGTCTATTTATAACTAGGCAATTTAAATTAATAAATGAAAACTGCTTGTCTTAGGCTGGGTTCTCTAGAGAAGCACAACCAGTAAAGCGTATATATAGAGAGAGAGATTTTTATCAAGGAAATGGCACACGCAGTTGTAGAGGCTGTAACATCCGAAGTCCATGGGTCAGGATAGAGGCTTCTCCTGATTCACATAGCCGCAGAGGCTGGCAAACTGAAGATTGGCAGGTCGGGGAGCAGGGCTCTTGCTCACAGGCTGTGAAGAGCTGTGAATCCCAAGATTGGCAGGCAAGACTGCAAGTAATTTGCTAACTCAAGTCCCGAGAACCAGAGGTCAGACGAACTCCTGCAGGATCTAGAATGAGCAAAAGCCCCTGAGCCGCTGCCAGGATCTCTGCCACACTCGACACAGGCCACAAGCCCAAGGAAACTCCCCTTTAACCAACTGGCTACTCACAACAGATCCCATCATGGGGGTGATCACATATCAAATCTCAACAGGGAAGTGACCACATCACAGGACTGCCAAAATGCTGCCCAGCCAAGTTGACACACAATCTTAACCATCACACTGCTTAAGCTAAGCAATGTTTGTCCTGTAATTAGGTGTTGGGCAACACCAAATGCACCTTGGCTTCTCTCTCTTACATTGGTGGTAGTGGCTTCATCTAAAGGGAGTGGGGAGCTAGGGTAGGGGGTGGTATTAATTGCCTACTTTGGTTTTAAAGACTCTACTGTCCAAGAAAAAACTACAAGCCTTATTAGCTTTAACTAATAGGCTATGACATAATCCTCACACATGTAAGTTCAGCCACAACACCCACACATTAAACACACACTAACACCCCATCTGAGCATGATGAGCAGGTGGGGAACACACTGTTCCCACCACAGCCCATGTCATGTGCACAGCTGGAACCAAATGCTACAGTAAGCTAGAGACATGTCGACTCACTGTATCGCTGACAAGGGCAGTGGGACACTCACTAGAGAGAAAAGTATTGCTTCCTCTGAGCTGCTATTGAATCCCTCTACTTTCTTGTATCTATGCCAGAGCCTTTGGATTATATTGTTATTGAAGGTTAATATAAGTCAAATAAAAGCGTGAGTGCTAAGAGAGCTGTGAGGAGGTGGCTAATCCCTCATTGGCTGGTTTCTCATCACTGACAGCCAGATCAAACCTGCTCTACTCACAAAAACTAGGGAGAAATCCTGCCACTGCCTTCATCTCTTTTTCAAAAGCACTAGACCAGCCTGAAAAATTACGCCATGTGTTTTCTGCCTCTGCAAGGGCCTCTGGCCAAGACCGGAAAGACAGCAGTGAGTGTCAGGATCAATCTACCTTCAAGATGCCAAGAAAGGTTGGGCTCCTGTTTGGTTCTTTGCTGCTAGCCCAGCCTGCAGGAAACATTTGTGTTTCCACTGAAACGTGGCTGTTTTGGGCAGTGTGCATACACACTACCTACCGCAGTCGTTGGGTCAGTCTCACAAAGAAGGTGCCCTTTCTCACTGCATCCTGGTGAATTATCAGCCCTGCTTTGTCTAGAAACATGAGTAAAAGCAAACCTTCAATGACTGATTGCAAACAATGATTATTTGTTCTCAGGTATAACAAGTGAGCTCTTGCCATTGGCCTTGAAGTGTAAATGAGGTATTTGCCACCAAAATTAATAACTCTTAAGCTAGCATTCCGTGAACCTAATTAGGTAACGTGACTCACCCTTCCTTCACGTTTACTTGAAGCAACCATGCAGACACCATGTCTGAAACATACACACTATTTCAGAGGTGGCCTGGCTGTCACCGCTCCCTGGAAATGATCTGTTGTTTTTCCAGGTTCCTAGTTAATGACAACAAGTGCAAACCCTCCTTCCTAAAGGGACCTCTACCTGACAGGTCTTGGGAGGCATTAGAGTGAAGTCATTAAGAGCTTGGGCTTTGGAGGCGGAGCCAATGGCCGAATAGACAGACGCTTCTGTGGAGCCCTCTTTACAACAAAGACCCGAAAAAACAAATGAAACAAGTATATTTGTGACAAGCTGGGAGCCCTGAGCACCAACGGCAAGCTTAGACAACGAACTGAGGAGCAGGGGGAAGAAGAGGCCCTTCAGAAGTGGAGAGGAGTTACCGGACCTGAATCACGGGGAACCCTCAGGCACCGTTACCGGAGCGGTGGCGCCGGCAGTGGCGGGCTAGTAATGGTGTTCAGCCGCAGTATCCTCGGGGAGAAGCAGCCAGCCACACAGCCCACTCACACCTCTGGAACCTGAGGAGAAGGGCGCTCCCGGCGAAAGCTAAGTACTTGTGTATATCTTACCGTGCCCCCCCCCCCACCCCCAAGTCAGCTTCAGCGGCTGAATCCCTGGGCCCGAGATAGACCCTGGTGAGCACCTAGAGCCATTCTCCCGGCCTTGGGGAAGGAAAAAATTTGCAACCGGGAGGAAAAGACAATTTGCTAGCTCCATTAACCTGGGGAGCTCAGGGCAGAAGCGGCTCCTGTCCAGGCATAAACCATCCGTGGACCTTGAGCACCTTTCCCTTCTGCATGGACCTGTGTGGGCCTATTTCCGGAGAATAGACCCTTGCTGGCAGACTCCAACCATTTCAGCTGTGTGGTGGAGAAGTGGGTGTTTGACATTTCACATTGCTTTGCCTATTAAACAAGGCCCTTACCTACCCACAACAGGGACCTAAGGACTGGTAGCTCCATTCAGGTCACCCAGCCACCCGTGACAGGTGTCCAAAGATAACTGGTACCTCCCAGTCCTACAACCAAAAATTTTGGGTGCCCATGGTCCCTCTGCAGAACTCACCCACCAGCATGCTCTAGGGAACAGAGATACATTTTCCTCAGAGACATTTGGGGTCAGTTCTCAGCCCCCTACCTTGTTCAGAGTGAGACCCACTGCTGCAATCAGATACCGGTATATACACCAATCACCCCTGCCCCTCTAAGACTGTAGGACACAGCCTATACCACACACTTGATATCAGCTACCTGGAAACCTGAGCTGAATTCATACAAGAAAACCGAATGGACTCTAGACTGATATACCTAATAACACCTCTAGCCAGCTGGGGACAGGACACCAGACCTCCAAAGGTGAAAATAATCAAGCTAGCTCACTCAAGTAACCCATACAGGTATACCAAAACAAAACAAAGCAAGTAGCTACGACACAGTAAGCAAGCATAAACCAATACAATAACTTATAGATGGCTCAGAGACAACAGTCAAGATCAAGTCACATAAAGAAACAGACCATGATCACCTCAACAGGCTCTCAAAACAAAGAATACAGGGATCTTCTAGGTGAAAGTACATTCCTGGAATTACCAGATGCAGAATACAAAAGTTTAATATACAGAACCCTTCAAGACATCAGGAAGAAAATGAGGCAATATGCAGAACAAGCCAAGGAACACACAGATAAAGCAACTGAAGAACTCAGAAAGATTATTCAGGAACATAATGAAAAGTTTAATAAGCTGGAAAAATCCATAGACAGACAGCAATCAGAAATTCAGAAGATTAACGATAAAATTATAGAATTAGATAACTGGATAGAAAGTGAGAGGAGCAGAATTGAGCAAGCAGAAGCTAGAATTTCTGAACTCAAAGATGAATCACTTGGCATTAATATATTTGAAGAAAAATCAGATAAAAGAATTAAAAAAAATGAAGGAACCTTAAGGATCATGTGGGACTCTATCAAGAGAAATAACCTACAAGTGATTGGAGTACCAGAACACAGAGGGATAACAGAAAATACAGAGACAATTGTCAAAGATTTGTTGGCAGAAAACTTCCCTGATATCATGAAAGATGAGAAGATATCTATCCAAGATGCTCATCAAACTCATAAGGTAGATAAGGCAGATCTTAAAAGAAAGTCACCAAGACATATTATAATCAAGCTGAGACAATTATAAGAGCAGTGAGAGATAAAAGAAAAGTCACCTACAAAGGAGAGCCAATAAGAATAAGCTTGGATTACTCAGCACAAACCATGCAGGCAAGAAGGCAATGGGATGACATATTTAAAAAACTGAAGGAAAAAAATTGCCTGCCAAGAATCATATATCCATCGAAACTGTCTCTTAAATATGAAGGCGAAATTAAGACATTTCCAGATAAACACAAGTTGAGGGAATTCAGAAAAACCAAACCAAAACTACAAGAAATACTAAAGGGAGTTCTTTTTTTTTTTTTTTTTTTTTAGAAAATCAGTAATATCAAGTATCGAGCCAAGACTACAACACTGGGCAGAGCAACCAGAAGTCAACCCAGACAGGCAAATCCAAAAAAACAAAGCAAGATTTAAAAAAAAAAAAGCCCAACACAGGGTAACAGCAATGTTATTATATAAAAGAAGACAACATTAAAATAATAAAGAGGGACTAAGAAATGTAATCATACACCTTCCATATGGAAAGAAAGATACAGCGATACAAAGAAATAAAAGTTAGTTTTAAATTTAGAAAAATAGGGGCAAATAATAAGGTAACCACAAAGGAGACAAACTATCCTACTCATCAAAATAAAATACAAGGGAAAAATACAGGCTCAGCAGAAACAAAATCAACAACAACAAATATCAGGAAAGGACAATGTATAAAAAAAAATCTACTCAGCACATAAAATCAAGTGGGAAAAAGAAACTGTCAACACACAAAAAAAGACATCAAATGATAGCACTAAATTCATACCTATCCATAATTACCCTGAATGTAAATGGACTGAATGCACCAATAAAGAGACAGAGAGTGGCAGAATGGATTTAAAAACAAGATCCATCTATATGCTGCCTACAAGAGACACACCTTACACTTAGAGACATAAACAAAATAAAACTCAAAGGATGAAAAAAAATATATCAAGCAAACAACAATTAAAAAAGAGCAGAAGTGGCAATATTAATTTCTGACAAAATAAACTTTAAAGTTAAAACCATCAGAAAGGATAAGGAAGGACACTATATAATGATTAAAGGGACAATACACCAAGAATATATAACCATATTAAATATTTATGCACCCAATGACAGGGCTGCAAGATACATAAACTCTGTCAACATTTAAAACTGAGATAGACAGCTCCACGATAATAGTAGGAGACTTCAACACACTACTTTCGGTGAAGGACAGAACATCCAGAAAGAAGGTCAATAAAGACACAGAAGATCTAAATGCCACAATCAACCAACTTGACCTCGTAGACATATACAGAACACTCCACCCAGCAGCAACCAACTATATACTTTCTTTTCTAGTGCACGTGGAACATTCTCCAGAATAGACCACATATTAGGTCATAAAGCAAGCCTTAGCAGAATCCAAGCCGCTGAAATATTACAAAGCATCTTCTCTGACCTTAAGACCATAAAAGTAGAAATCAATAACAGGAAAAGAAGGGAAAAGAAATCAAACACTTGGAAACTGAACAATATCCTGCTCAAAAAGACTGGATTATAGAAGACATTAAGGATGGAATAAAGAAATTCATAGAATCCAATGCGAATGAAAACACTTCCTATCAGAACCTTTGGAACACAGCAAAAGTGGTGCTCAGAGGCCAATTTATATCAATAAATGCACGCATACAAAAAGAAGAAAGGGCCAAAATCAAAAAATTATCCCTACAACTTGAACAAAATAAAGAGCAACAAAAGAAACCGACAGGCACCAGAAGAAAACAAATAATAAAAATCAGAGTTGAACTAAATGAAATAGAAAACAGAAAAACAATTGAAAGAATTAACAAGACCAAAAGCTGTTTTTTTGAAAAAAATCCACAAAATTCATAAACCACTGGCCAAACTGACAAAAGAAAAACAGGAGAGGAAGCAAATACCCCAAATAAGAAATGAGATGGGCAATATTACAACACACCCCACCGAAATTAAAAGAATCATATCAGATTACTATGAAAAACTATACTCAAATTTGAAAACATAGAAGACATGGATGAACTCCTAGAAACACACTACCTACCTAAACTAACACAAACAGAGGTAGAACAACTAAATAGACCCATTACAAAAGAAGAGATTGAAAAGGTAATCAAAAAACTCCCAGCAAAAAAAAAAAGCCCTGGTCCAGAGGGCTTCACTGCAGAGCTCTACCAAACTTTCAGAGAAGAGTTAACACTACTACTACTAAAGGTATTTCAGAGCATAGAAAAGGACGGAATACTACCAAACTCATTCTATGAAGCCACCATATCCCTGATACCAAAACCAGGTAAACACACCACAAGAAAAGAAAATTATAGACCTATATCCCTCATGAATGTAGATGCAAAAATCCTCAACAAAATTCTAGCCAATAGAATTCAACAACATATCAAAAAAATAATTCACCATGACCAGGTGGGGTTCATACCAGGTATGCAGGGATGGTTCAACATTAGAAAAACAATTAATGTAATCTTTCCACCACATAAATAAAACAAAAGACAAGAATCACATGACTTTATCAATTGATGCAGAAAAGACATTTGACAAAGTTCAACACTCATTCATGATAAAAACTCTCAGTAAAATAGGAATAGAAGGAAAACTTCTCAACATAATAAAAGGCATTTATACAAAGCCAACAGCCAACATCACCCTAAATGGAGAGAGCTTGAAACATTCCCACTGATATAGGGAACCAGACAAGGATGACCTTTATCACCACTCTTATTCAACATTGTGCTGGAGGTCCTAGCCAGAGCAATTAGGCTAGATAAAGAAATAAAGGGCATCCAGACTGGCAAGAAAGAAGTCAAAGTATCTCTATTTGCAGATGACATGATCTTATACACAGAAAACCCTAAGGAATCCTCCAGAAAACTACTGCAACTAATAGAAGAGTTCAGCAGAGTATGAGGATACAAGATAAACATACAAAAATCACTTGGATTCCTCTACATCAATAAAAAGAACATAGAAGAGGAAATCACCAAATCAACACCATTTTCAGTAGCCCCCAAGAAGATAAAATACTTAGGAATAAATCTTACCAGAGATGTAAACTACTTATACAAAAAAACTACAGTACACTTCTGCAAGAAACCAAAAGAGACTTACATAAGTGGAAGAACATACCTTGCTCATGGACAGGAAGACTTAACATTATAAAAATGTCTATTCTACCAAAAGCGATCTATACATTTAATGCAATTCTGATCCAAATCCCAAGGACATTCTTTAATGAGATGCAGAAAGAAATCACCAACTTCATATGGAAGGGAAAGAGGCCCTGGATAAATAAGGCATTACTGAAAAAGAAGAACAAAGTGGGAGGCCTTACTTTACCTGATTTTAGAACCTATTATACCGCCACAGTAGTCAAAACAGCCTGGTACTGGTACAACAACAGATACATAGAGCAATGGAACAGAATTGAGAACCCAGATATAAATCCATCCACATATGAATAGCTGATATTTGACAAAGGCCCAGTGTCAGTTAATTGGGGAAAAGACAGTCTTTTTAACAAATGGTGCTGGCATAACTGGATATCCATCTGCAAAAAAATCAAACAAGACCCATACCTCACTCCATGCACAAAAATTAACTCAAAATGAATCAAAGACCTAAATATAAAATCTAAAAAAAGATCATGGAAGAAAAAATAGGGACAACATTAGGAGCCCTAATACATGGCATAAACAGTACATAAAACATTATAAAGAATATAGAAGAAAAACTAGATAACTGGGAGCTCCTAAAAATCAAACACCTATGCTCATCCAAAGACCTCACCAAAAGAGTAAAAAGACTGGGAAAAAGTTTTTAGCTATGACATTACTGGTCAGTGCCTGATCTCTAAAATCTACATGATACTGCAAAAAGTCAACTGCAAAAAGACAAATAACCCAATTAAAAAATGGGCAAAAGATATGAATAGACACTTCACTAAAGAAGACATTCAGGTAGCTAACAGATATGTGAGGAAATGTTCACAATCATTAGCCATTAGAGAATAGCAGATCAAAACTACAATGAGATTTCATCTCACTCCAACAAGGCTGGGATTAATCCAAAACACACAAAATAATAAATGTTGGAGAGGCTGTGGAGAGATTGGAACACTTACACACTGCTGGTGGAAATGTCAAATGGTACAACCACTTTGGAAATTGATTTGACACTTCCTTAAAAGGCTAGAAATAGAACTACCATACGATCCAGCAATCCCACTCCTTGGAATATATTCTAGAGAAATAAGAGCCTTTACATGAACACCCATGTTTATTGCAGCATTGTTTACAATAGCAAAAAGATGGAAGCAACCAAGGTGCCCATCAACGGATGAATGGATAAATAAATTATGGTATATTTACACAATGGAATAGTACACATCAAAAAAGAACAGTGAGGAATCTCTGAAACATTTCATAACCTGGAGGAACCTGGAAGGCATTATGCTGAGCGAAATTTATCAGTTGCAAAAGGACAAATATTGTATAATACCACTATTAGAAGAACTTGAGAAGTAGTTTAAACTGAAAAGAAAACATCCTTTTGTGGTTACAAGAGGGTGAAGGGAGGGGGTGGGAGAGGGGTATTCACTAATTAGATAGTAGATAAGAACTACTTTAGGTGAAGGGAAAGACAGCACACAATACAGGGGAGGTCAGCACAATTGGACTAAACCAAAGGCAAAGAAGTTTCCTGAATAAACTGAATGCTTCAAAGGCCAGCGTAGCAGGGGCAGAGGTCTGGGGACCATGGTTTCAGGGGACATCTAAGTCAATTGGCATATTAAAATCTATTAAGAAAACATTCTGCATCCCACTTTGAAGAGTGGCATCTGTGGTCTTAAACGCTAGCAAGCAGCCATCTGAGATGCATCAATTGGTCTCAACCCACCTGGAACAAAGGAGAATGAAGACCACCAAGGACACAGGCCATTACGAGCCCAAGAGACAGAAAGGACCACATGAACCAGAGACTACATCATCCTGAGACCAGAAGAACTAGATGGTGCCCAGCTACAACCAATGACTGCCCTGACAGGGAACACAACAGAGAACCCCTGAGAGAGCAGGAGGGCAGTGGGATGCAGACCCCAAATTCTCATAAGAGAAGGCTTAATGGTCTGACTGAGACTGGAAGGACCCCGGTGGTCATGGCCTCCACACCTTCTGTTGGCCCAGGACAGGAAGCATTCCCGAAGCCAACTCTTCAGACATGGATTGGACTGGACAATGGGTTGGAGAGGGATGCTGGTGAGGAGTGAACTTCTTGGATCAGGTGGACACTTGAGACTTGGAATCTCCTGCCTGGAGGGGAGATGAGAGGGTGAAGGGGGTTAGAAGCTGGCAAAATGGACATGAAAAGAGAGAGTGGAGGGAGAGAGCGGGCTGTCTCATTAGGGGGAGAGTAATTGGAAGTGTGTAGCAAGGTGTATATGGGTTTTTGTGTGAGAGACTGACTTGATTTGTAAACTTTCTCTTAAAGCACAATAAAAATTATTTAAAAAAAAAAAAGTATAACTACCATACAACCCAGAAATCCCACTCCTCGGAATATACCCTAGAGAAACAAGAGCCTTCACACAAACAGATATATGCACACCCATGTTTATTGCGGCTCTGCTTACAATAGCAAAAAGCTGGAAGCAACCAAGGTGTCCATCTACGGATGAATGGGTAAATAAATTGTGGTATATTCACACAATGGAATACTACGCATCGATAAAGAACAGTGATGAATCTGTCAAACATTTCATAACATGGAGGAACCTGGAAGGCATTATGCTGAGCGAAATTAGTCAGAGGCAAAAGGACAAATATTGTATAAGACCACTATTATAAGATCTTGAGAAATAGTATAAACTGAGAAGAACACATACTTATGTGGTTACGAGGCGGGGAGGGAGGGAGGGAGGGAGAGGGTTTTTTACTGCTTAATTAGCATAAAAGAACTGCTTTAGGTGAAGGGAAGGACAACACTCAATACATGGAAGGTCAGCTCAACTGGACTGGACTGGACCAAAAGCAAAGAAGCTTCCGGGATAAACTGAATACTTCAAAGGTCAGCGGAGCAAGGGCGGGGGTTCGAGAACCATGGTTTAAGGGGACTTCTAAGTCAATTGGCAAAATAATTCTATTATGAAAACATTCTGCATCCCACTTTGAAATGTGGCATCTGGGGTCTTAAAAGCTAACAAGCGGCCATCTAAGATGCATCAATTGGTCTCAACCCACCTGGAGCAAAGGAGAATGAAGAACACCAAGGTCACACGACAACTAAGAGCCCAAGAGACAGAAAGGGCCAAATGAGCCAGAGACATACATTATCCTGAGACCAGAAGAACTAGTTGGTGCCTGGCCACAATCGATGACTGCCCTGACAGGGAGCACAACAGAGAACCCCTGAGGGAGCAGGAGATAAGTGGGATGCAGACCCCAAATTCTCATAAAAAGACTATACTTAATGGTCTGGATGTGACTAGAGGAACCCCGGCGGTCATGGTCCCCAAACCTTCTGTTGGCACAGGACGGGAACCATCCCTGAAGACAATTCATCAGACATGAAAGGGACTGGACAGTGGATGGGAGAGAGATGCTGATGAAGAGTGAGCTAATAATATCAGGTGGACACCTGAGACTGTGTTGGCATCTCCTGTCTGGAGGGGGGATGGGAGGATAGAGAGAGTTGGAGGCTGCCAAAGTTTTCATGAAAGGAGAGACTGGAAGGGCTGACTCATTGGGGGAGAGCAAGTGGGAGTAAGGAGTAAGATGTATATTAACATATATGTGACAGACTGACTTGATTTGTAAACGTTCACTTGAAGCTCAATAAAAGTTAATAAAAAAAAAAAGTATTTGGCCTTTGGAGTTAGATATACCTGCGTTCTGGTCCTGCTTCTGTCACTTAATAACCATATTAACTTATTTAACTTCTCTGGACCTCAGTTTCCTGATACAGGAAATGGAGAAAATAGTTGTACGCACCGTATGCATACTCTTCAGTGAAAATTAAATGAGAAAATGCATGGAAAACACATATCACAGTGTCAGACATGGAGCCTTGGTGGCACAGTGATTAAAGGCTTGGTTGCTAACCAAAGTGTCAGCAGTTCGAATCCACCAGTTGCTCCGTGGAAATCCTACGGGGCAGTTCTACTCTGTCCTATAGAGTCACTGTGAGTTAGAATCGACTCAATGGCAATGGATTTGGTTTTTCAGTATACATAATGTGTATTGGTTTTATTGGGCAACACTTTCTTCTTTATTAATTTCAATCTTCCTCAGGCAGATACAAATAGATCCTAAGATCTGGTCATGATAAAGGTTGAAATTAGCATGAAAAATAAAAACAAAAACAAAATGAAAGTGGGCAGATGACTTTAATAGGTTTTAACAAGAATTTGTTACATTTTTTGTGTGAAAGGCAAGGGAGGGGTGGAAGCCTATGGTTTTGAACTATTTATAAATATGTAAGGAGAATACACATGAATTATTAGCTACCAAAGAGGCAGTACAAACACCAATGGAGGTCAAGGAACCAAGAAAATTAGACTTAATAAGGAAAGTCTTCCAACAGGCTCATTAAATATTAAAACTTGTGACAGATGAGAACTGGAAATTGCCTTCTTTGGAGAGCTTAAAAAGTAAGCTTCACATTTGCCTGTTGATTTTGAGTCAGATGTGGACCTACAGTGGAGTTGTACAAAGGGCTGTAGACCAAGGCAGTCAAGTCCTAAAGCTGATGGAACTTCGGATAAGTAGGATAAATAGCATAATACTGATTCAGGGTTCTTGCTTTTGCAATAGAAAACCCAACTCACCCTGGCTAAAGTAGAACAGGAAATGGATTGATTTCACCGTAAACGAAATTCAGTTCAAGCTGAGGGCACAGTTGGCTTTGGGCAAGTTTGATGCAGTGGCTTAGTACTGTCACTAAGAACCTGATTTTTTTCCATTTCTCTCTCCACCACTGGAGAAAGAAAAAGGATTAAACAAATACACAGAGAGTAACAGACATGAAGTAGACTGCCAGGTCCTTCTTCCTAGTCTGTCTGAGTCTGCAAGCTCAGCTGAAACCTGTCCACCAAGCGTGACCCTGCTGGTACTTGCAATACCGGTGCCATAGATTCCCGCATCACAGCAACATGCAAGCCACCACAGTATGACAAACTGACAGACACGTGGTGTCAAGCCCAGTTTAGTACATATAATACTTTCTTAACATACCTGAAAATCTAATGCTGACCTAAACAAGCACATTACAATAACCACAAATGCCCTAGTGATACAGTTCACTGTTTTTAAGACATTTGAAGATCTAACGTGGTGAATTTTTTATCTATGGATTATATTTGTAATTATTTTGGTTTATAGTGTCTTAAGAATACTAGAGCTTTGATTCGATATATAAGCAAAATCACATAATTGGCATAGATAGATCATTAGGTTAACAATTACCATCGTTAGCCACTTCCCATTCATTTAATAAAAAATATCATCTGCTGACTTTAAAATAGAAAACAAGAGGCAGAGGTAAGGGTTTCCTGGCTGTGCCTTGAAGAGATGTTGGTGAAGTACTAAAAGACTTTTATTTTCCCAGACTTTAAATATTTTGATTTCCAGTGAAGAAATCAAAGAAAATTACTTTTCGTCTAGTTAACAATATTTCTTTGTGTCTGTCAGGCAAACACTGAATAAATTTTCAAAACTTTTTATTTGAAAAAATAACTTCAAGCTTACAGAGAAGTTGTAGGAATAAGAATAGTACAAAGAAAACCCATATATCCTTTACCCAGATGGTGCAGTGGTTAAGAGCTACATGCTGCTAACCAGAAGGCTGGCAGTTCAAATCCACCAGCTGCTCCTTGGAAACCCTCTAGGGCAGTTCTACTCTGTCCTATAGAGTCGGTATGAGTCGGAATCAACTCGATGGCAATGGGTTTGGTTTTTTGGTTTTGGGATTTTTTTTTACCCAGATTCATCTATTGTCAAGATTTTACCCATTGGCTTTATCATTTGCTTTCTCTCTCCACACATGCACGTGCAGACACACATGCACACAACATTACTTTCCAGAGCCATTTCAGGGTAAGTTGCAAACATTATAGCACTTTACTCCTAAATATATCAGTGTGTATTTCCAAAAAATAGAAATATTCTCTTACATAACCATAGACATTATCAGCTCCAATAAATTTAGCATGGGTACATTCCTTTTTAATCAAGGCTTTATCTGCATACCAATTTGGTCAGTTGACCTGGTACAGAAGTCAGTCTAGGATCCGATGTTGCATTTATTTGGCAAGTCTTTGTAATTGCTTTAAATTTGGATCATTTCCACAGCCTTCTTTGTCTTTTATGATGGTGACAATTTTGAAGAATAGTCTTTTTTTTTTTTTCAGTGGCAGATTACTTTCTCATTTTAGGTTTATCTGATGTTTCTTCCTGATGAGATTCAGTTATGAACTCTCACCAGAAATGCTAACATATGTGATATTGTGTCCTTCTTAATGTAGCACATTCGGAGTCACAGGGTATTCATTGACTCGTTTCTGATGATGTTCATTTTGAGTACTGTGCTAAGCAAGGGGCAAAGTGGGTAAATCCTACCTTCATTTCTAACTGCATGGTAAGGATCAGCATGAATCCAATTCCCAAGGAGTGGAAATGGATCCAGTCCTCATCCTGCCACTTCTCCATCCTCGTCGCCAGCCGTCCAAGCGGCACACTGGCTCTCCAATCCTAGCCATCTGGAGCTGGGTCAGAGCTCACAAGTTAGATGGATACTAAAAGGCAGGCGCCAGGCCCAGCTGGCTCTCACTGTCCCTGTGGGCAGGACCTTCCAAGAAACAAAGATTGGCTTAACAAAGCTGTGAGTCCTGCCCACCATCCCTGCTGACCCTGTTTCCAGGTAGAGGGAAAGGTACTGATATGAGCATGAATAACAAGTGCATGTATTCCAATCTCTGATCTGGGAAGGAGGAAATGAAGTTAAGGTGGGCAGAACAGCAGATAACGTCATTGAATTAACTCAGATTGGGGTGGTTTTTTTTTTCTTTATTTCAATGATCTTCACATAACAATCTCCACATTTGGTTCCTAAGGCTATAAGCAACAATATTCACCTTCTAACAAACACACCCACATACACAATGACCAGGAAACAAATTGTCTAAACGTGATTCCTCCTAAGCCCCCACCCCTTTTTTTTTGTGAACCTAAGCAGGAATTTACTTTAGAGTTCTGATATCCAGAAATGCCAAGAGCTTCAGGTTTTTCATTGGTTGGCTTTGATGGTCAACCATTCCAGAGTTTAAATTCTGAATTAAAAAATTCAATCCTCTTTCAGCGCCTTTGAGTCAAACAGACCTGTATTTGAGTTGGTTTCCTCTGCTTTCTTACTCTGTGCCCACATGGATGCTACTTAACCACTTTCAATCTTGGTTTCATCACCTGTAAACTGGGAATAATAATAGAACTTATTTCCTACGGTGAGAATTAAATAAGATAATGCATGTTAGGTGCTTAATATAGTGTCTACCACATAAAATAGTAACAATTAATTAACCATTAATTAGTTGTTACTACGTGGTAGGCGTAAGCCCTGGGCGGTAGGCATAAAACCTGGTGGCATAGTGGTTAAGATCTATGGCTGCTAACCGAAAGGTTGGCAGTTCAAATCCACCAGGTGCTCCTTGGAAACCCTATGGGGCAGTTCTGCTCTGTCCTATAGGGTCGTTATGAGTCAGAATCGACTCCTTGGCAACAGGTTTGTGGTAGGCACTATATTAAATATCTATTATTACTTATTAAATAATAAATACCTATCATTATTTATTATTACTATTAATTTCCCACCCTCTTATATTGGCACACTTCTATATGTAGGTTGCCTATAGGAAGTAAACATGAAGAGAAGGTTACCAACAGCACAAGAGAGACTACAAGGTTGCATAAGATCTCCTCCAAAAAGATGCTTTGTATGGGTTAGTAACAATGCATGTTTAAGGAAAGTGCTTTCTAAAACTCTAAAAGAGCCAGAGAAACAGTTTTCACA
The DNA here is from genome assembly GCF_030014295.1 of Loxodonta africana. Classification (NCBI taxonomy): domain Eukaryota; kingdom Metazoa; phylum Chordata; class Mammalia; order Proboscidea; family Elephantidae; genus Loxodonta; species Loxodonta africana. The sequence continues at coordinate 23,870,904 of NC_087357.1, forward strand.
TACCCCGGCAAGGGACTTAGCACAAAGGCCATGTATACTAGAGAGCACTGTTCATGAATACTGGAGAACAAGATTAGGAATGTCTAGGCAGGTATCCATAGAGGCCTGGCTAGAGAACGTGCATCAAATAAATCTCATTCAACCGTCGGTCTAGGTCTCTGATGTCTTTTTCACCAACACCTCAATATTCTCTCAGGTTAATAGTGACATTTTACTACATTGCTTCTATTTTCCATAAATATTTTCCTCAAATATTTTTTTCTGAAATATTTATTTCCTGTTTTTCTCAGCATTAGAATGTATGAGTCAGAAGAAGCTACTTGCAGGGAAAAGAAGGGAAAGTTTAAAATTGGAAAATCATAATAGAGAGAGGCAGAAATGCCATTTTAAGATTACAGTTTGGGGAAGGCAACTAACTAGCTTTTAACAGATATTAGCCAAACAAAAGAAAAAGGACTTTAAAAAGTGGCATGATTTTGACAATATTTGTTGCAAAATAAAATATTAGAAAAATGCGCTCAGAAGTTAACCATGCTCACTAGCATGGTAGGATTGAGTATTCCGTATGTAGAGATGTTAGTCTCTGGAGTTATATAATAACTGCATGGTAGGACTTATAGTTTATATTTGGAATCAGAGGGAAAATAGCACAAAATAATAAAGAAATGACGCTTTGAGACTATTTCCATTTGGGGCATCAGAGTACTGCCCTCATAATTACTTGGCAAGGGCACACAAGTTTATCTCTCTTAAAAAGAGATAGCCAACAGAGATTTTCTGAGAAAGACAGTTTCTCAAAAATTTGTGAGGCTCGCTATAAACCCACCAGAATGGCTAAAATGAAAAAGACAGACAATACTAAGTGTTGGACAAGGTGTGTGCAGCTATTGGAACCCTTACACATTGACTGGTAGAAGTGTAAATTAATTCAACCACTTCGGAAACTTCTTCAGCAGTATCTGTTAAAGCTGAACATATGGATATTCCATAACCAGTAATTCCATTCTTAGGAATGTAAACACATTATCAAAAGACACATTTGAAAGTATTCATAGCAGCATTATTCATAAAAGTCCCAAACTGGAAACAATCCAAATATTCATCAGTAGTAGAATGGTTAGGTAAATTGTATATTCACCAGATGGAATATTATACAGCAATGCAAATGAACTACAACTACACGCAGCAACATAAATCTCACTTGTGATTTGTACACTTTTCTGTATGCATTTTGTACTTGAATAGTTTACATTAAAAAGCAACCAATCAACTGGGAAGTATATATATGTAACGTACTTGACAGGTAAAGGTACTGATACCCTTAATACATGCAGAGCTTTTACAGATTCGAAGGGAAAAAAAAAACAATTAAAAAAAAAACCCAGAAAAAGTAGCAAATGTTATGACCTAACTCACAAAAGAGAAAATTCAATTTTTCAGGAATTGTGGAAAAATGTTTTAAAAGTCTGTGGTAAATTTTTAGTGTTCCAGATTCAAAGGTTGCCACCAAAAAAAGAGGTATCTGCTGATACTGCACATCAAGCATTAGCTGGATTAAAAGTCTTGGACATTTAGCTCAAACACCATATTCTCACTTACTTCTTGCTAGCTGCCATTCAATCGGCTCGGACTCATGGTGGCCTTATGTATAACAGAACAAAACGTTGCCCAGTCCTGCACCGTCTTCATGATCCTTGTATGTTTGAGTCCATTGTTGTGCCTATTGTGCCAATCCATCTCACTAAGGGCTTCCCTCATTTTCACTGACCCTCTACTTTACCAAACATGATATCCTTTTCCTGACGACATGTCCAAAGTAAGTGAGCCGAAGTCTCGCCATCTTCTCTTCTAAGGAGCATTCTGGTTTATTTCTCCAAGACTGATTTGTCTGTTCTTCTGGCACATATACACATTAAATTAAAGTAATCTTAGTTGTCTTTTGTGGTATGGCATATACTGTATATATAACATTCCATATGCTTCTCCAACACTATAATTCAATTCTTCTTCAATTTTACATAGTGAAGACAATTCCTTTATGTTATTGGTTGCCCTCCCCATTAATTTTATATGTTGGGAAGTATTTTATCTCTTCCTTGTGCGAATTTGAAAGAAAGACAATGTTTACATTAAAGATATAATTAGATATGACTGTATAGGGTGCTGTGGTATGGCAGTCATAAATGTCAGTGTTAACTTCTTATAAATTATAAAATTCCCAGAGTAATATTTTAACACGAAAACTCATGCTATCTAATTTCATAAACTTTCATATTTCATCATGGCATAAACAAAGAAATAAGACAGTGAAAAGTTAAAAGTTGATGCCACCTTTATCTTTCTAGGAGCACAGGCCAAAATCTTGGAGTCATCCTTGACTCCCTCTTTCTCTTGCATCCCCCCATCCAATCCTTCAGGAAACCTGACCTTAAAAATATATCCAGAATCTACCTACTTCTCACCATCTCTACTGAAACCACCTGTTATGGATTGAATTGTGTTCCCCAAAAAAATGTGTGTCAACTTGGCTGGTCCATGATTCCCAGTATTGGGTGATTGTCTACCATTTTGCCATCTGATGTGATTTTTCTGTGTGTTATATAGCCTACCTCTACGATGTTAGTGAGGTGGGATTAGTGGCAGTTATGGTAACGAGGCAGGATTCAATCTACAGAATGAGGTTCTGTCTTAAGTCAGTCTCTTTTGAGACATAAAAGAAGCGAGCAGGGAGAATTAGGGACCTCATACCACCAAGAAAGCAGCGCCAGGAGCAGAGTGCGGCCTTTGGACCCAGGATCCCTGCACTGAGAAGCTCCTTGTTCAGCGGAAGATGATGACCAGGACCTTCCTCCAGGGCCAACAAAGAGAGAAAGTCTTCCCCTGGAGCTGATGCCCTGAATTTGGACTTCTAGCCTACTAGGCTGTGAGGGAATAACTTCTGTTTGTTGAAGCTGTCCACTTGCGGTATTTCTGTTACAGCAGCACTAGATACCTAAGGCACCACCCTAATCCAAGCCATCATGAGACTACTGCAATTGCCTCCTAAATGGTCCCCCGTCTGCCCCTCTTTAGTCACCATCCACCTCCACTCCTCACAGTGCCTCCACATATTCTCAACAGAGCAAACAGAGCGATATTTTAAATACATAATCAAATAATGTCATTTCTCTGCTCAAGATGATAAAGATGTGATACTAATAATAGCTTATTCTATGCATTTTACATATATTAAGTCATCTAATCCTCACAACAGTTAGGTATTATTATTATCCCCATCTTGAGACAGGAGTAAATTTGAAGCACAGAGAGGTTAAATAACCTGCCTAAGGTCACACAGTTAGTAGTGACAGAGCCACACTTCAAAAACTCCTCATTTCATTCAGGATGAAAACCAAAGTCCTTAAAATGACTTTCATGGCCCGCATGATCAGCCCTCCCAACCCCTAGCCCAATCTCTCTGACTTTATCTCCTATTTTCCCCCAACTTGTTTTCTCAGCAACAGCCACAGAAGCCTCATTTTTCCTCAAACATTGGCTGTTTTACCTGAAATGCCCTTCCCCCAGATATGACTAACCTCTTCGTCTCCTGTAACACCCACCTTAAATGGCACCTTCTCAGTCAGGTCACCTGGACCACCTATTTGAAATTGCAACATCATACTTCATTATTTATTTCACAGCATTTATCACCCCTCTAACAGACTAGAGGAAACCCTGGGGTATAGAGGTTAAGTGCTAACGAAAAGGCTGGCAGTTCTAATCCACCAGGTGCTCCTTGGTAACCGTATGGGGCAGTTCTACTCTGCCCTATAGGGTTGCTATGAGTTGGAATCAACTCAACGGCAACGGGTTTGTAACAGACTAGAATATTTACTTAGTATGTTTAGGTTTTTTATGTTTATCACTACAGCTGGAGTTGGCTCTTCTTAATTTTAAAAAAGTAGATTATTCAATTAGATGTGAATTCTATCCCACTAAAATGTAGGTTTCACGAGGGCAGGGACTTTGGTCTGTTTTGTTCTCTAATATATCCTGCCCTAGATCAATGCCTAGCATGTAGTGAGTGTGCAAATATTTTCTGAATGAATGAACACTAACTCTTCATGCCCAAGTCTAGCATA